>NC_137652.1:33219180-33394180 GCF_963422515.1 Blennius ocellaris | reverse complement strand
CCAGTAGTATTCTAGTACCCTGGTTTGATCCCAGCTCAGTAGTATTCTAGTACCCTGGTTTGATCCCAGCTCAGTATATTTCTAGTACCCTGGTTTGATCCCAGCTCAGTAGTATTCTAGTACCCTGGTTTGATCCCAGCTCCAGTAGTATTCTAGTACCCTGGTTTGATCCCAGCTCAGTAGTATTCTAGTACCCTGGTTTGATCCCAGCTCAGTAGTATTCTAGTACCCTGGTTTGATCCCAGCTCAGTAGTATTCTAGTACCCTGGTTTGATCCCAGCTCTAGGAGTATTCTAGTACCCTGGTTTGATCCCAGCTCTAGGAGTATTCTAGTACCCTGGTTTGATCCCAGCTCCAGGAGTATTCTAGTACCCTGGTTTGATCCCAGCTCCAGGAGTATTCTAGTACCCTGGTTTGATCCCAGCTCCAGGAGTATTCTAGTACCCTGGTTTGATCCCAGGGCCAGTAGTATTCTAGTACCCTGGTTTGATCCCAGCTCCAGTAGTATTCTAGTACCCTGGTTTGATCCCAGCTCCAGTAGTATTCTAGTACCCTGGTTTGATCCCAGCTCCAGTAGTATTCTAGTACCCTGGTTTGATCCCAGCTCAGTAGTATTCTAGTACCCTGGTTTGATCCCAGCTCCAGTAGTATTCTAGTACCCTGGTTTGATCCCAGCTCAGTAGTATTCTAGTACCCTGGTTTGATCCCAGCTCCAGTAGTATTCTAGTACCCTGGTTTGATCCCAGCTCCAGTAGTATTCTAGTACCCTGGTTTGATCCCAGCTCCAGTAGTATTCTAGTACCCTGGTTTGATCCCAGCTCCAGTAGTATTCTAGTACCCTGGTTTGATCCCAGCTCCAGTAGTATTCTAGTACCCTGGTTTGATCCCAGCTCAGTAGTATTCTAGTACCCTGGTTTGATCCCAGCTCAGTAGTATTCTAGTACCCTGGTTTGATCCCAGCTCCAGTAGTATTCTAGTACCCTGGTTTGATCCCAGCTCAGTAGTATTCTAGTACCCTGGTTTGATCCCAGCACCAGTAGTATTCTAGTACCCTGGTTTGATCCCAGCTCCAGTAGTATTCTAGTACCCTGGTTTGATCCCAGCTCCAGTAGTATTCTAGTACCCTGGTTTGATCCCAGCTCAGTATATTTCTAGTACCCTGGTTTGATTGATCCCAGCTCAGTAGTATTCTAGTATCCTGGTTTGATCCCAGCTCAGTAGTATTCTAGTACCCTGGTTTGATCCCAGCTCAGTAGTATTCTAGTACCCTGGTTTGATCCCAGGGCCAGTAGTATTCTAGTACCCTGGTTTGATCCCAGCTCCAGTAGTATTCTAGTACCCTGGTTTGATCCCAGCTCCAGTAGTATTCTAGTACCCTGGTTTGATCCCAGCTCCAGTAGTATTCTAGTACCCTGGTTTGATCCCAGCTCAGTAGTATTCTAGTACCCTGGTTTGATCCCAGCTCAGTAGTATTCTAGTACCCTGGTTTGATCCCAGCTCAGTAGTATTCTAGTACCCTGGTTTGATCCCAGCTCAGTAGTATTCTAGTACCCTGGTTTGATCCCAGCTCAGTAGTATTCTAGTAGCCTGGTTTGATCCCAGCTCAGTAGTATTCTAGTACCCTGGTTTGATCCCAGGGCCAGTAGTATTCTAGTACCCTGGTTTGATCCCAGGGCCAGTAGTATTCTAGTACCCTGGTTTGATCCCAGCTCAGTAGTATTCTAGTACCCTGGTTTGATCCCAGCTCAGTAGTATTCTAGTACCCTGGTTTGATCCCAGCTCCAGTAGTATTCTAGTACCCTGGTTTGATCCCAGCTCAGTAGTATTCTAGTACCCTGGTTTGATCCCAGCTCAGTAGTATTCTAGTACCCTGGTTTGATCCCAGCTCAGTAGTATTCTAGTACCCTGGTTTGATCCCAGCTCCAGTAGTATTCTAGTACCCTGGTTTGATCCCAGCTCCAGTAGTATTCTAGTACCCTGGTTTGATCCCAGCTCAGTAGTATTCTAGTACCCTGGTTTGATCCCAGCTCCAGTAGTATTCTAGTACCCTGGTTTGATCCCAGCTCCAGTGGTATTCTAGTACCCTGGTTTGATCCCAGCTCCAGTAGTATTCTAGTACCCTGGTTTGATCCCAGCTCTAGTAGTATTCTAGTACCCTGGTTTGATCCCAGCTCCAGTAGTATTCTAGTTCCCTGGTTTGATCCCAGCTCCAGTAGTATTCTAGTACCCTGGTTTGATCCCAGCTCCAGTAGTATTCTAGTACCCTGGTTTGATCCCATGGCCAGTAGTATTCTAGTACCCTGGTTTGATCCCAGCTCCAGTAGTATTCTAGTACCCTGGTTTGATCCCAGCTCTAGTAGTATTCTAGTACCCTGGATTGATCCCAGCTCCAGTAGTATTCTAGTTCCCTGGTTTGATCCCAGCTCCAGTAGTATTCTAGTACCCTGGTTTGATCCCAGCTCCAGTAGTATTCTAGTACCCTGGTTTGATCCCAGGGCCAGTAGTATTCTAGTACCCTGGTTTGATCCCAGCTCCAGTAGTATTCTAGTACCCTGGTTTGATCCCAGCTCTAGGAGTATTCTAGTACCCTGGTTTGATCCCAGCTCCAGTAGTATTCTAGTACCCTGGTTTGATCCCAGCTCAGTAGTATTCTAGTACCCTGGTTTGATCCCAGCTCCAGTAGTATTCTAGTACCCTGGTTTGATCCCAGCTCCAGGAGTATTCTAGTACCCTGGTTTGATCCCAGCTCCAGTAGTATTCTAGTACCCTGGTTTGATCCCAGCTCCAGTAGTATTCTAGTACCCTGGTTTGATCCCAGCTCAGTAGTATTCTAGTACCCTGGTTTGATCCCAGCTCAGTAGTATTCTAGTACCCTGGTTTGATCCCAGCTCAGTAGTATTCTAGTACCCTGGTTTGATCCCAGCTCCAGTAGTATTCTAGTACCCTGGTTTGATCCCAGCTCCAGTAGTATTCTAGTACCCTGGTTTGATCCCAGCTCAGTAGTATTCTAGTACCCTGGTTTGATCCCAGCTCCAGTAGTATTCTAGTACCCTGGTTTGATCCCAGCTCCAGTGGTATTCTAGTACCCTGGTTTGATCCCAGCTCCAGTAGTATTCTAGTACCCTGGTTTGATCCCAGCTCTAGTAGTATTCTAGTACCCTGGTTTGATCCCAGCTCCAGTAGTATTCTAGTTCCCTGGTTTGATCCCAGCTCCAGTAGTATTCTAGTACCCTGGTTTGATCCCAGGGCCAGTAGTATTCTAGTACCCTGGTTTGATCCCAGCTCCAGTAGTATTCTAGTACCCTGGTTTGATCCCAGCTCTAGTAGTATTCTAGTACCCTGGTTTGATCCCAGCTCCAGTAGTATTCTAGTTCCCCGGTTTGATCCCAGCTCCAGTAGTATTCTAGTACCCTGGTTTGATCCCAGCTCCAGTAGTATTCTAGTACCCTGGTTTGATCCCAGGGCCAGTAGTATTCTAGTACCCTGGTTTGATCCCAGCTCCAGTAGTATTCTAGTACCCTGGTTTGATCCCAGCTCTAGGAGTATTCTAGTACCCTGGTTTGATCCCAGCTCCAGTAGTATTCTAGTACCCTGGTTTGATCCCAGCTCAGTAGTATTCTAGTACCCTGGTTTGATCCCAGCTCCAGTAGTATTCTAGTACCCTGGTTTGATCCCAGCTCCAGTAGTATTCTAGTACCCTGGTTTGATCCCAGCTCAGTAGTATTCTAGTACCCTGGTTTGATCCCAGCTCCAGTAGTATTCTAGTACCCTGGTTTGATCCCAGCTCAGTAGTATTCTAGTACCCTGGTTTGATCCCAGCACCAGTAGTATTCTAGTACTCTGGTTTGATCTCAGCTCCAGTAGTATTCTAGTACCCTGATTTGATCCCAGCTCCAGTAGTATTCTAGTACCCTGGTTTGATCCCAGCTCAGTATATTTCTAGTACCCTGGTTTGATTGATCCCAGCTCAGTAGTATTCTAGTACCCTGGTTTGATCCCAGCTCAGTAGTATTCTAGTACCCTGGTTTGATCCCAGGGCCAGTAGTATTCTAGTACCCTGGTTTGATCCCAGCTCCAGTAGTATTCTAGTACCCTGGTTTGATCCCAGCTCCAGTAGTATTCTAGTACCCTGGTTTGATCCCAGCTCCAGTAGTATTCTAGTACCCTGGTTTGATCCCAGCTCAGTAGTATTCTAGTACCCTGGTTTGATCCCAGCTCAGTAGTATTCTAGTACCCTGGTTTGATCCCAGGGCCAGTAGTATTCTAGTACCCTGGTTTGATCCCAGCTCAGTAGTATTCTAGTACCCTGGTTTGATCCCAGGGCCAGTAGTATTCTAGTACCCTGGTTTGATCCCAGCTCAGTAGTATTCTAGTACCCTGGTTTGATCCCAGGGCCAGTAGTATTCTAGTACCCTGGTTTGATCCCAGGGCCAGTAGTATTCTAGTACCCTGGTTTGATCCCAGGGCCAGTAGTATTCTAGTACCCTGGTTTGATCCCAGCTCAGTAGTATTCTAGTACCCTGGTTTGATCCCAGCTCTAGTAGTATTCTAGTACCCTGGTTTGATCCCAGCTCCAGTAGTATTCTAGTTCCCTGGTTTGATCCCAGCTCCAGTAGTATTCTAGTACCCTGGTTTGATCCCAGCTCCAGGACTGAACCCTGAGTTAGGTTCCCAATGGTAGTTGAGCACTTGGCAACATGGATTTACATTTTTAGTACTTCTTTCAAAGCAAACAAAAACCCCAAAAGATTCCACTAGTAGATTGTGTGGTAAAACAAAGTTAGCTAAAACGCTTACCCTCACCCCAAGACTGAGTATACGAAAGTTCTGTTGACAATCTGCAGGAAATCCTGCGTGAGTTGTATGTCACTGATTTCATCAATGTAGTACCAGCAGTGTGTATACAGGAACCAGGAGACGGACTGTAACAGTGGTCTGGTCCAGGAACCAGGAGACAGACTGTAACAGTGATCTGGTCCAGGAACCAGGAGACAGACTGTAACAGTGATCTGGTCCAGGAACCAGGAGACGGACTTTACCAGAGGTCTGGTCCAGGAACCAGGAGACGGACTGCATTCATGGTTTGGTCTGGGTCCCTCCATCCAGTCTGTCCTGAACCTCAGATTCAGACCAAAGAGACAGAAAACATTGAGTCTCCTCGTCGCTCTATTGGGGTTTTTTCACCTCAATTTTGTTTCAGTCCAGAGCCCCTAGTGGCCAGAGAGAGAATTGTTTCAGTCCAGAGCCCCTAGTGGCCAGGGAGAGAATTGTTTCAGTCCAGAGCCCCTAGTGGCCAGAGAGAGAATTGTTTCAGTCCAGAGCCCCTAGTGGCCAGAGAGAGAAGTGTTTCAGTCCAGAGCCCCTAGTGGCCAGAGAGAGAAGTGTTTCAGTCCAGAGCCCCTAGTGGCCAGAGAGAGAATTGTTTCAGTCCAGAGCCCCTAGTGGCCAGAGAGAGAAGTGTTTCAGTCCAGAGCCCCTAGTGGCCAGAGAGAGAATTGTTTCAGTCCGGAGCCCCTAGTGGCCAGAGAGAGAATTGTTTCAGTCCGGAGCCTCTAGTGGCCAGAGAGAGAATTGTTTCAGTCCGGAGCCCCTAGTGGCCAGAGAGAGAATTGTTTCAGTCCGGAGCCCCTAGTGGCCAGAGAGAGAATTGTTTCAGTCCGGAGCCCCTAGTGGCCAGAGAGAGAATTGTTTCAGTCCGGAGCCTCTAGTGGCCAGAGAGAGAATTGTTTCAGTCCAGAGCCCCTAGTGGCCAGAGAGAGAATTGTTTCAGTCCGGAGCCCCTAGTGGCCAGAGAGAGAATTGTTTCAGTCCGGAGCCCCTAGTGGCCAGAGAGAGAATTGTTTCAGTCCGGAGCCCCTAGTGGCCAGAGAGAGAATTGTTTCAGTCCAGAGCCCCTAGTGGCCAGAGAGAGAATTGTTTCAGTCCAGAGCCCCTAGTGGCCAGAGAGAGAATTGTTTCAGTCCAGAGCCCCTAGTGGCCAGAGAGAGAATTGTTTCAGTCCGGAGCCCCTAGTGGCCAGAGAGAGAATTGTTTCAGTCCGGAGCCTCTAGTGGCCAGAGAGAGAATTGTTTCAGTCCGGAGCCCCTAGTGGCCAGAGAGAGAATTGTTTCAGTCCGGAGCCCCTAGTGGCCAGAGAGAGAATTGTTTCAGTCCGGAGCCTCTAGTGGCCAGAGAGAGAATAATAACGTATTTATGAGGTTGGAGCTTATTTTTCAACATTTCAGCATTACACAGTGAATTTCTGCTCCTTTCACTTTATTTCTGGACGTGTCTGAATCAAATGCTAATAAATGTAATAAGTCGATCATAAGAGAGACAACATTTTCCCATTTTAATTGAAAGAGTATGGTGTTTTTTGAGCCTTCAATTAATAAATATTATAGTTATGGCGCCACGAGACCACTTTTTGAAGCAAACTGCACAAAACGTGTAAAACATTTATTTAAAAAAAGTTAAATCTGGTTCTGTTATACCTTGGCCGCAGTTTCATTGCCAGATGATCGTGTTATTTACATCATGTAATAACAACCGAACAATGCTATAAATCTCAATCAAATATAAAAAAACCATGAAAAACACATTACTGGTTTTATTAACAGCGACTAATGGCAACAGAAGATTGAATTTTCTCTGCACATGTGAACTTTCTGCGAACTGCTCTGAGATAGACTGAGGTCAGTCTGTAGGGAATCTTCCATTGCTCATGTTATTCTCACCTCACAAATTCATATGGACAAAAACACTATTGTGTTTGTCCACTTTCAGCTTCCACCAAGTACACGGACAAAGACAGCGGGGGGATGTTGGTGTGGTCTCCGTATCACACCATCACCGACTCCAGATGTGAGTGAGTTGACTTTGGCCTGAGGACACGTCTCTCAGGTCCTGCTGACTGTGTCTTCTGTCCACAGTGGACGAATACATCGCCATCGCCAAAGAAAAGCATGGCTACAACGTGGAGCAGGTGAGTCCAGCCAGGAGACAGTCCTGCCCTCTGCCCTGGGTTCAGTAAACCCTTGATGGAGAATGTGTGAAGCTGATGTTGGGAGCTGGACAGATGTGGTTTGACTTTAGTCTCCACTCCTTCATCTCCCAGAGTCACATGGCACGTATCCAATTAGGTTCTACAGTTCCTGTTATTTTCTCTGCTCCTCCTGGGTCGTGTCTCTGGTGTCCTTCATGACGGGACAGGAGACGCATGCAGACACTTTGTCAAACTGTGGAAGTCAACTAGAAGTGTAGAGACGTGACTGTTCTCCACTGGAGGGCGTCAGAGAGCCCAGATGTTCATGAACAAGGAGCACAGTCCTGTGGGGAACAGGATCCAGGATTACAGTTCTACTGATGTCTACATGTTCAAACATGGCTTCATTTAGGTTTTGAATACATTCTCTGGTGTTATTTGACTTTGATTCCGACAATGCTGAGAACTGACACTGGAAGGCCAAGAATTTAGTTTTGGTAGTTTTTGTTGTAAACCATCAACAGAAAATATCATTTTGTGTGTGTGTGTGTGTGTGTGTGTGTGTGTGTGTGTGTGTGTGTGTGTGTGTGTGTGTGTGTGTGTGTGTGTGTGTGTGTGTGTGTGTGTGTGTGTGTGTGTGTGTGTGTGTGTGTGTGTGTGTGTGTGTGTGTGTGTGTGCAGGCTCTGGGGATGCTCTTCTGGCACAAACACAACATTGAGCGGTCTCTGGCCGACCTGCCCAACTTCACTCCCTTCCCAGATGAGTGGACGGTGGAGGACAAGGTGCTGTTTGAACAGGCCTTCAGCTTCCATGGGAAGAGTTTCCATCGCATCCAGCAGATGGTAAAGACGAGTCCTTCCTGTCCGGGGACATGGTGCAGTCTGAGCATTCAACACGCCTCCTGTATTGCCTTCAGTTACCAGATAAATCCATCTCCAGCCTGGTGAAGTATTACTACTCCTGGAAGAAGACGCGCTCCAGAACCAGTCTGATGGACCGGCAGGCCCGCAAGCTGGCCAGCAGGAGCAACCAGGAGGACAGGTACCTCGCCGGCCCTCTGGAGGAGGAGACATGAGCTCTGTTGGAGACCAGCTTTGGATTACTTTACTAAACAATGAGTAGATTCTAGCAAAAACAAACTGATTTTATTTTCTACTGTTGAAGTATGATGTTGTCATAAGATATTTTTCAATTATACTGACCACTTAAATTGCTAATCTCGACCATTATCAGAAGTGTGGGACATTACAAAGAACCCTGAATAACTAAGTACTCAATGTCTCTGTGAATAATATTTGATTACAACGGTGGTAAAGCGACAGAGAAAGGAATGGAGGAAACAAAGCCGTCAACAGTCTGTGAGGCTGAGAGGAATGTAGAATATAATCTGCAAGATCCTGCTCATTCTTCATGTTCACATATTTATAAAGCAGTCGAGTGTGTTTGGTCAGTTCAAAGAAACACGACGTAAAACAAGCTGAATGCGTCTCCGTCAATCAGTTGTGTACTGGAAACTCCTCTGAAGACTCCAACATTCTCCTCTCAACCTCTGGTTTAATGTCTGGGAACGTCACTGTTCACTGGTGATGAAGACTGAAGCTGCTTCCTGAACACACCTGCTCCTGATGATGTCATCACTGCTGCTTCAGTTCAGCCCAGAGGCTCCTCCCTGCTCCTGATGATGTCATCACTGCTGCTTCAGTTCAGCCCAGAGGCTCCTCCCTGCTCCTGATGATGTCATCACTGCTGCTTCAGTTCAGCCCAGAGGCTCCTCCCTGCTCCTGATGATGTCATCACTGCTGCTTCAGTTCAGCCCAGAGGCTCCTCCCTGCTCCTCTTAGTTATTAACGTCCACATTTTAAGTACTGGACTCTTGTGTTTGAGGCTCATTAGACATAAATTCCTGTTTGAAATGTTGCTGCAGTTTGGTGTAAAGTTTGTTTTTAAACTTGAGCTGGTTGTTTGTTTTGCTGTGCAGTGATGAAGAGATGGACGCCACTCCCATCGAAGCCCATGACAGCGACTACGACCCCAATAAAGAAACCAAGAAAGATGTAACTACAAAATCATTTACCAACAAAGAGGGAAAGTTCAGCTTGCGATGTAACCAGCAGACCTCCAGTGTGTATTCTGACCTGAAGATGGTTGAATACAGCACACATCAGCATTCTATAGTGTTTTGGCTCAGTGGGCCAAGAAGCTAGAGTCCTGCTGATAAAGATGTTCAGGATGGGTTTGGGAGGAAAATCTGAAGTAGTATGAGACTTTGTCCCTCCCTTGTCTCTGTAGTATAAACCTGAAATGATTGTTTTGATTGGGAGGAGCATATTTAACCTGACTCACTGGTCTTTGGTCCGTCTGTCTTGTGTCCTGGAACCAGGCCGACCCCCCACTTCCAGGTTCTAAGGTGGCTTTGGGTCGTCGAGAGCATCAGACCCTGCAGCACAGACACCACCAGCGCTCCCGCTGCCGCCCCCCTAAAGGCATGTACCTGACTCAGGAGGACGTGGTGGCCGTGTCCTGCAGCGCCTCTGCTGCCAACACCCTCCTGCGACAGCTGGACATGGAGCTGGTGTCTCTGAAGAGGCAGGTAGGGGGCGCCACAACTCAACCAGTGAGGAGGAACATGTGCTTTCAATCGCATGACAATTCATCATCACACATCAGAAACCATTCGCCACTTCAGGCAGAGCAAACAGTCACATTAGTATCAACATCCTCTACAGAGGAATACAGCTGCTCAGATTAAATTCTAATACTATATTAATCATATTATGTTGCATTTCTAGAGCGCTGCATCAGTCTGCCCACTTCCATGTATGTTGGTGAAACATGTTCAACAGGTTCCCCGTTTCAGACGTTACAAATGTTCAAACAATGTAGGGGGCGCCATGGAGCCATTTCACAGTCTGCTTCTTCATGAACATGTGGACCAACTTATCAAACTGGGGAAAGCCACATGAAATGCACCATTAGCAGTGACAGTGGCATTTACAGAGAGCTCTGTTATCAAAAGTGTATTTGATATTTTCTCTTATTTACACTGAGTGTGACTCATTTAGAGTCACACTCAGTGAGAGTCAGTCTGTTTACAGAGTATCAGTCTGGCAGACAGGAATATGAACATTGCACTTCTGACAGTGTCACTTTAAGTTCCTCATTGATGGTGATTGTTGTTGTTGTCTTACTGTTTACTGTTTAAGTTGTGACCGTGTGATAAAACTAGTTCCACATGTGAGGAACCGATTCCTGTTCCTTATGTTGACTCTGGTTCCAAGTCCCCCCGCAGTGAAAAGGCCTGTTTTTTGTCTTGTGCTTTTTAAGAGGACAAAAAGAAGAAGCCTAAAGTGAGTCGTAGTTCTCGTAGATTATAAGCAAAATGTGAGCTTTTTGTTAAATGTGCTGCTGATGAGGATTGCCTCTCCAACCATACAGACTTGCAGCTTCTTATTTTCTATTTACATTTGGTCTAATTTCTTTATATCCTGTTGAATCGTATCATATTGCACCAAATTGCATTGCATCAAATCAATGAGCGTGAAAGAGTGAATTGTATTGCATGGTACTGCCAGGGGATTCAGTGAATGGCTGATGTATCACCTCGCTGGTCGTGTGGTGAGATTCGTGTTCAACCTTGTCCGTGATTAACATTCTCCTGCCTAATGTGCAAATATCTATTCACAGAAAAATGGCCACCTGCTGGTAACAGGAAAAAGCATTCCCACATTTTCACCGCACTCTGGCATGAACCAAACCTCAACATGCACCCCGTTCCGACGTGCAGGGTGTGAGGACCGCCTACCGCTGCTTGCAGCTGATATTCTTAGGGACTGATCCGGAAGGCCCAGGACCCTATTTGGTTTTGTAATGTTTATTATTCTTCTTTATTTTTCCGCCCTGAGGCCCAATTGGACCCACTAAACATACTAAAATGTTTCATTTGATTTACTACGCTCATAAATACTGACCGTGGCATTAAGGACGTGTTACAATTAACCCTGAGTGCTCCAGTGTTTCTCTAGCACCACTAGAACGATGTATACGGCCCGTAGGAATGTCGTAGAGAGACCAAACCAAAACTCAATTGTTCATCTCATCAAGGCCTGATGATATTCTGATGATTGATACCCCAATCCTAAAACCAACTTGCATTTCAAAGTACGATTTTCACCCCAAAAAGTCCCTCAACCTCTGAGTGACAAAACATTTGACCCCTAAACACACTCACATGCTCACTAGATGTGGCACGCTCATTAACACTGGATAACATTATGAGAAAATGTAAACGTTAACCCACAGAGTTCCAAAATGTGCTCTCTCGCACCACCTACAAACACTACGGCCAGCAAAAACACTAAAACGGCGGTCGCGGTGCGTAGGAATGTCGTAGAAAGTTCAATTCTCCGTCTCGTCGAGCCCGACCAATCCCGCGCTGCTACCCCGACCTGAATCCGACAGGAAGGCCACAATTTGCCTTTCAAATAATATATACAAACGTGAGCTAATCTGAGCGTGAATATCTGTGGACTTCAAAAACCTCCTAAATGGTAGAAGAGACTCTCCTCAATAATCCACAATATCACTGTCAGTCGTCGACTGGTTTTGTTTCTCCACTCAGCTCCAAGCTGCAGGGCATCGCCAACACTCTTCTGCCGCAGTACTAAATACGAGCAGGAGAAGTACATTCTTCTCTGTGATGCTACGTGGAACGCTCCTCGCGGTGGCGCCGCCATCTTGGCCCGGTCGCGGCTCCGCTCAGTCTCATCTGCTTGACAGGAGCAATGAAGTGTCAGAGACTTTAATCAATCGTCAGTCGCTGAATACTGAACTCTTTTTCACCTGCTTTTCTTTCCTGCAAACTTCATACATGTAGTTCTAATACTGGATACATGCTTTGGAGTATTTTGATATTTATAGTGGAATAAACAATAGTAAAATGTTCTGATTTGTGATCTATGATAAAACACAACACACACACACACACGAACACAAGTTTAAGTGTTGACACACCGTGATGAGGGACAGACGAGGACAACAGGCAGGTTTTTCTGTAAACTTTCAAGCTGAATGGCCAAAATACTGTGGCTGGACCAGATTGAGAACGTTGAGGCTGCAGGTGATACAGGTTTGTTTCCATCCTGCAGTCTGGCTTCACTGTAACGCACCAGAACGGAGCCCAGCGCACCAGGGAGAGTCTGAGGTCAGGCCTCTGAAGTTTGTACACTTTGGTTTGAGAGGAGAGAACTTAAGGTCTGTGGTTCAAAACCGGCTGCTAAAAAGCTCCAATCTGGTCCCACCAGGTTCGGTGGATTTAAAGGATTTATACAAGTTGTTTATATTTTGTGCAGAGTGTTTCATCAGTAAACGCTGCTTAGATCTTGATTAAAAAAAACCACTCAGACCAGAGTGGTAAAATATTGCAATAATAACCTTTAAATGTCCACTTCAGACTCCTGGTATGACGGCATGAGAGCAGCCCTCTGGTACTGGCTTTAATTCCCCTAATTCAGTAACTTTTTACAATTCGATAAGAACTGACACAATAATGGATGAGGACAAAAACAAGAAACGAGGATATGGGTTGTGAAACATAGTTGAACGGGAAATCGATAAAGAAGTCGCTGCTCACGAAGCTCCAACACGACAAGATGGAGGACATGGAAAAAGCCAACTCTGGACTCTTGGTAAGGCAGTGAGTGAAGCCGTGGCCGGGGAGGCGGCACTCCAGGACCTGACAAGACCTCAATGATTTCTGCTCCTGTTTCCAGGAGGATATCAAAGAAAACATGGATGAGTTCACGCTGGAAATAAACTGGAAAATACAAGTGAGACAGAAGGAACGGTGAAGTGTGTGGGAGAGAGGGAGGAGAGCGTGGGACATTGGAGTGAAAGCTGCACTACAGGACCACGTCTCGGCCCTGCAGGGAGCAACAAGAGCCCCGTTCACGGCGTCCGGAGGATGCAGAGGCGCCGCCGCGTCGTCTGATCAAGTCGGCTGAGAGCAGAGCTTCTGAGGCTGAGGCTTGGGGATTGAGCGCGCTCACTGCGCCCTGACGCAAGGAACACCTGCAGGCTACGGTTGTCGGCACGGCTAGCTAGGATGCACGTCTTCTTTGAAACGGGCACCATCCTATACAATAACGCAGCGGAGGAGCTGCGGAGACGGGGACTCTACGTGGGTGAGGCAGCTTGTGGGACCGGGAGCAAGGAAGCCTCGGAGGCTGGCCGAGTCCTACCATGGGAGACGACTGAGACCCGGAGGACCTGCTCAAGCGACGGTCCAACAGGAAGTCCTGGAGGACGCAGGACGGAGCCGGCAGCTGCTGCAGGGAGGAGTTTTATTCTCAACTTCCCATCATTGGATTATAATAGTGACTGTTGGTATTAAACCCTATCCAGTCCCTTCTTTCATTTCTATTTAATGAACAATGAAGGCTGGTGCCTACAGAGAACACAACCACAAAACCTTCTTCTTCCTGCCACCTTGTGGCCCCACCTTGTGGCCCCACCTTGTGGCTCGCCCCCTCATTGTCGAAGGCGGAACTGCACCTTTTCTCTTGATAGTTCACTTCAGTGTTTTGTATTTTAGTTCTTTGGGTCTTTTCGTTTTGCCCTGCTGTGTTTATTTTGAGGTCTGGGACGTTACAAGTGCTATGCTTCGTATGTAGAACTGATGCAACATTATAATAATATGCTCTCTTTGAATGTAAATGGGATAAATAATCCCATCAAAAGAAGTAAAATGATGTCTAAAATATATATATATCAGTGTTAATTTTGGCAGCAAATTCTGATTTAGTCTTAGTCTTATTTTTTATTTTTTTTTGTCTTTTGAATAACACACCATTTAGTCTTAGTCTAGTTTTAGTCTTCTGAAATCTTTTAGTCTTAGTCTAGTTTTAGTAGACTAAACATTAGCAGATATTAGTCGACGACAGTGGACTTAGTCGACTAAATGTTTCTTTTTTCATGGAACGGTTAGGTATAAGGGTTTGCAATACAAAATATGCAATACAGACACAGAAAACGGTTGTAATACAACATGTATTTTATTCTTAATGTCATAACAGAACTCGCCTCCTTCAATATTGCATCAATCTCCAGTTTGATCTTCTGTGGACTATGTGCATCATTAATGCATGAGATCTAAAATGTGTTGAATTCAGGGGCTTATTTTTAACAAAATCCAAGTTAAATAACTGGTTAGGCTACAATGCCTCACGTATTGCGACTCTGTGCAAAATCAACAAGATATAAACAGAACAGATGAGTGCAATTCTGAAATTTAAAATAAAATATGTATTGGCTGTAACTACCAAAGAGTACTCCTTTGTCTTCAAGTAAATAAGAAAAACCTTGTCTCTCAGCATTGAAAATACAGGTAAATATCACATTAAACTAAAAAAGCACACAACTCTGTGAACATCATCTTCTTCATCGTCTCTTACTATGCATTGAGTGCAAAATCAGATATTTGAAAAGAAAAACAAATATGTAAAAGAAAATGTGCATCGTCATTGCACACAAAATTAAATTCTTCTGTTAATAAATAAAAAGAGGTATCAATGAGCTCAACTCAAAACAAGTGAATTACATGCTAAGCTGTAATGCCATTTTTGCATGGAACAAAAAATCTCTGCTCTCATATTAAACAAAACAAATACCAATATCAAGTTGTGCAGCTACAGGAAATGCTGTAAATAGCAGTGAACACAACAGTTCTATTTCTCTCTGTTCATTTTAAGGAAAGCACTTCGCTCCAATGTGACCCTTCCTCTGTTGCGCCGTCCTCTTGTGAGGTCACCTGTGACGCTGAATACCCTCTCTGCAAAAGCTTGAGAAGCTGGCATAGCCAACAAGTCTAATGCAAGTGGCTTTAAACTGTGATAAAAACTGTCACTCTTTTCCAGCCAGAAGTCTGTTCCTGTATCGTCAGTGATGGGATGTGAAAGTTCTTCCTTGTACTTGATGATGTGCTGCCTGATGCTGGTTGTGGAGGTTTTCTGTTTAAGCCGCGTGGTGCGGCATTTTGAGAGGAACCTAAATACAGGCTGCTTTGAGGATGGCGCTGCTTCTGGTTCCTCAATCACCTCTTCTTCTGCATCTTCTTCAGACTGGTCCACCTCCTGTCTTGTGTGTGGGAAAGTGCATTTGACCACATAGTCCTCTGCCTGTTTCAGCAGTTCCGGGATATTTCCATCAGCCACATCAACATTAACAAGGATTTCACAGACAGTTGGGTTGACAAAGCAGGCAGCCGCTGCAAGCGGTGAGAACTTTTCATCAGCTGAATCCAAGAAGCAAGCAAAACGCTGGATCAGATTTGCTCTCATTTTCTCTGCAAGAGTGGCGAGATCTCTGTACCGAGTGCTCTCTGCAAAGTCAGTCAGGTGACTCAGCAGATCAAAGAGGGCAGGAACCACTAGGGACATAGATGAGGTGTCACTCTGGAGGGTTTTAGTGTGTTCCGCAAAAGGCAGCAGTAGGTCTTGGATTGATGAAAGCTTTTGCCACTCACTGGTAAGCAAACTGTCCCATCCCATGTCACTTGCCATTTGACAGACTGCATCTTTGACTGTGAGGAGTCGTGTGACCATGCTGAATGTGCTCGACCAGCGTGTGGGGCAGTCATTTACAACAATAAGACCACACTGGTCCAGTACCCTCTGTGTTGCAACTGAGGACTTGCGAAAGAGCTTCACCACCGACCTTGCTTTATTGAGGACTCTTTTGACAGTCGTCTCTTTCTGCAACATGTGGACCACAAGTTGTATAGTATGCACCACACACGGTGTCCGGTCCATTTCCATGTCGACATGATGGTACCTAAAAACAGGAAGAAAGGACAACCAAATAAGTATAAACCTAATAAAGTGACTGGTGTGTGTGTGTATACTCTATACATGTGTCGGGGAAAATCATTCATGTGATAATTGTCATGTAAAAGAATAAACTAATCATGGCTCACCGCTGGTCTTCAGTTACAGATTCAGGGTCACTTTCCATTGTGGACCCAGGGGAGTCGTCCTCTGAGTCTGAGCTGGTTTCTTCTGTTGTTGTGTGTTTAAAGGCTGCCACCATGTTACTCCCATTGTCCATTATTACGGTCAGGATCCTCTCCTTTGGTATGGCCCACTCCTGCATACATTTATCCACGTATGCCTTGATAGACAGTGCAGTGTGTGGGTGAGCTACTTGTTCAAGGGCCAACAATATGTGTACAGGTTTACTTTGTTCAACACAAAAGTAGCATGCGCTTATGGCAAGGAATGAGGCTGTCAGTCCTTTTTTTGTCCACATGTCAAGGCCAATCGATACTCTCCGGGCAGCAGCCAGTCTCTCTTTGAATTTCTGTCTTTCATGTTCATACTGTGTTTCAATCAAATTGCTCATTTGGTTTTCTTTGGAACTGTTAGTCTCCTATCTACTATCTCCATCATTAGCACAAAGTCCTCGTCTTCAATTGTTGTGACTGGTAAACCTGTGCGTCCAATCCATCTAGCTATGGCCTGCTCCTTGGTATGTTGTTCCTTCGATTCAGTTTTGTATTTTGAAGAACTTTGGAAAGCTGTAGAGATGGCCTGCTGCTGGGTTTCACTAGCAGCGCTAGTTTTATTTCCCCTTGGCCCATGGTCATCTTTGTAATCAGACGTCTTCTGTATCTGTGAGGGTGAAAAGGGGGGAATCAAGCTGTGATTCTTTTCTTTCTTGCCCAATCTCCTCAAACCTCTCTGACACACACACACACACACACACACACACACACACACACACGTATGTTTATTAAGCTGGCTTTTGCCTTCACAAATCTGCCATCTCTCAGTGTGAAATTTGTTCAATTCAGTGGCTAATAAAATAAAAGTTCAATAACTGCTTAGGCTACAATGACACCCACACACACAATCTACTAGTACATATTTCATTCAATTTGAGAACATTGAATATTTATAATCCTATTAATTCAGCGAGATAATCGTCTCAGACTCAGTCTTATCAATAGAGTGTTTACACGGCGTGTCATCGAGCGGCCATTGCTGCGAATTTAGGCAAAGCATCAACATAAAAGTAGTTACAGCAATTTTGTGCTTACCGATAAACAAGACTCAAAGTAGGCACGGGGAAGTTGTTAATCAGTGCCGCATTTTCGGTTGCACATATTGGGCGAACATAGCGAAACTCCTGCATTACGTTGGTTTGAAAAGAGGTAAATGACTACTGACAGTTGTCTGTAGAACCGAGGTGATTGTGGTTAGCATGGCTGTATAGATAATCGCTGGGCGGTGTGCTTTAATGCGGTTGTTGTTGTTTAGAAGACATTTTAAACTTATAATTTAACTTTGATAGTTTATCTCCATTGACTGGTGTTAATTCAATATCTCAGCAAAGGCCGCGCATCCGGGTAATTGCCCAAATTCTGACGTTGGTGAAAACACACTATACAGTTCAAAGGTGGATTCCTTTAGCTTTTATCGTACTCCAAGTTTAGCAGAAACACATGTGTTGATATGATAAAATAACCGTAGCTTACCTTCGCATGTATTTCTTGATGAGTCGTCTGTAAATGCCGCTTCAAGTTGGTGTTTTTCCCAGAAATGTTTGCTCCACACGCTGTACGTGTTGTTCTCCTTGTTGTCATATGTGAAGTGCGACCAAATGTCAATTCTTCGTTTTCGCCCTAGTCCTGACATGTCTATCGTGCACGAGACATGCAGTTTCCCTCGGACATGGTAGGCTACACCGTTGTTACTTTGTTCTCCTCTTAGCTGCTGCGTTTGTTTCAGGTTTGTTTACCTGTTGTTGCTCGCGTGCATTTGCCGCGGCATTTTAAAATGGCTGCCTCCCTCCGCACAGATCAACCAATGAGATCAACGTATCCTCAAAAGATTCGCTCTGATTGGATTTCTTCCCAACTTGTCCCGCAAAAAGAGTAGTTCTGATTGGATCTCTTCTCCATTCGTCCCGCCTTCGAGTTTCGTCTCGTTTTTATTCGTGGACTATAGTGTCAGTTATCCTTCGTCTCAGTCTTCGTCATCATATCTGACTTTTATTTAGTTTTTATTTAGTTCTCGTCCGTGAAAAAGGTTTATTGACGAACATTTTTCGTCATAGTCTTAGTCTACGAAATTAACACTGATATATATGAATATAAAAGGAGAGGATAAACATAGCATTCTGGCAGGAAACATCTTTCTAGTACTGAACACGAAAAACAAAAAAATGGCATCAGAAATACTTTCTTTTCATCATAAAAAGAAAGAAATACTTTCTTTTCATCATAGAAAGAGGGTTGTTACCGTACTGATCTCAAATTCAGTCAGCTTTGAATTGATATCTGAAATAATTGACAGAGGGCAGGTTGGTTGTGCTAAAGGGGAAAATAGACCAGAAAGAAGTGACACTATTCAGTGTTTACGCCCCCAGGGGGTGATATATCTTTCTGTAAAAAGGTGATTGGTCTAATTGCAACGGAAACATACGGGACCCTCATTTGCGTGGGAGACTTCAACATGCTTCTTAATCCTTCATTAGACACAACTAACAGGAAAAGGAATCCAATTGAAAAACGTATAAACAAGGTACTTAAACACTTGGGACTGATTGATGTATGGCTCAGACCCACATTACATATAGTTTATTCAAGAATAGATGATTTATTCATGTATCACCAGGATCTACACAGATGAAAGGACTCTAGAATAGGTCAGAGGGACATTTCAGATCATTCCGGGGTTTATTTTACATTACATCTAGATGGCAGACGGCGAAAAACACTGGAGGTTAAACACAGGTAGGTTGAATGATCCCGCTTTCATTAGCTCAATGGTGTTAGACCTAAGCGAATATTTATAGGATAATGATAACGGGGAGGTAAACCCTGGTATGTTATGGGATGCAGCTCCAGCGGTTGTTAGGGGGAAGATAGAGCCAGGGCGGCCATGTTGAAAAAGATAAAAACCCAAAAGCTGTTTAAGCTGCAGGAAAGATTGAGACACCTAGAACAAGGGTACATTGTTTACACAGATCCTTCTATGATACACCAAATGAGACATGTTAAGCAGGAAATAGCTGAAATACTAAGTGAAGAAGTTGAGAAAAATACAAGGTTTATGAAGCAAAGACACTATGAGGCAGGCCCAAAGCAACAAAACTGCTGGTTTGGAGGCTCAAAAACCAACCGGCAGAAAATACTATCTATAAGATCAGAGACCCTGTTACAAATAAACCTACTAGCTGTCTGGAAGGTATATGAAAAGCGTTTCCTCCAGAATGGTACAATTCTGTGTGAGAACACCTGCTCCCCTTCGTGGCAGGGTTGGGCAGTAACGCATTACTTGTAACTGCGTTACGTAATTAGGATACAAAAAATTTAACTAATCCGTTACAGTACATAAAAAATGTGTAATCTCATTCCAGGTATATTGATAAAAAGTAGGATTACTGAGCAGGATTACAATAGAAGATCAGATAATAAACTAGAACTGCAGTGTCACATGATCCGTCCTCTGGCATTGCGACACTTCCTGAGGCGTTGCCATGGAGACTGCAGCCTGCTGCTCTCATCACTGTTTTAAAGTGGGAGGAGCCTCTTCACCTCTCTGTACAAAGCTAATGACGCCTCCAGCAGTGAAAGTGTTGTGAACGTCTCACCTGAAGAAACACCTGGTAGATAAAACCTGCTGACTTTACTGAAACACACCTGGACTCTGTCAACTAGTTTTATTAGCTCATAACCTGCTGGTAACCTGCCAATACCAACTAGTTTTATTAGCTCATAACCTGTCAATACCAACTAGTTTTATTAGCTCCTAACCTGCTAGTAACCTGCCAATACCAACTAATTTTATTAACTCATAACCTGCCAATACCAACTAGTTTTATTAGCTCATAACCTGCCAGTAACCTGCCAATACCAACTAGTTTTATTAGCTCATAACCTGCCAGTAACCTGCCAATACCAACTAGTTTTATTAGCTCATAACCTGCCAATACCAACTAGTTTTATTAGCTCGTAACCTGCCAGTAACCTGCCAATACCAACTAGTTTTATTAACTCATAACCTGCCAATACCAACTAGTTTTATTAGCTCATAACCTGCCAGTAACCTGCCAATACCAACTAGTTTTATTAGCTCATAACCTGCCAGTAACCTGCCAATACCAACTAGTTTTATTAGTTCATAATCTGCCAGTAACCTGCCAATACCAACTAGTTTTATTAGCTCATAACCTGCCAGTAACCTGCCAATACCAACTAGTTTTATTAGCTCATAACCTGCCAATACCAACTAGTTTTATTAGCTCCTAACCTGCTAGTAACCTGCCAATACCAACTAGTTTTATTAGCTCATAACCTGCCAGTAACCTGCCAATACCAACTAGTTTTATTAGCTCATAACCTGCCAGTAACCTGCCAATACCAACTAGTTTTATTAGCTCATAACCTGCCAATACCAACTAGTTTTATTAGCTCATAACCTGCCAGTAACCTGCCAATACCAACTAGTTTTATTAACTCATAACCTGCCAATACCAACTAGTTTTATTAGCTCATAACCTGCCAGTAACCTGCCAATACCAACTAGTTTTATTAGCTCATAACCTGCCAGTAACCTGCCAATACCAACTAGTTTTATTAGCTCATAACCTGCCAATACCAACTAGTTTTATTAGCTCATAACCTGCCAGTAACCTGCCAATACCAACTAGTTTTATTAACTCATAACCTGCCAATACCAACTAGTTTTATTAGCTCATAACCTGCCAGTAACCTGCCAATACCAACTAGTTTTATTAGCTCATAACCTGCCAGTAACCTGCCAATACCAACTAGTTTTATTAGTTCATAATCTGCCAGTAACCTGCCAATACCAACTAGTTTTATTAGCTCATAACCTGCCAGTAACCTGCCAATACCAACTAGTTTTATTAGCTCATAACCTGCCAGTAACCTGCCAATACCAACTAGTTTTATTAGCTCATAACCTGCCAGTAACCTGCCAATACCAACTAGTTTTATTAGCGCATAACCTGTCAATACCAACTAGTTTTATTAGCTCCTAACCTGCTAGTAACCTGCCAATACCAACTAGTTTTATTAGCTCATAACCTGCCAATACCAACTAGTTTTATTAGCTCCTAACCTGCTAGTAACCTGCCAATACCAACTAGTTTTATTAACTCATAACCTGCCAATACCAACTACTTTTATTAGCTCATAACCTGCCAATACCAACTAGTTTTATTAGCTCATAACCTGCCAGTAACCTGCCAATACCAACTAGTTTTATTAGCTCATAACCTGCCAGTAACCTGCCAATACCAACTAGTTTTTTTAGCTCATAACCTGCCAGTAACCTGCCAATACCAACTAGTTTTATTACCTCATAACCTGCCAGTAACCTGCTAATACCAACTAGTTTTTATTAGCTCATAACCTGTCAGCAACCTGCCAATACCAACTAGTTTTATTAGCTCATAACCTGTCAGTCACCTGCCAATACCAACTAGTTTTATTAGCTCATAACCTGTCAGTCACCTGCCAATACCAACTAGTTTTATTAGCTCATAACCTGCCAATACCAACTAGTTTTATTAGCTCATAACCTGCCAATACCAACTAGTTTTATTAGCTCATAACCTGCCAGTAACCTGCCAGTACCAACTAGTTTTATTAGCTCATAACCTGCCAGTAACCTGCCAATACCAACTAGTTTTATTAGCTCATAACCTGCCAGTAACCTGCCAATACCAACTAGTTTTATTAGCTCATAACCTGTCAGTAACCTGCCAATACCATCTAGTTTTATTAGCTCATAACCTGCCAGTAACCTGCCAATACCAACTAGTTTTATTAGTTCATAATCTGCCAGTAACCTGCCAATACCAACTAGTTTTATTAGTTCATAACCTGCCAGTAACCTGCCAGTACCAACTAGTTTTATTAGCTCATAACCTGTCAGTAACCTGCCAATACCAACTAGTTTTATTAGCTCATAACCGGTCAGTAACCTGCCAATACCAACTAGTTTTATTAGCTCATAACCTGCCAGTAACCTGCCAATACCAACTAGTTTTATTAGCTCATAACCTGCCAGTAACCTGCTAATACCAACTAGTTTTTATTAGCTCATAACCTGTCAGCAACCTGCCAATACCAACTAGTTTTATTAGCTCATAACCTGCCAGTAACCTGCCAATACCAACTAGTTTTATTAGCTCATAACCTGTCAGTCACCTGCCAATACCAACTAGTTTTATTAGCTCATAACCTGCCAATACCAACTAGTTTTATTAGCTCATAACCGGTCAGTAACCTGCCAATACCAACTAGTTTTTTTTAGCTCATAACCTGCCAGTAACCTGCCAGTACCAACTAGTTTTATTAGCTCATAACCTGCCAGTAACCTGCCAATACCAACTAGTTTTATTAGCTCATAACCTGCCAGTAACCTGCCAATACCAACTAGTTTTATTAGCTCATAACCTGTCAGTAACCTGCCAATACCAACTAGTTTTATTAGCTCATAACCTGCCAGTAACCTGCCAATACCAACTAGTTTTATTAGTTCATAATCTGCCAGTAACCTGCCAATACCAACTAGTTTTATTAGTTCATAACCTGCCAGTAACCTGCCAGTACCAACTAGTTTTATTAGCTCATAACCTGCCAGTAACCTGCCAATACCAACTAGTTTTATTAGCTCATAACCTGTCAGTAACCTGCCAATACCAACTAGTTTTATTAGCTCATAACCGGTCAGTAACCTGCCAATACCAACTAGTTTTATTAGCTCATAACCTGCCAGTAACCTGCCAATACCAACTAGTTTTATTAGCTCATAACCTGCCAGTAACCTGCTAATACCAACTAGTTTTTATTAGCTCATAACCTGTCAGCAACCTGCCAATACCAACTAGTTTTATTAGCTCATAACCTGCCAGTAACCTGCCAATACCAACTAGTTTTATTAGCTCATAACCTGTCAGTCACCTGCCAATACCAACTAGTTTTATTAGCTCATAACCTGCCAATACCAACTAGTTTTATTAGCTCATAACCGGTCAGTAACCTGCCAATACCAACTAGTTTTTTTAGCTCATAACCTGCCAGTAAACTGCCAGTACCAACTAGTTTTATTAGCTCATAACCTGCCAGTAACCTGCCAATTCCAACTAGTTTTATTAGCTCGTAACCTGCCAGTAACCTGCCAATACCAACTAGTTTTATTAGCTCATAACCTGTCAGTAACCTGCCAATACCAACTAGTTTTATTAGCTCATAACCTGCCAGTAACCTGCTAATACCAACTAGTTTTATTAGTTCATAACCTGCCAGTAACCTGCCAGTACCAACTAGTTTTATTAGCTCATAACCTGCCAGTAACCTGCCAATACCAACTAGTTTTATTAGTTCATAACCTGCCAGTAACCTGCCAGTACCAACTAGTTTTATTAGCTCCTAACCTGCTAGTAACCTGCCAATACCAACTAGTTTTATTAACTCATAACCTGCCAATACCAACTACTTTTATTAGCTCATAACCTGCCAATACCAACTAGTTTTATTAGCTCATAACCTGTCAGCAACCTACCAATACCAACTAGTTTTATTAGCTCATAACCTGCCAGTAACCTGCCAATACCAACTAGTTTTTTTAGCTCATAACCTGCCAGTAACCTGCCAATACCAACTAGTTTTATTAGCTCATAACCTGCCAGTAACCTGCTAATACCAACTAGTTTTTATTAGCTCATAACCTGTCAGCAACCTGCCAATACCAACTAGTTTTATTAGCTCATAACCTGCCAGTAACCTGCTAATACCAACTAGTTTTTATTAGCTCATAACCTGTCAGCAACCTGCCAATACCAACTAGTTTTATTAGCTCATAACCTGCCAATACCAACTAGTTTTATTAGCTCATAACCTGCCAGTAACCTGCCAGTACCAACTAGTTTTATTAGCTCATAACCTGCCAGTAACCTGCCAATACCAACTAGTTTTATTAGCTCATAACCTGTCAGTAACCTGCCAATACCAACTAGTTTTATTAGTTCATAATCTGCCAGTAACCTGCCAATACCAACTAGTTTTATTAGTTCATAACCTGCCAGTAACCTGCCAGTACCAACTAGTTTTATTAGCTCATAACCTGTCAGTAACCTGCCAATACCAACTAGTTTTATTACCTCATAACCGGTCAGTAACCTGCCAATACCAACTAGTTTTATTAGCTCATAACCTGCCAGTAACCTGCCAATACCAACTAGTTTTATTAGCTCATAACCTGCCAGTAACCTGCTAATACCAACTAGTTTTTATTAGCTCATAACCTGTCAGCAACCTGCCAATACCAACTAGTTTTATTAGCTCATAACCTGCCAGTAACCTGCCAATACCAACTAGTTTTATTAGCTCATAACCTGTCAGTCACCTGCCAATACCAACTAGTTTTATTAGCTCATAACCTGCCAATACCAACTAGTTTTATTAGCTCATAACCGGTCAGTAACCTGCCAATACCAACTAGTTTTTTTTAGCTCATAACCTGCCAGTAACCTGCCAGTACCAACTAGTTTTATTAGCTCATAACCTGCCAGTAACCTGCCAATACCAACTAGTTTTATTAGCTCATAACCTGCCAGTAACCTGCCAATACCAACTAGTTTTATTAGCTCATAACCTGTCAGTAACCTGCCAATACCAACTAGTTTTATTAGCTCATAACCTGCCAGTAACCTGCCAATACCAACTAGTTTTATTAGTTCATAATCTGCCAGTAACCTGCCAATACCAACTAGTTTTATTAGTTCATAACCTGCCAGTACCAACTAGTTTTATTAGCTCATAACCTGCCAGTAACCTGCCAATACCAACTAGTTTTATTAGCTCATAACCTGTCAGTAACCTGCCAATACCAACTAGTTTTATTAGCTCATAACCGGTCAGTAACCTGCCAATACCAACTAGTTTTATTAGCTCATAACCTGCCAGTAACCTGCCAATACCAACTAGTTTTATTAGCTCATAACCTGCCAGTAACCTGCTAATACCAACTAGTTTTTATTAGCTCATAACCTGTCAGCAACCTGCCAATACCAACTAGTTTTATTAGCTCATAACCTGCCAGTAACCTGCCAATACCAACTAGTTTTATTAGCTCATAACCTGTCAGTCACCTGCCAATACCAACTAGTTTTATTAGCTCATAACCTGCCAATACCAACTAGTTTTATTAGCTCATAACCGGTCAGTAACCTGCCAATACCAACTAGTTTTTTTAGCTCATAACCTGCCAGTAACCTGCCAGTACCAACTAGTTTTATTAGCTCATAACCTGCCAGTAACCTGCCAATACCAACTAGTTTTATTAGCTCGTAACCTGCCAGTAACCTGCCAATACCAACTAGTTTTATTAGCTCATAACCTGTCAGTAACCTGCCAATACCAACTAGTTTTATTAGCTCATAACCTGCCAGTAACCTGCCAATACCAACTAGTTTTATTAGTTCATAACCTGCCAGTAACCTGCCAGTACCAACTAGTTTTATTAGCTCATAACCTGCCAGTAACCTGCCAATACCAACTAGTTTTATTAGTTCATAACCTGCCAGTAACCTGCCAGTACCAACTAGTTTTATTAGCTCCTAACCTGCTAGTAACCTGCCAATACCAACTAGTTTTATTAACTCATAACCTGCCAATACCAACTACTTTTATTAGCTCATAACCTGCCAATACCAACTAGTTTTATTAGCTCATAACCTGTCAGCAACCTACCAATACCAACTAGTTTTATTAGCTCATAACCTGCCAGTAACCTGCCAATACCAACTAGTTTTTTTAGCTCATAACCTGCCAGTAACCTGCCAATACCAACTAGTTTTATTAGCTCATAACCTGCCAGTAACCTGCTAATACCAACTAGTTTTTATTAGCTCATAACCTGTCAGCAACCTGCCAATACCAACTAGTTTTATTAGCTCATAACCTGCCAATACCAACTAGTTTTATTAGCTCATAACCTGACAGTAACCTGCCAGTGCCAACTAGTTTTATTAGCTCATAACCTGCCAGTAACCTGCCAATACCAACTAGTTTTATTAGCTCATAACCTGTCAGTAACCTGCCAATACCAACTAGTTTTATTAGCTCATAACCTGCCAGTAACCTGCCAATACCAACTAGTTTTATTAGCTCATAACCTGTCAGTAACCTGCCAATACCAACTAGTTTTATTAGCTCATAACCTGCCAGTAACCTGCCAATACCAACTAGTTTTATTAGTTCATAACCTGCCAGTAACCTGCCAGTACCAACTAGTTTTATTAGCTCATAACCTGCCAGTAACCTGCCAATACCAACTAGTTTTATTAGTTCATAACCTGCCAGTAACCTGCCAGTACCAACTAGTTTTATTAGCTCCTAACCTGCTAGTAACCTGCCAATACCAACTAGTTTTATTAACTCATAACCTGCCAATACCAACTACTTTTATTAGCTCATAACCTGCCAATACCAACTAGTTTTATTAGCTCATAACCTGTCAGCAACCTACCAATACCAACTAGTTTTATTAGCTCATAACCTGCCAGTAACCTGCCAATACCAACTAGTTTTTTTAGCTCATAACCTGCCAGTAACCTGCCAATACCAACTAGTTTTATTAGCTCATAACCTGCCAGTAACCTGCTAATACCAACTAGTTTTTATTAGCTCATAACCTGTCAGCAACCTGCCAATACCAACTAGTTTTATTAGCTCATAACCTGCCAATACCAACTAGTTTTATTAGCTCATAACCTGCCAGTAACCTGCCAGTACCAACTAGTTTTATTAGCTCATAACCTGCCAGTAACCTGCCAATACCAACTAGTTTTATTAGCTCATAACCTGTCAGTAACCTGCCAATACCAACTAGTTTTATTAGTTCATAATCTGCCAGTAACCTGCCAATACCAACTAGTTTTATTAGTTCATAACCTGCCAGTAACCTGCCAGTACCAACTAGTTTTATTAGCTCATAACCTGTCAGTAACCTGCCAATACCAACTAGTTTTATTACCTCATAACCGGTCAGTAACCTGCCAATACCAACTAGTTTTATTAGCTCATAACCTGCCAGTAACCTGCTAATACCAACTAGTTTTTATTAGCTCATAACCTGTCAGCAACCTGCCAATACCAACTAGTTTTATTAGCTCATAACCTGCCAGTAACCTGCCAATACCAACTAGTTTTATTAGCTCATAACCTGTCAGTCACCTGCCAATACCAACTAGTTTTATTAGCTCATAACCTGCCAATACCAACTAGTTTTATTAGCTCATAACCGGTCAGTAACCTGCCAATACCAACTAGTTTTTTTTAGCTCATAACCTGCCAGTAACCTGCCAGTACCAACTAGTTTTATTAGCTCATAACCTGCCAGTAACCTGCCAATACCAACTAGTTTTATTAGCTCATAACCTGCCAGTAACCTGCCAATACCAACTAGTTTTATTAGCTCATAACCTGTCAGTAACCTGCCAATACCAACTAGTTTTATTAGCTCATAACCTGCCAGTAACCTGCCAATACCAACTAGTTTTATTAGTTCATAATCTGCCAGTAACCTGCCAATACCAACTAGTTTTATTAGTTCATAACCTGCCAGTAATCTGCCAGTACCAACTAGTTTTATTAGCTCATAACCTGCCAGTAACCTGCCAATACCAACTAGTTTTATTAGCTCATAACCTGTCAGTAACCTGCCAATACCAACTAGTTTTATTAGCTCATAACCGGTCAGTAACCTGCCAATACCAACTAGTTTTATTAGCTCATAACCTGCCAGTAACCTGCCAATACCAACTAGTTTTATTAGCTCATAACCTGCCAGTAACCTGCTAATACCAACTAGTTTTTATTAGCTCATAACCTGTCAGCAACCTGCCAATACCAACTAGTTTTATTAGCTCATAACCTGCCAGTAACCTGCCAATACCAACTAGTTTTATTAGCTCATAACCTGTCAGTCACCTGCCAATACCAACTAGTTTTATTAGCTCATAACCTGCCAATACCAACTAGTTTTATTAGCTCATAACCGGTCAGTAACCTGCCAATACCAACTAGTTTTTTTAGCTCATAACCTGCCAGTAACCTGCCAGTACCAACTAGTTTTATTAGCTCATAACCTGCCAGTAACCTGCCAATACCAACTAGTTTTATTAGCTCGTAACCTGCCAGTAACCTGCCAATACCAACTAGTTTTATTAGCTCATAACCTGTCAGTAACCTGCCAATACCAACTAGTTTTATTAGCTCATAACCTGCCAGTAACCTGCCAATACCAACTAGTTTTATTAGTTCATAACCTGCCAGTAACCTGCCAGTACCAACTAGTTTTATTAGCTCATAACCTGCCAGTAACCTGCCAATACCAACTAGTTTTATTAGTTCATAACCTGCCAGTAACCTGCCAGTACCAACTAGTTTTATTAGCTCCTAACCTGCTAGTAACCTGCCAATACCAACTAGTTTTATTAACTCATAACCTGCCAATACCAACTACTTTTATTAGCTCATAACCTGCCAATACCAACTAGTTTTATTAGCTCATAACCTGTCAGCAACCTACCAATACCAACTAGTTTTATTAGCTCATAACCTGCCAGTAACCTGCCAATACCAACTAGTTTTTTTAGCTCATAACCTGCCAGTAACCTGCCAATACCAACTAGTTTTATTAGCTCATAACCTGCCAGTAACCTGCTAATACCAACTAGTTTTTATTAGCTCATAACCTGTCAGCAACCTGCCAATACCAACTAGTTTTATTAGCTCATAACCTGCCAATACCAACTAGTTTTATTAGCTCATAACCTGACAGTAACCTGCCAGTACCAACTAGTTTTATTAGCTCATATCCTGCCAGTAACCTGCCAATACCAACTAGTTTTATTAGCTCAGAACCTGTCAGTAACCTGCCAATACCAACTAGTTTTATTAGCTCATAACCTGCCAGTAACCTGCCAATACCAACTAGTTTTATTAGCTCATAACCTGCCAGTAACCTGCTAATACCAACTAGTTTTTATTAGCTCATAACCTGTCAGCAACCTGCCAATACCAACTAGTTTTATTAGCTCATAACCTGTCAGTCACCTGCCAATACCAACTAGTTTTATTAGCTCATAACCTGTCAGTCACCTGCCAATACCAACTAGTTTTATTAGCTCATAACCTGCCAATACCAACTAGTTTTATTAGCTCATAACCTGCCAGTAACCTGCCAGTACCAACTAGTTTTATTAGCTCATAACCTGCCAGTAACCTGCCAATACCAACTAGTTTTATTAGCTCATAACCTGCCAGTAACCTGCCAATACCAACTAGTTTTATTAGCTCATAACCTGTCAGTAACCTGCCAATACCAACTAGTTTTATTAGCTCATAACCTGCCAGTAACCTGCCAATACCAACTAGTTTTATTAGCTCATAACCGGTCAGTAACCTGCCAATACCAACTAGTTTTATTAGCTCATAACCTGCCAGTAACCTGCCAATACCAACTAGTTTTATTAGCTCATAACCTGCCAGTAACCTGCTAATACCAACTAGTTTTTATTAGCTCATAACCTGTCAGCAACCTGCCAATACCAACTAGTTTTATTAGCTCATAACCTGCCAGTAACCTGCCAATACCAACTAGTTTTATTAGCTCATAACCTGTCAGTCACCTGCCAATACCAACTAGTTTTTTTAGCTCATAACCTGCCAATACCAACTAGTTTTATTAGCTCATAACCGGTCAGTAACCTGCCAATACCAACTAGTTTTTTTAGCTCATAACCTGCCAGTAACCTGCCAGTACCAACTAGTTTTATTAGCTCATAACCTGCCAGTAACCTGCCAATACCAACTAGTTTTATTAGCTCATAACCTGCCAGTAACCTGCCAATACCAACTAGTTTTATTAGCTCATAACCTGTCAGTAACCTGCCAATACCAACTAGTTTTATTAGCTCATAACCTGCCAGTAACCTGCCAATACCAACTAGTTTTATTAGTTCATAATCTGCCAGTAACCTGCCAATACCAACTAGTTTTATTAGTTCATAACCTGCCAGTAACCTGCCAGTACCAACTAGTTTTATTAGCTCATAACCTGCCAGTAACCTGCCAATACCAACTAGTTTTATTAGCTCATAACCTGTCAGTAACCTGCCAATACCAACTAGTTTTATTAGCTCATAACCGGTCAGTAACCTGCCAATACCAACTAGTTTTATTAGCTCATAACCTGCCAGTAACCTGCCAATACCAACTAGTTTTATTAGCTCATAACCTGCCAGTAACCTGCTAATACCAACTAGTTTTTATTAGCTCATAACCTGTCAGCAACCTGCCAATACCAACTAGTTTTATTAGCTCATAACCTGCCAGTAACCTGCCAGTACCAACTAGTTTTGTTAGCTCATAACCTGTCAGTAACCTACCATTACCAACTAGTTTTATTAGCTCATAACCTGCCAGTAACCTGCCAATACCAACTAGTTTTATTAGTTCATAACCTGCCAGTAACCTGCCAGTACCAACTAGTTTTGTTAGCTCATAACCTGTCAGTAACCTACCATTACCAACTAGTTTTATTAGCTCATAACCTGCCAGTAACCTGCCAATACCAACTAGTTTTGTTAGCTCATAACCTGCCAGTAACCTGCCAATACCAACTAGTTTTATTAGCTCATAACCTGCCAGTAACCTGCCAATACCAACTACTTTTATTAGTTCATAACCTGCCAGTAACCTGCCAGTACCAACTAGTTTTGTTAGCTCATAACCTGTCAGTAACCTACCATTACCAACTAGTTTTATTAGCTCATAACCTGCCAGTAACCTGCCAATACCAACTAGTTTTATTAGCTCATAACCGGTCAGTAACCTGCCAATACCAACTAGTTTTATTAGCTCATAACCTGCCAGTAACCTGCCAATACCAACTAGTTTTATTAGCTCATAACCTGCCAGTAACCTGCTAATACCAACTAGTTTTTATTAGCTCATAACCTGTCAGCAACCTGCCAATACCAACTAGTTTTATTAGCTCATAACCTGTCAGTCACCTGCCAATACCAACTAGTTTTATTAGCTCATAACCTGCCAATACCAACTAGTTTTATTAGCTCATAACCGGTCAGTAACCTGCCAATACCAACTAGTTTTTTTAGCTCATAACCTGCCAGTAACCTGCCAGTACCAACTAGTTTTATTAGCTCATAACCTGCCAGTAACCTGCCAATACCAACTAGTTTTATTAGCTCGTAACCTGCCAGTAACCTGCCAATACCAACTAGTTTTATTAGCTCATAACCTGTCAGTAACCTACCAATACCAACTAGTTTTATTAGCTCATAACCTGCCAGTAACCTGCCAATACCAACTAGTTTTATTAGTTCATAACCTGCCAGTAACCTGCCAGTACCAACTAGTTTTATTAGCTCATAACCTGCCAGTAACCTGCCAATACCAACTAGTTTTATTAGTTCATAACCTGCCAGTAACCTGCCAGTACCAACTAGTTTTGTTAGCTCATAACCTGCCAGTAACCTGCCAATACCAACTAGTTTTATTAGTTCATAACCTGCCAGTAACCTGCCAGTACCAACTAGTTTTGTTAGCTCATAACCTGCCAGTAACCTGCCAGTACCAACTAGTTTTGTTAGCTCATAACCTGTCAGTAACCTACCATTACCAACTAGTTTTATTAGCTCATAACCTGCCAGTAACCTGCCAGTACCAACTAGTTTTATTAGCTCATAACCTGTCAGTAACCTACCATTACCAGTACTGGTGGTGATGGGAGGAAGAGTTTCTCAATACGTTTCGAGGATCTCATGTTTTAGGGTTCATTGGGGTGACACATGTCATTATTATTTTTTTTGACTCAGCAGCAGGTTGTTAGTTATTATCAATCAGTGATTCATGCTGCCAGATACAACCTCTCATTAAACATTCATATTTAGTCTGGGAAAACAACATTAAAACCAACGGGGGGGGGGGGGGATTTTTGGAAAAGATGGGAACATTTTCTTGAAAAGAAATGTAAAGCTTTATTTGTATTGTGGTTTTGATTCTATAAAAGTAAATCAGTGTTCCACACCTGATTGTTACTGAGGTTTGATTTAGTTCAACATGTTCAGTGTCATTAGTATCTGCTCTGTTTAAGACGAGTCAAAACACTAAGCAGACGACATGTTCTATTCTTTCTTGTCTTTTTATTATTTCTAATCCTAAGTAATCCAAAAGTAAATGAAAATACTCTGGTACATTTTTTATTTTAGTATTAGAGTAAGTTACTGATTAAATTTTTTGACAAGTAACTTAGAATTGTAACAGATTACAGTTTTCAAGTAACCTTCCCAGCCCTGCGTATTGGAGAGCAGTTTTAATTCCATTCTAAAAGAAGGCTCCTGTCCCCCTTCCTGGAGGGAGGCTTTTATTTTGGTCATCCCAAAAGAAGGAAAGACAGGATGGAGTGTAAGACATACAGACCAATCAGTGTTTTAAATGCGGATTATAAACTGTTTGCCAGCATCTTAACAAAGAGGAGGGAAACTGCAATGCCTTTTCTGATAGACGAGGATCAAACAGGATTGATGAAAAACAGACCAACCCGAGTTAGTTCTGTCATTCTCAGTGGAGACGCTGAGGAAGCCTTTGACTCAGTTGGTTGGGAATTACTCTGTTTAGTAAACAGATTCAGAGTTAATGAACATTTTATATGTGGTATTCCAGCCCTCGACTCCCCCTGCTGCAGAATAAAGGTGAACAGTCCATCACCTTGCAGCGCGGCTGAAGGCAAGGATGTCCCGCCAGTCCCAGTCTTTTAATTGAGTCATTAAACCTCTGGCCCAAACAATCAGAAGACACGGGTACAAAAAAAAGGAATCTTCGAGGGGGGTGGACTATAAAGTGGGCTTGTACGCGGATGATGTCTTGGTCACAATCATGGAACCGGATTCAGGCGTGCCACTACTAAAGAACATTCTGAAAACATGGGTCATACTCAGGATATGTCTTTAATATACACAAAACCCAGGTCATGATATTTAACTACACACCCACACAATAACTTACAGCGAAGTATAACTTCAATTGGCATTCATCACATCAAATACTTGGGAGTACATTTACCCAAAGACCTGACGCAGATATTTCCTATTAACTCTAATGGCATTAACAAAACGCTATAAGACGACATCGATGGTGGGCTTGCTCCCTCTGGACTGGCAGCAGGATCAGTTCAACTCTATATTCTTCTGAGATTATTCTACCTTTTCCTATCACTTCCAATAGAAATTCCACAGAAACTGTTTAGAGAATGGAACAAATATATTTCAGGGTTTATCTAAAGAGACCAAGGGTGAAACTGTCTCCCCTCCAGCTGCCAGGGCGACGGGGGACAAGGGCCTCAGGGCATTATTGCTTATCTGCTCAGTTCAGACCACTGGTCTGTTGGTGGAACTCATCTTATCTTGCTAAACGGAAGACCATAGAGTTGTCTTTAATCGTTGTATAATAGTTTAAGAGTTATCTTTTTTTTTGGAGCGATTTGAGGCTGATGATGATTATGTCCGATTTGTCATCATGTAGTTGTAGAACGTTATTTTGTATCCATGTTTTTATTTAACTGAGGTGGTTCGTCAAGGGTGGAGCGTGTTGTTGGATTTGGTTGAAATGTAAATCGGTTCTTTGTCGGTGGCGAGTCGTGGAAATGAAGACAAGAAGGGACATAGAGGGGATAAACAGCAGGGGGCCGAGCAACCAACCCTGTGGTCTGTCTGTCTCTCTGTCTCTGTGTGTGGGTCCTGAGTGTTGGTCCTCTGTCTGTCTGTCTGTCTCTGGGTCCTGAGTGTGTCCTCTGTCTGTCTCTCTGTCTCTGAGTCCTGAGTGTTGGTCCTCTGTCTGTCTGTCTGTCTCTGGGTCCTGAGTGTGTCCTCTGTCTGTCTCTCTGTCTCTGGGTCCTGAGTGTTGGTCCTCTGTCTGTCTGTCTGTCTCTGGGTCCTGAGTGTGTCCTCTGTCTGTCTCTCTGTCTCTGGGTCCTGAGTGTTGGTCCTCTGTCTGTCTGTCTGTCTCTGGGTCCTGAGTGTGTCCTCTGTCTGTCTGTCTGTCTCTGGGTCCTGAGTGTTGGTCCTCTGTGTGTCTGTCTGTCTCTGGGTCCTGAGTGTTGGTCCTGAGTGTTGGTCCTGTGTCTGTCTGTCTGTCTCTGGGTCCTGAGTGTTGGTCCTCTGTCCGTCTGTCTGTCTCTGGGCCCTGAGTGTTGGTCCTCTGTCTGTCTGTCTGTCTCTGGGTCCTGAGTGTTGGTCCTCTGTCTGTCTGTCTGTCTCTGGGTCCTGAGTGTTGGTCCTCTGTCTGTCTGTCTGTCTCTGGGTCCTGAGTGTGTCCTCTATCTGTCTCTGGGTCCTGAGTGTGTCCTCTGTCTGTCTCTCTGTCTCTGGGTCCTGAGTGTGTCCTCTATCTGTCTCTGGGTCCTGAGTGTGTCCTGTGTCCAGGTGCAGAATGCCAAACAGATGAACAGCGGGCTGAAACACCTACTGGACTGTGGGATTGAAGAGTTCCGGCTGCCTGAGGTATTCTTCACCTCTAGTGTCCCACTGAACGTTTCATGACATGGTATTCTTCACCTCTAGTGTCCCACTGAACGTTTCATGACATGGTATTCTTCACCTCTAGTGTCCCACTGAACGTTTCATGACATGGTATTCTTCACCTCTAGTGTCCCACTGAACGTTTCATGACATGGTATTCTTCACCTCTAGTGTCCCACTGAACGTTTCATGACATGGTATTCTTCACCTCTAGTGTCCCACTGAACGTTTCATGACATGGTATTCTTCACATCTAGTGTCCCACTGAACGTTTCATGACATGGTATTCTTCACCTCTAGTGTCCCACTGAACGTTTCATGACATGGTATTCTTCACCTCTAGTGTCCAACTGAACGTTTCATGACATGGTATTCTTCACCTCTAGTGTCCAACTGAACGTTTCATGACATGGTATTCTTCACCTCTAGTGTCCAGCTGAACGTTTCATGACATGGTATTCTTCACCTCTAGTGTCCAACTGAACGTTTCATGACATGGTATTCTTCACCTCTAGTGTCCCACTGAACATTTCATGGCATGGTATTCTTCACCTCTAGTGTCCCACTGAACGTTTCATGACATGGTATTCTTCACCTCTAATGTCCCACTGAACGTTTCATGACATGGTATTCTTCACCTCTAGTGTCCCACTGAACGTTTCATGACATGGTATTCTTCACCTCTAGTGTCCAACTGAACGTTTCATGACATGGTATTCTTCACCTCTAGTGTCCCACTGAACGTTTCATGACATGGTATTCTTCACCTCTAATGTCCAACTGAACGTTTCATGACATGGTATTCTTCACCTCTAGTGTCCCACTGAATGTTTCATGACATGGTATTCTTCACCTCTAGTGTCCCACTGAACGTTTCATGACATGGTATTCTTCACCTCTAGTGTCCCACTGAACGTTTCATGACATGGTATTCTTCACCTCTAGTGTCCCACTGAACGTTTCATGACATGGTATTCTTCACCTCTAGTGTCCCACTGAACGTTTCATGACATGGTATTCTTCACCTCTAATGTCCCACTGAACGTTTCATGACATGGTATTCTTCACCTCTAATGTCCAACTGAACGTTTCATGACATGGTATTCTTCACCTCTAGTGTCCAACTGAATGTTTCATGACATGGTATTCTTCACCTCTAGTGTCCCACTGAATGTTTCATGACATGGTATTCTTCACCTCTAATGTCCAACTGAACGTTTCATGACATGGTATTCTTCACCTCTAGTGTCCAACTGAATGTTTCATGACATGGTATTCTTCACCTCTAATGTCCAACTGAACGTTTCATGACATGGTATTCTTCACCTCTAGTGTCCAACTGAATGTTTCATGACATGGTATTCTTCACCTCTAGTGTCCCACTGAATGTTTCATGACATGGTATTCTTCACCTCTAGTGTCCCACTGAATGTTTCATGACATGGTATTCTTCACCTCTAGTGTCCCACTGAACGTTTCATGACATGGTATTCTTCACCTCTAGTGTCCCACTGAACGTTTCATGACATGGTATTCTTCACCTCTAGTGTCCCACTGAACGTTTCATGACATGGTATTCTTCACCTCTAGTGTCCCACTGAACGTTTCATGACATGGTATTCTTCACCTCTAGTGTCCCACTGAATGTTTCATGACATGGTATTCTTCACCTCTAGTGTCCCACTGAAGATGGCAGATGTTTTCCTGCAGTAACAACCATACAGACCTCTGGAGCTTTTCTTCCCAGCATGCAGATGTTCAGTCTCCAGCTGCGTGTGACTTTAACCTGGGTGTTTGTGTTGTAGAGTACCCAGAAGGTGAACGCTCGCTGGACCACAGACGAGCAGCTGCTGGCGGTTCAGGGTGAGTTTCTCCACGTTCTCATGAGCACAACAGACAACAAGCCCAACTCGCACTAATACACCCAGTCAGCCAAGTTTCCTATTTGCTATTTGCTCATTGGTGGCACATGCCAATCACAATATGAATCTGATTTTTCGAGAACATCTGGACCTTCAACATCTCATCGACTCTAATCCTCCATCCACATGTGAGCAGCTGTGTGTTTCTGCATGTAGACATGAGGACGAGGGTCTCACAATGACCAGGGGACTGATGAAGAACGGTGGTTCCAGGTGGTTCCAACCCTTCATGGTTGTTGAGTGTTTGACAGACTGATAACCTGCTAGTTTCACACTCAGCTCTCGGGGACAAATGAGGTCAGAGGAGAATGGACAGACTGGATGGAGACGATAGAAAGGCAAGAACAGGAAGTCATAGAACCTCTGGTTACAACCTGCAGTGTGCAAAATAATAGCGGGGGGGGGGGGGTGATGGACACAGTCGTGGCTAGGAGAGGGACAACCTAGAGCGTAATGGTACAACTGGAGCTTGAAGTAAGTTGTTAGCATTGTTGTTGGTTGGTGTTTCGTTCTTTAACAATACACACTCAGTGTAAACAAGCACTTGTTTTGTGGAGGCTGCTGCTCTGAGCTGCGACAAACAAATATCACGGTGGTCTCAGGCCCCCCTGGTCCCTCGCCCGTCCTCCAGCCCAGCACAATGCCATGACCAGGGTTTTACTGATAATTCTCACACCGTCTGATCTTTGGTCTCAGAAGGTCTGTGGAGCCCCAAGACCACTTCACACAAGACTCTGAAGAGTCTGCACCTGAACTGGACTGGAGAACGTTTGAAGAGTCTGCACCTGAACTGGACTGGAGAACGTTTGAAGAGTCTGCACCTGAACTGGACTGGAGGACGTTTGAAGAGTCTCCATTCAGAATTTGGTGTGAATACCGTGAAAGCTGGGCTCCATGTCTCCTGGTGGCAGCAGCGTGGAGAGATTCTCTTCTTTAACTGTTAGTGAGAGTGATTCTCCTCCATCCAGACTTCACAGGGAATTTACTGTCCTCACTTGTAGTCTGACGAACATCTGGGCTAAAACTCAGCTGAACGTGAAGCGCTTCACCAGGGCGCTGCTCTAATCCACCGTCGTCTTCTTCCAGGAGTCCGCAAGTACGGAAAAGACTTTCAAGCCATTGCAGACGTCATTGGTAACAAGACGGTGGGCCAGGTGAAGAACTTCTTTGTGAACTACCGGCGGCGCTTCAACCTGGAGGAGGTGCTGCAGGAGTGGGAGGCGGAGCAAGGCACAAGAGCTCCCAATGGAGACGGCGCCCCCTCTGTGGAGGAGGGGAAGAACAGCTCCACCACGGCGTCAGGGAGGAGCACCGACGAGGAGGACGAGGAGGTGAGACACTTCTGTAGTGGACACACTGAGGACCACACTGGCAGGATGAAGGGCTGAATTCATCCACTGTCATGATGAAGGTGTGAATTCATCTACTGTCATGATGAAGGTGTGAATTCATCCACTGTCATGATGAAGGGCTGAATTCATCCACTGTCATGATGAAGGGCTGAATTCATCCACTGTCATGATGAAGGGCTGAATTCATCCACTGTCATGATGAAGGGCTGAATTCACACAGTCAGTCCTGCCCTCCACATAATCCAGAGTTTCTACTCAGTAATCTCATGATTAATGTGATTAGAAACTGTTTTTGAGACATAAAAGTAACTCAGATTAGTTGTTTGTCAACGTTCATGTGTTCATTGAGGACGTCCAGACAGCTGGGGACTGAAGAAGCCCTTCCTTTGGGACCGGCCTGTTATTTGTCCATGTGTTTGTAGCTGAAGTTGTAATTCACTGGTTCATGTCCTGTCCTCTCCTGTCCTCTCCTGTCCTCTCCTGTCCTCTGCTGTCCTCTGCTGTCCTCTGCTGCCCTCTGCTGCCCTCTGCTGCCCTCTGCTGCCCTCTGCTGCCCTCTGCTGCCCTCTGCTGTCCTCTGCTGTCCTCTGCTGCCCTCTGCTGTCCTCTGCTGTCCTCTGCAGGTTCCTCCACCTCCACATGGGTCTCCAGCTCTTGCCTCCTCCTCCTCCTCCTCGTCCTCCTCTTCAGCTCAGATGACGGTGACGTCCACCTCGTCCTCGTCTCTCCATCAGCCCCCCCCCCTCCTCCGGCCCTCACTCCCAGCCACGCCCTCTCTGCACCGCCAGCCCCCCCCCCTGCAGCAGCAGGCTCGCTTCCTGCAGCCCCGTGCCACGCTGCAGCAGCCCCCGCCTCTCATCCGCCCCTCCAACCCCCTGCCCCCCCGTCTGAACCCCCGCCCGCCGGCCTGCACCCCTGGGGGGTCGGGTCCCGGTCCGGGCCAGCAGGCCTCCAGCGGGACCCCCCAGCAGCCGGACTCGGCCTCGTCCTCGTCCCTTCACTAGCAGACCAGAGAGACTTTTCACCACAACAACCAGAGGATGAATGGATTAGGTGTCGTCACATGAAACATGGCAGTTCTCAACCAGAAGGCTGCAGGTTCCAATCCCTGTCTCTGTCTACATGTCATTTCAGTGAAACCCGTTTCCCACCGTCATGTAGTGACTCTCCAGCGCCCCTAGTGGCTCTGTGGTGAAGCGCTCACTCAATCACATGAACCTCAACATGTTGACTTGTTCTTGTTGCACGGCAGGAAATCAAGGTGGCCAACGTGAAACTCAATCATATCGTTTGTATGAAATCTGCAGTTTACAACCACAGTTCTCAGAAAGAAGCTGATAAATCCAGAGTAACTTTCATTCAGCGTGGACAAACTGGAGAACTGACAACATGTGAAAACATTTGTTAAATCTGAAGGATTCCACATTAAACACTGAGTGTGTTTGGGCTCGTTCAGAGGAGAAACGTCAAAATGGTTTTCACATGAAGGAACATTGTGTTTCCCATTAAAGGCCACAAGGAGCTGGACCTGGACCTGTGAGGACCCTGGTCCATCTACCAGGTGGCTGGACCTGGACCTGAGAGGACCCTGGTCCATCTACCAGGTGGCTGGACCTGGACCTGGACCTGAGAGGACCCTGGTCCATCTACCAGGTGGTTGGACCTGGACCTGTGAGGACCCTGGTCTATCTACCAGGTGGGTGGACCTGGATCTCAGAGGACCCTGGTCCATCTACCAGGTGGGTGGACCTGGACCTGTGAGGACCCTGGTCCATCTACCAGGTGGGTGGACCTGGACCTCAGAGGACCCTGGTCCATCTACCAGGTGGGTGGACCTGGACCTGTGAGGACCCTGGTCCATCTACCAGGTGGGTGGACCTGGACCTGTGAGAGGACCCTGGTCCATCTACCAGGTGGGTGGACCTGGACCTCAGAGGACCCTGGTCCATCTACCAGGTGGGTGGACCTGGACCTCAGAGGACCCTGGTCCCTCTACCGGCTGGTTGGTTGACTACTGGTCACGGAGGATAACTCATGCTACCAAAGGATGCCATGTTCCCTCTGGTCAGCAGTTCCTCTGGTAACAAGTGTCGTTATGAGGGAGGGAGAGGCCTTGGTACACTTCCTCATGAGAACCTTGGTACACTTCCTCATGAGAACCTTGGTACACTCCCTCATGAGAACCTTGGTACACTTCCTCATGAGAACCTTGGTACACTTCCTCATGAGAACCTTGGTACACTTCCTCATGAGAACCTTGGTACACTTCCTCATGAGAACCTGAACCACCAGCTGGTAGTTTCAACAATCTAACAATTCCACGAGCGAGAACTTCCCATCATGCCACAGGAGCAGAAGGAGGCAGTGAGGAGGAGAAACGGGTGTAAATACTTTAAGACTCACAACAGAAGATATTTTAAACTTGGATATTTCCTATTGTTTTGACTTCTGTATTTCAGAGTAAAGAAAATGTTCCTAAATCTGTTTAGATATTCAGTTTGTTTTTAAAAAGCTGTGACTTTTTCTGTTTGCGTCTTATTCCGTGTGTCGGTCCAGAGGATTGGACGTGTTTAAAGAAACGGCTCGTTGTTTCAACTCGTCGTCGTTTTCACACACTTTCTGCTGTGACGAGTGTTTCCATGGTAACTGCCTCAGTCCTGATGAAGGATATGAAGTCCATCAGAAAGGGATGCACATCTGTCAACATCTGCACTGGAGTCGCTCACTTGATTTTGGCTCGTGGACGAGTGAGGAGACGAAGCTCCTCTTGGTGCTCCCAGCTGGGACGGGCTGGACATGTTGTCAAGTGCTCTTCCTGCAGTGTGGACGGACGAGTCTTGTGGGATTCAATGTGACTAAATGTACCTCGTTGTCATCCAACATGTGTTTGTGTCACGTTCTTTGTTGAAGAACATAATGAAACCTTCTCTGCAGTCTTGGTGGAGTCTCTTCAGGGTTACATTAGAAAAACAGGTCCTGACAAGAGTCTATTCAAAATGACAAGTCCAACGATTGTTCCACTGCGTGACTCAGTTTACCCTCAGTTTGTCTTCTGGTGAACGTTTGTGTACGTTCCACAGCCTGAGCAGGCACATGTATAGTTCCGTGCTGATGCCTCCTGCGCTGAGTGCCCCCTTCATGTGGTGGTGGTGGTTCTGGAGCAGCAACCAGGGACCAATCACAGGAAGTCAAACCCTCACACAGTGGCTCGCCCCCTTCATGTGGTGGTGGTGGTTCTGGAGCAGCAACCAGGGACCAGTAACAGGAAGTCAAACCCTCACACAGTGGCTCGCCCCCTTCATGTGGTGGTGGTGGTTCTGGAGCAGCAACCAGGGACCAATCACAGGAAGTCAAACCCTCACACAGTGGCTCGCCCCCTTCATGTGGTGGTGGTGGTTCTGGAGCAGCAACCAGGGACCAGTAACAGGAAGTCAAACCCTCACACAGTGGCTCGCCCCCTTCATGTGGTGGTGGTGGTTCTGGAGCAGCAACCAGGGACCAGTAACAGGAAGTCAAACCCTCACACAGGGAGCAGTTCAGGAGAAAGCTTTATTCACACATAAAACATTGCAGATAATCGTAATAGAATTAATGTACTTTGCATGCAGTTCTGTCTGGTGACACCAGGTGGCGCTCAGCCCCTGATTGCCAGTGGTCTCTGCTGATAAGGTGTGATGCACATCTGTCCACATGTTTCACTGCAAGCTCACGAAAGTAATGAGTTTGCAAGGATTTCATCTTCATTTCATATAATGAGAATTGAATGGTGAAGAGTGTAAAGGATGTGAACAACTTAGCGATCATGTATTGGTCATATTTCAGCGTACAGCTCCGCCCCCAGTAGCACTGACACAACTTTAGATTGGCTCTCGGCTCCTGGTGTGTGGAGTGACCAGATCTTCTGGTGTGTAGAGTGACCAGATCTTCTGGTGTGTAGAGTGACCAGATCTTCTGGTGTGTAGAGTGACCAGATCTTCTGGTGTGTAGAGTGACCAGATCTTCTGGTGTGTGGAGTGACCAGATCTTCTGGTGTGTGGAGTGACCAGATCTTCTGGTGTGTAGAGTGACCAGATCTTCTGGTGTGTAGAGTGACCAGATCTTCTGGTGTGTAGAGTGACCAGATCTTCTGGTGTGTAGAGTGACCAGACCTTCTGGTGTGTAGAGTGACCAGACCTTCTGGTGTGTAGAGTGACCAGACATGTCTTCTGGTGTGTAGAGTGACCAGACATGTCTTGTGGTGTGTAGAGTGACCAGACATGTCTTGTGGTGTGTAGAGTGACCAGACATGTCTTGTGGTGTGTAGAGTGACCAGACATGTCTTCTGGTGTGTAGAGTGACCAGACATGTCTTCTGGTGTGTAGAGTGACCAGACATGTCTTCTGGTGTGTAGAGTGACCAGATCTTCTGGTGTGTAGAGTGACCAGACATGTCTTCTGGTGTGTAGAGTGACCAGATCTTCTGGTGTGTAGAGTGACCAGACATGTCTTCTGGTGTGTAGAGTGACCAGACATGTCTTCTGGTGTGTAGAGTGACCAGACATGTCTTCTGGTGTGTAGAGTGACCAGATCTTCTGGTGTGTAGAGTGACCAGACATGTCTTCTGGTGTGTAGAGTGACCAGACATGTCTTCTGGTGTGTAGAGTGACCAGACATGTATTCTGGTGTGTAGAGTGACCAGACATGTATTCTGGTGTGTAGAGTGAACAGACATGTCTTCTGGTGTGTAGAGTGACCAGACATGTCTTCTAGTGTGTAGAGTGACCAGATCTTCTGGTGTGTAGAGTGACCAGATCTTCTGGTGTGTAGAGTGACCAGACCTTCTGGTGTGTAGAGTGACCAGATCTTCTGGTGTGTAGAGTGACCAGACATGTCTTCTGGTGTGTAGAGTGACCAGACATGTCTTCTGGTGTGTAGAGTGACCAGACATGTCTTGTGGTGTGTAGAGTGACCAGATCTTCTGGTGTGTAGAGTGACCAGATCTTCTGGTGTGTAGAGTGACCAGACATGTCTTGTGGTGTGTAGAGTGACCAGATCTTCTGGTGTGTAGAGTGACCAGACATGTCTTGTGGTGTGTAGAGTGACCAGATCTTCTGGTGTGTAGAGTGACCAGACATGTCTTGTGGTGTGTAGAGTGACCAGACATGTCTTCTGGTGTGTAGAGTGACCAGACATGTCTTCTGGTGTGTAGAGTGACCAGACATGTCTTCTGGTGTGTAGAGTGACCAGACATGTCTTCTGGTGTGTAGAGTGACCAGATCTTCTGGTGTGTAGAGTGACCAGATCTTCTGGTGTGTAGAGTGACCAGACATGTCTTCTGGTGTGTAGAGTGACCAGACCTTCTGGTGTGTAGAGTGACCAGATCTTCTGGTGTGTAGAGTGACCAGACATGTCTTCTGGTGTGTAGAGTGACCAGACATGTCTTCTGGTGTGTAGAGTGACCAGATCTTCTGGTGTGTAGAGTGACCAGATCTTCTGGTGTGTAGAGTGACCAGACATGTCTTGTGGTGTGTAGAGTGACCAGACATGTCTTGTGGTGTGTAGAGTGACCAGACATGTCTTGTGGTGTGTAGAGTGACCAGACATGTCTTCTGGTGTGTAGAGTGACCAGACATGTCTTCTGGTGTGTAGAGTGACCAGACATGTCTTCTGGTGTGTAGAGTGACCAGATCTTCTGGTGTGTAGTGTGACCAGACATGTCTTCTGGTGTGTAGAGTGACCAGACATGTCTTGTGGTGTGTAGAGTGACCAGATCTTCTGGTGTGTAGAGTGACCAGACATGTCTTCTGGTGTGTAGAGTGACCAGATCTTCTGGTGTGTAGAGTGACCAGATCTTCTGGTGTGTAGAGTGACCAGATCTTCTGGTGTGTAGTGTGACCAGACATGTCTTCTGGTGTGTAGAGTGACCAGACATGTCTTGTGGTGTGTAGAGTGACCAGATCTTCTGGTGTGTAGAGTGACCAGACATGTCTTGTGGTGTGTAGAGTGACCAGACATGTCTTCTGGTGTGTAGAGTGACCAGACATGTCTTCTGGTGTGTAGAGTGACCAGACATGTCTTCTGGTGTGTAGAGTGACCAGACATGTCTTCTGGTGTGTAGAGTGACCAGACATGTCTTCTGGTGTGTGGAGTGACCAGACATGTCTTCTGGTGTGTAGAGTGACCAGACATGTCTTCTGGTGTGTAGAGTGACCAGACATGTCTTCTGGTGTGTAGAGTGACCAGACATGTCTTCTGGTATTTAGAGTGACCAGACATGTCTTCTGGTGTGTAGAGTGACCAGACATGTCTTCTGGTGTGTAGAGTGACCAGACATGTCTTCTGGTGTGTAGAGTGACCAGACATGTCTTCTGGTATTTAGAGTGACCAGACATGTCTTCTGGTATTTAGAGTGACCAGACATGTCTTCTGGTGTGTAGAGTGACCAGACATGTCTTCTGGTGTGTAGAGTGACCAGACATGTCTTCTGGTGTGTAGAGTGACCAGACATGTCTTCTGGTGTGTAGAGTGACCAGACATGTCTTCTGGTGTGTAGAGTGACCAGACATGTCTTCTGGTGTGTAGAGTGACCAGATCTTCTGGTGTGTAGAGTGACCAGACATGTCTTCTGGTGTGTAGAGTGACCAGATCTTCTGGTGTGTAGAGTGACCAGACATGTCTTCTGGTGTGTAGAGTGACCAGACATGTCTTCTGGTGTGTAGAGTGACCAGACATGTCTTCTGGTGTGTAGAGTGACCAGACATGTCTTCTGGTGTGTAGAGTGACCAGATCTTCTGGTGTGTAGAGTGACCAGACATGTCTTCTGGTGTGTAGAGTGACCAGACATGTCTTCTGGTGTGTAGAGTGACCAGATCTTCTGGTGTGTAGAGTGACCAGACATGTCTTCTGGTGTGTAGAGTGACCAGACATGTCTTCTGGTGTGTAGAGTGACCAGACATGTCTTCTGGTGTGTAGAGTGACCAGACATGTATTCTGGTGTGTAGAGTGACCAGACATGTATTCTGGTGTGTAGAGTGACCAGACATGTATTCTGGTGTGTAGAGTGAACAGACATGTCTTCTGGTGTGTAGAGTGACCAGACATGTCTTCTAGTGTGTAGAGTGACCAGATCTTCTGGTGTGTAGAGTGACCAGATCTTCTGGTGTGTAGAGTGACCAGACCTTCTGGTGTGTAGAGTGACCAGATCTTCTGGTGTGTAGAGGGACCAGACATGTCTTCTGGTGTGTAGAGTGACCAGACATGTCTTCTGGTGTGTAGAGTGACCAGACATGTCTTGTGGTGTGTAGAGTGACCAGATCTTCTGGTGTGTAGAGTGACCAGATCTTCTGGTGTGTAGAGTGACCAGACATGTCTTGTGGTGTGTAGAGTGACCAGATCTTCTGGTGTGTAGAGTGACCAGACATGTCTTGTGGTGTGTAGAGTGACCAGACATGTCTTCTGGTGTGTAGAGTGACCAGACATGTCTTCTGGTGTGTAGAGTGACCAGACATGTCTTCTGGTATTTAGAGTGACCAGACATGTCTTCTGGTGTGTAGAGTGACCAGATCTTCTGGTGTGTAGAGTGACCAGATCTTCTGGTGTGTAGAGTGACCAGACATGTCTTCTGGTGTGTAGAGTGACCAGACCTTCTGGTTTTTAGAGTGACCAGATCTTCTGGTGTGTAGAGTGACCAGACATGTCTTCTGGTGTGTAGAGTGACCAGACATGTCTTCTGGTGTGTAGAGTGACCAGATCTTCTGGTGTGTAGAGTGACCAGATCTTCTGGTGTGTAGAGTGACCAGACATGTCTTGTGGTGTGTAGAGTGACCAGACATGTCTTGTGGTGTGTAGAGTGACCAGACATGTCTTGTGGTGTGTAGAGTGACCAGACATGTCTTGTGGTGTGTAGAGTGACCAGACATGTCTTCTGGTGTGTAGAGTGACCAGACATGTCTTCTGGTGTGTAGAGTGACCAGATCTTCTGGTGTGTAGAGTGACCAGATCTTCTGGTGTGTAGTGTGACCAGACATGTCTTCTGGTGTGTAGAGTGACCAGACATGTCTTGTGGTGTGTAGAGTGACCAGATCTTCTGGTGTGTAGAGTGACCAGACATGTCTTCTGGTGTGTAGAGTGACCAGATCTTCTGGTGTGTAGTGTGACCAGACATGTCTTCTGGTGTGTAGAGTGACCAGACATGTCTTGTGGTGTGTAGAGTGACCAGATCTTCTGGTGTGTAGAGTGACCAGACATGTCTTGTGGTGTGTAGAGTGACCAGACATGTCTTCTGGTGTGTAGAGTGACCAGACATGTCTTCTGGTGTGTAGAGTGACCAGACATGTCTTCTGGTGTGTAGAGTGACCAGACATGTCTTCTGGTGTGTAGAGTGACCAGACATGTCTTCTGGTGTGTGGAGTGACCAGACATGTCTTCTGGTGTGTAGAGTGACCAGACATGTCTTCTGGTGTGTAGAGTGACCAGACATGTCTTCTGGTGTGTAGAGTGACCAGACATGTCTTCTGGTGTGTAGAGTGACCAGACATGTCTTCTGGTATTTAGAGTGACCAGACATGTCTTCTGGTGTGTAGAGTGACCAGACATGTCTTCTGGTGTGTAGAGTGACCAGACATGTCTTCTGGTGTGTAGAGTGACCAGACATGTCTTCTGGTATTTAGAGTGACCAGACATGTCTTCTGGTATTTAGAGTGACCAGACATGTCTTCTGGTGTGTAGAGTGACCAGACATGTCTTCTGGTGTGTAGAGTGACCAGACATGTCTTCTGGTGTGTAGAGTGACCAGACATGTCTTCTGGTGTGTAGAGTGACCAGACATGTCTTCTGGTGTGTAGAGTGACCAGACATGTCTTCTGGTGTGTAGATTGACCAGACATGTCTTCTGGTGTGTAGAGTGACCAGATCTTCTGGTGTGTAGAGTGACCAGACATGTCTTCTGGTGTGTAGAGTGACCAGATCTTCTGGTGTGTAGAGTGACCAGACATGTCTTCTGGTGTGTAGAGTGACCAGACATGTCTTCTGGTGTGTAGAGTGACCAGACATGTCTTCTGGTGTGTAGAGTGACCAGACATGTCTTCTGGTGTGTAGAGTGACCAGATCTTCTGGTGTGTAGAGTGACCAGACATGTCTTCTGGTGTGTAGAGTGACCAGACATGTCTTCTGGTGTGTAGAGTGACCAGACATGTATTCTGGTGTGTAGAGTGACCAGACATGTATTCTGGTGTGTAGAGTGAACAGACATGTCTTCTGGTGTGTAGAGTGACCAGACATGTCTTCTGGTGTGTAGAGTGACCAGACATGTCTTCTGGTGTGTAGAGTGACCAGACATGTCTTCTGGTGTGTAGAGTGACCAGACATGTCTTCTGGTGTGTAGAGTGACCAGATCTTCTGGTGTGTAGAGTGACCAGACATGTCTTCTGGTGTGTAGAGTGACCAGACATGTCTTCTGGTGTGTAGAGTGACCAGACATGTCTTCTGGTGTGTAGAGTGACCAGACATGTATTCTGGTGTGTAGAGTGACCAGACATGTATTCTGGTGTGTAGAGTGAACAGACATGTCTTCTGGTGTGTAGAGTGACCAGACATGTCTTCTAGTGTGTAGAGTGACCAGATCTTCTGGTGTGTAGAGTGACCAGATCTTCTGGTGTGTAGAGTGACCAGACCTTCTGGTGTGTAGAGTGACCAGATCTTCTGGTGTGTAGAGTGACCAGACATGTCTTCTGGTGTGTAGAGTGACCAGACATGTCTTCTGGTGTGTAGAGTGACCAGACATGTCTTGTGGTGTGTAGAGTGACCAGATCTTCTGGTGTGTAGAGTGACCAGATCTTCTGGTGTGTAGAGTGACCAGACATGTCTTGTGGTGTGTAGAGTGACCAGATCTTCTGGTGTGTAGAGTGACCAGACATGTCTTGTGGTGTGTAGAGTGACCAGATCTTCTGGTGTGTAGAGTGACCAGACATGTCTTGTGGTGTGTAGAGTGACCAGACATGTCTTCTGGTGTGTAGAGTGACCAGACATGTCTTCTGGTGTGTAGAGTGACCAGACATGTCTTCTGGTATTTAGAGTGACCAGACATGTCTTCTGGTGTGTAGAGTGACCAGATCTTCTGGTGTGTAGAGTGACCAGATCTTCTGGTGTGTAGAGTGACCAGACATGTCTTCTGGTGTGTAGAGTGACCAGACCTTCTGGTGTGTAGAGTGACCAGATCTTCTGGTGTGTAGAGTGACCAGACATGTCTTCTGGTGTGTAGAGTGACCAGACATGTCTTCTGGTGTGTAGAGTGACCAGATCTTCTGGTGTGTAGAGTGACCAGATCTTCTGGTGTGTAGAGTGACCAGACATGTCTTGTGGTGTGTAGAGTGACCAGACATGTCTTGTGGTGTGTAGAGTGACCAGATCTTCTGGTGTGTAGAGTGACCAGACATGTCTTCTGGTGTGTAGAGTGACCAGACATGTCTTCTGGTGTGTAGAGTGACCAGATCTTCTGGTGTGTAGAGTGACCAGATCTTCTGGTGTGTAGTGTGACCAGACATGTCTTCTGGTGTGTAGAGTGACCAGACATGTCTTGTGGTGTGTAGAGTGACCAGATCTTCTGGTGTGTAGAGTGACCAGACATGTCTTCTGGTGTGTAGAGTGACCAGATCTTCTGGTGTGTAGAGTGACCAGATCTTCTGGTGTGTAGAGTGACCAGATCTTCTGGTGTGTAGTGTGACCAGACATGTCTTCTGGTGTGTAGAGTGACCAGACATGTCTTGTGGTGTGTAGAGTGACCAGATCTTCTGGTGTGTAGAGTGACCAGACATGTCTTGTGGTGTGTAGAGTGACCAGACATGTCTTCTGGTGTGTAGAGTGACCAGACATGTCTTCTGGTGTGTAGAGTGACCAGACATGTCTTCTGGTGTGTAGAGTGACCAGACATGTCTTCTGGTGTGTGGAGTGACCAGACATGTCTTCTGGTGTGTGGAGTGACCAGACATGTCTTCTGGTGTGTAGAGTGACCAGACATGTCTTCTGGTGTGTAGAGTGACCAGACATGTCTTCTGGTGTGTAGAGTGACCAGACATGTCTTCTGGTGTGTAGAGTGACCAGACATGTCTTCTGGTATTTAGAGTGACCAGACATGTCTTCTGGTGTGTAGAGTGACCAGACATGTCTTCTGGTGTGTAGAGTGACCAGACATGTCTTCTGGTATTTAGAGTGACCAGACATGTCTTCTGGTATTTAGAGTGACCAGACATGTCTTCTGGTGTGTAGAGTGACCAGACATGTCTTCTGGTGTGTAGAGTGACCAGACATGTCTTCTGGTGTGTAGAGTGACCAGACATGTCTTCTGGTGTGTAGAGTGACCAGACATGTCTTCTGGTGTGTAGAGTGACCAGACATGTCTTCTGGTGTGTAGAGTGACCAGACATGTCTTCTGGTGTGTAGAGTGACCAGATCTTCTGGTGTGTAGAGTGACCAGACATGTCTTCTGGTGTGTAGAGTGACCAGATCTTCTGGTGTGTAGAGTGACCAGACATGTCTTCTGGTGTGTAGAGTGACCAGACATGTCTTCTGGTGTGTAGAGTGACAAGACATGTCTTCTGGTGTGTAGAGTGACAAGACATGTCTTCTGGTGTGTAGAGTGACCAGACATGTCTTCTGGTGTGTAGAGTGACCAGATCTTCTGGTGTGTAGAGTGACCAGACATGTCTTCTGGTGTGTAGAGTGACCAGACATGTCTTCTGGTGTGTAGAGTGACCAGACATGTATTCTGGTGTGTAGAGTGACCAGACATGTATTCTGGTGTGTAGAGTGAACAGACATGTCTTCTGGTGTGTAGAGTGACCAGACATGTCTTCTAGTGTGTAGAGTGACCAGATCTTCTGGTGTGTAGAGTGACCAGATCTTCTGGTGTGTAGAGTGACCAGACCTTCTGGTGTGTAGAGTGACCAGATCTTCTGGTGTGTAGAGTGACCAGACATGTCTTCTGGTGTGTAGAGTGACCAGACATGTCTTCTGGTGTGTAGAGTGACCAGACATGTCTTGTGGTGTGTAGAGTGACCAGATCTTCTGGTGTGTAGAGTGACCAGATCTTCTGGTGTGTAGAGTGACCAGACATGTCTTGTGGTGTGTAGAGTGACCAGATCTTCTGGTGTGTAGAGTGACCAGACATGTCTTGTGGTGTGTAGAGTGACCAGATCTTCTGGTGTGTAGAGTGACCAGACATGTCTTGTGGTGTGTAGAGTGACCAGACATGTCTTCTGGTGTGTAGAGTGACCAGACATGTCTTCTGGTGTGTAGAGTGACCAGACATGTCTTCTGGTGTGTAGAGTGACCAGACATGTCTTCTGGTATTTAGAGTGACCAGACATGTCTTCTGGTGTGTAGAGTGACCAGATCTTCTGGTGTGTAGAGTGACCAGACATGTCTTCTGGTGTGTAGAGTGACCAGACCTTCTGGTGTGTAGAGTGACCAGATCTTCTGGTGTGTAGAGTGACCAGACATGTGTTCTGGTGTGTAGAGTGACCAGACATGTGTTCTGGTGTGTAGAGTGACCAGACATGTCTTCTGGTGTGTAGAGTGACCAGACATGTCTTCTGGTGTGTAGAGTGACCAGATCTTCTGGTGTGTAGAGTGACCAGATCTTCTGGTGTGTAGAGTGACCAGACATGTCTTGTGGTGTGTAGAGTGACCAGACATGTCTTGTGGTGTGTAGAGTGACCAGATCTTCTGGTGTGTAGAGTGACCAGACATGTCTTCTGGTGTGTAGAGTGACCAGACATGTCTTCTGGTGTGTAGAGTGACCAGATCTTCTGGTGTGTAGAGTGACCAGACATGTCTTCTGGTGTGTAGAGTGACCAGACATGTCTTCTGGTGTGTAGAGTGACCAGATCTTCTGGTGTGTAGAGCGACCAGATCTTCTGGTGTGTAGAGTGACCAGATCTTCTGGTGTGTAGAGTGACCAGACATGTCTTCTGGTGTGTAGAGTGACCAGACATGTCTTCTGGTGTGTAGAGTGACCAGACATGTCTTCTGGTGTGTAGAGTGACCAGATCTTCTGGTGTGTAGAGTGACCAGACATGTCTTCTGGTGTGTAGAGTGACCAGACATGTCTTCTGGTGTGTAGAGTGACCAGACATGTCTTCTGGTGTGTAGAGTGAGCAGACATGTCTTATGGTGTGTAGAGTGACCAGACATGTCTTATGGTGTGTAGAGTGACCAGACATGTCTTCTGGTGTGTAGAGTGACCAGACATGTCTTCTGGTATTTAGAGTGACCAGACATGTCTTCTGGTGTGTAGAGTGACCAGATCTTCTGGTGTGTAGAGTGACCAGACATGTCTTCTGGTGTGTAGAGTGACCAGACCTTCTGGTGTGTAGAGTGACCAGATCTTCTGGTGTGTAGAGTGACCAGACATGTGTTCTGGTGTGTAGAGTGACCAGACATGTGTTCTGGTGTGTAGAGTGACCAGACATGTCTTCTGGTGTGTAGAGTGACCAGACATGTCTTCTGGTGTGTAGAGTGACCAGATCTTCTGGTGTGTAGAGTGACCAGATCTTCTGGTGTGTAGAGTGACCAGACATGTCTTGTGGTGTGTAGAGTGACCAGACATGTCTTGTGGTGTGTAGAGTGACCAGATCTTCTGGTGTGTAGAGTGACCAGACATGTCTTCTGGTGTGTAGAGTGACCAGACATGTCTTCTGGTGTGTAGAGTGACCAGATCTTCTGGTGTGTAGAGTGACCAGACATGTCTTCTGGTGTGTAGAGTGACCAGACATGTCTTCTGGTGTGTAGAGTGACCAGATCTTCTGGTGTGTAGAGCGACCAGATCTTCTGGTGTGTAGAGTGACCAGATCTTCTGGTGTGTAGAGTGACCAGACATGTCTTCTGGTGTGTAGAGTGACCAGACATGTCTTCTGGTGTGTAGAGTGACCAGACATGTCTTCTGGTGTGTAGAGTGACCAGATCTTCTGGTGTGTAGAGTGACCAGACATGTCTTCTGGTGTGTAGAGTGACCAGACATGTCTTCTGGTGTGTAGAGTGACCAGACATGTCTTCTGGTGTGTAGAGTGAGCAGACATGTCTTATGGTGTGTAGAGTGACCAGACATGTCTTATGGTGTGTAGAGTGACCAGACATGTCTTCTGGTGTGTAGAGTGACCAGACATGTCTTCTGGTGTGTAGAGTGAGCAGATCTTCTGGTGTGTAGAGTGACCAGACATGTCTTCTGGTGTGTAGAGTGACCAGACATGTCTTCTGGTGTGTAGAGTGACCAGATCTTCTGGTGTGTAGAGTGACCTGACATGTCTTCTGGTGTGTAGAGTGACCAGACATGTCTTCTGGTGTGTAGAGTGACCAGATCTTCTGGTGTGTAGAGTGACCAGATCTTCTGGTGTGTAGAGTGACCAGATCTTGTGGTGTGTAGAGTGACCAGATCTTCTGGTGTGTAGAGTGACCAGACATGTCTTCTGGTGTGTAGAGTGACCAGACATGTCTTCTGGTGTGTAGAGTGACCAGACATGTCTTCTGGTGTGTAGAGTGACCAGACATGTCTTCTGGTGTGTAGAGTGACCAGATCTTCTGGTGTGTAGAGTGACCAGATCTTGTGGTGTGTAGAGTGACCAGACATGTCTTCTGGTGTGTAGAGTGACCAGATCTTCTGGTGTGTAGAGTGACCAGACATGTCTTCTGGTGTGTAGAGTGACCAGACATGTCTTCTGGTGTGTAGAGTGACCAGACATGTCTTCTGGTGTGTAGAGTGACCAGACCTTCTGGTGTGTAGAGTGACCAGATCTTCTGGTGTGTAGAATGACCAGACATGTCTTCTGGTGTGTAGAGTGACCAGACACGTCTTCTGGTGTGTAGAGTGACCAGATCTTCTGGTGTGTAGAGTGACCAGATCTTCTGGTGTGTAGAGTGACCAGACCTTCTGGTGTGTAGAGTGACCAGACATGTCTTGTGGTGTGTAGAGTGACCAGATCTTCTGGTGTGTAGAGTGACCAGATCTTCTGGTGTGTAGAGTGACCAGACATGTCTTCTGGTGTGTGGAGTGACCAGACATGTCTTCTGGTGTGTAGAGTGACCAGACATGTCTTCTGGTGTGTAGAGTGACCAGACATGTCTTCTGGTGTGTAGAGTGACCAGACATGTCTTCTGGTGTGTAGAGTGACCAGACATGTCTTCTGGTATTTAGAGTGACCAGACATGTCTTCTGGTGTGTAGAGTGACCAGACATGTCTTCTGGTGTGTAGAGTGACCAGACATGTCTTCTGGTATTTAGAGTGACCAGACATGTCTTCTGGTATTTAGAGTGACCAGACATGTCTTCTGGTGTGTAGAGTGACCAGACATGTCTTCTGGTGTGTAGAGTGACCAGACATGTCTTCTGGTGTGTAGAGTGACCAGACATGTCTTCTGGTGTGTAGAGTGACCAGACCTTCTGGTGTGTAGAGTGACCAGACATGTCTTCTGGTGTGTAGAGTGACCAGACATGTCTTCTGGTGTGTAGAGTGACCAGACATGTCTTCTGGTGTGTAGAGTGACCAGATCTTCTGGTGTGTAGAGTGACCAGATCTTCTGGTGTGTAGAGTGACCAGACATGTCTTCTGGTGTGTAGAGTGACCAGATCTTCTGGTGTGTAGAGTGACCAGACATGTCTTCTGGTGTGTAGAGTGACCAGACATGTCTTCTGGTGTGTAGAGTGACAAGACATGTCTTCTGGTGTGTAGAGTGACCAGACATGTCTTCTGGTGTGTAGAGTGACCAGATCTTCTGGTGTGTAGAGTGACCAGACATGTCTTCTGGTGTGTAGAGTGACCAGACATGTCTTCTGGTGTGTAGAGTGACCAGACATGTATTCTGGTGTGTAGAGTGACCAGACATGTATTCTGGTGTGTAGAGTGAACAGACATGTCTTCTGGTGTGTAGAGTGACCAGACATGTCTTCTAGTGTGTAGAGTGACCAGATCTTCTGGTGTGTAGAGTGACCAGATCTTCTGGTGTGTAGAGTGACCAGACCTTCTGGTGTGTAGAGTGACCAGATCTTCTGGTGTGTAGAGTGACCAGACATGTCTTCTGGTGTGTAGAGTGACCAGACATGTCTTCTGGTGTGTAGAGTGACCAGACATGTCTTGTGGTGTGTAGAGTGACCAGATCTTCTGGTGTGTAGAGTGACCAGATCTTCTGGTGTGTAGAGTGACCAGACATGTCTTGTGGTGTGTAGAGTGACCAGATCTTCTGGTGTGTAGAGTGACCAGACATGTCTTGTGGTGTGTAGAGTGACCAGATCTTCTGGTGTGTAGAGTGACCAGACATGTCTTGTGGTGTGTAGAGTGACCAGACATGTCTTCTGGTGTGTAGAGTGACCAGACATGTCTTCTGGTGTGTAGAGTGACCAGACATGTCTTCTGGTGTGTAGAGTGACCAGACATGTCTTCTGGTATTTAGAGTGACCAGACATGTCTTCTGGTGTGTAGAGTGACCAGATCTTCTGGTGTGTAGAGTGACCAGACATGTCTTCTGGTGTGTAGAGTGACCAGACCTTCTGGTGTGTAGAGTGACCAGATCTTCTGGTGTGTAGAGTGACCAGACATGTGTTCTGGTGTGTAGAGTGACCAGACATGTGTTCTGGTGTGTAGAGTGACCAGACATGTCTTCTGGTGTGTAGAGTGACCAGACATGTCTTCTGGTGTGTAGAGTGACCAGATCTTCTGGTGTGTAGAGTGACCAGATCTTCTGGTGTGTAGAGTGACCAGACATGTCTTGTGGTGTGTAGAGTGACCAGACATGTCTTGTGGTGTGTAGAGTGACCAGACATGTCTTGTGGTGTGTAGAGTGACCAGATCTTCTGGTGTGTAGAGTGACCAGACATGTCTTCTGGTGTGTAGAGTGACCAGACATGTCTTCTGGTGTGTAGAGTGACCAGATCTTCTGGTGTGTAGAGTGACCAGACATGTCTTCTGGTGTGTAGAGTGACCAGACATGTCTTCTGGTGTGTAGAGTGACCAGATCTTCTGGTGTGTAGAGCGACCAGATCTTCTGGTGTGTAGAGTGACCAGATCTTCTGGTGTGTAGAGTGACCAGACATGTCTTCTGGTGTGTAGAGTGACCAGACATGTCTTATGGTGTGTAGAGTGACCAGACATGTCTTATGGTGTGTAGAGTGACCAGACATGTCTTCTGGTGTGTAGAGTGACCAGACATGTCTTCTGGTGTGTAGAGTGACCAGATCTTCTGGTGTGTAGAGTGACCAGATCTTCTGGTGTGTAGAGTGACCAGACATGTCTTCTGGTGTGTAGAGTGACCAGATCTTCTGGTGTGTAGAGTGACCAGACATGTCTTCTGGTGTGTAGAGTGACCAGACATGTCTTCTGGTGTGTAGAGTGACAAGACATGTCTTCTGGTGTGTAGAGTGACCAGACATGTCTTCTGGTGTGTAGAGTGACCAGATCTTCTGGTGTGTAGAGTGACCAGACATGTCTTCTGGTGTGTAGAGTGACCAGACATGTCTTCTGGTGTGTAGAGTGACCAGACATGTATTCTGGTGTGTAGAGTGACCAGACATGTATTCTGGTGTGTAGAGTGAACAGACATGTCTTCTGGTGTGTAGAGTGACCAGACATGTCTTCTAGTGTGTAGAGTGACCAGATCTTCTGGTGTGTAGAGTGACCAGATCTTCTGGTGTGTAGAGTGACCAGACCTTCTGGTGTGTAGAGTGACCAGATCTTCTGGTGTGTAGAGTGACCAGACATGTCTTCTGGTGTGTAGAGTGACCAGACATGTCTTCTGGTGTGTAGAGTGACCAGACATGTCTTGTGGTGTGTAGAGTGACCAGATCTTCTGGTGTGTAGAGTGACCAGATCTTCTGGTGTGTAGAGTGACCAGACATGTCTTGTGGTGTGTAGAGTGACCAGATCTTCTGGTGTGTAGAGTGACCAGACATGTCTTGTGGTGTGTAGAGTGACCAGATCTTCTGGTGTGTAGAGTGACCAGACATGTCTTGTGGTGTGTAGAGTGACCAGACATGTCTTCTGGTGTGTAGAGTGACCAGACATGTCTTCTGGTGTGTAGAGTGACCAGACATGTCTTCTGGTGTGTAGAGTGACCAGACATGTCTTCTGGTATTTAGAGTGACCAGACATGTCTTCTGGTGTGTAGAGTGACCAGATCTTCTGGTGTGTAGAGTGACCAGACATGTCTTCTGGTGTGTAGAGTGACCAGACCTTCTGGTGTGTAGAGTGACCAGATCTTCTGGTGTGTAGAGTGACCAGACATGTGTTCTGGTGTGTAGAGTGACCAGACATGTGTTCTGGTGTGTAGAGTGACCAGACATGTCTTCTGGTGTGTAGAGTGACCAGACATGTCTTCTGGTGTGTAGAGTGACCAGATCTTCTGGTGTGTAGAGTGACCAGATCTTCTGGTGTGTAGAGTGACCAGACATGTCTTGTGGTGTGTAGAGTGACCAGACATGTCTTGTGGTGTGTAGAGTGACCAGACATGTCTTGTGGTGTGTAGAGTGACCAGATCTTCTGGTGTGTAGAGTGACCAGACATGTCTTCTGGTGTGTAGAGTGACCAGACATGTCTTCTGGTGTGTAGAGTGACCAGATCTTCTGGTGTGTAGAGTGACCAGACATGTCTTCTGGTGTGTAGAGTGACCAGACATGTCTTCTGGTGTGTAGAGTGACCAGATCTTCTGGTGTGTAGAGCGACCAGATCTTCTGGTGTGTAGAGTGACCAGATCTTCTGGTGTGTAGAGTGACCAGACATGTCTTCTGGTGTGTAGAGTGACCAGACATGTCTTCTGGTGTGTAGAGTGACCAGACATGTCTTCTGGTGTGTAGAGTGACCAGACATGTCTTCTGGTGTGTAGAGTGACCAGATCTTCTGGTGTGTAGAGTGACCAGACATGTCTTCTGGTGTGTAGAGTGACCAGACATGTCTTCTGGTGTGTAGAGTGACCAGACATGTCTTCTGGTGTGTAGAGTGAGCAGACATGTCTTATGGTGTGTAGAGTGACCAGACATGTCTTATGGTGTGTAGAGTGACCAGACATGTCTTCTGGTGTGTAGAGTGACCAGACATGTCTTCTGGTGTGTAGAGTGAGCAGATCTTCTGGTGTGTAGAGTGACCAGACATGTCTTCTGGTGTGTAGAGTGACCAGACATGTCTTCTGGTGTGTAGAGTGACCAGATCTTCTGGTGTGTAGAGTGACCTGACATGTCTTCTGGTGTGTAGAGTGACCAGACATGTCTTCTGGTGTGTAGAGTGACCAGATCTTCTGGTGTGTAGAGTGACCAGATCTTCTGGTGTGTAGAGTGACCAGATCTTGTGGTGTGTAGAGTGACCAGATCTTCTGGTGTGTAGAGTGACCAGACATGTCTTCTGGTGTGTAGAGTGACCAGACATGTCTTCTGGTGTGTAGAGTGACCAGACATGTCTTCTGGTGTGTAGAGTGACCAGACATGTCTTCTGGTGTGTAGAGTGACCAGATCTTCTGGTGTGTAGAGTGACCAGATCTTGTGGTGTGTAGAGTGACCAGACATGTCTTCTGGTGTGTAGAGTGACCAGATCTTCTGGTGTGTAGAGTGACCAGACATGTCTTCTGGTGTGTAGAGTGACCAGACATGTCTTCTGGTGTGTAGAGTGACCAGACATGTCTTCTGGTGTGTAGAGTGACCAGACCTTCTGGTGTGTAGAGTGACCAGATCTTCTGGTGTGTAGAATGACCAGACATGTCTTCTGGTGTGTAGAGTGACCAGACACGTCTTCTGGTGTGTAGAGTGACCAGATCTTCTGGTGTGTAGAGTGACCAGATCTTCTGGTGTGTAGAGTGACCAGACCTTCTGGTGTGTAGAGTGACCAGACATGTCTTGTGGTGTGTAGAGTGACCAGATCTTCTGGTGTGTAGAGTGACCAGATCTTCTGGTGTGTAGAATGACCAGACATGTCTTCTGGTGTGTAGAGTGACCAGACATGTCTTCTGGTGTGTAGAGTGACCAGATCTTCTGGTGTGTAGAGTGACCAGACATGTCTTCTGGTGTGTAGAGTGACCAGATCTTCTGGTGTGTAGAGTGACCAGACCTTCTGGTGTGTAGAGTGACCAGACATGTCTTGTGGTGTATAGAATGACCAGACATGTCTTCTGGTGTGTAGAGTGACCAGACATCTCTTCTGGTGTGTAGAGTGACCAGACATGTCTTCTGGTGTGTAGAGTGACCAGACATGTCTTCTGGTGTGTAGAGTGACCAGACATGTCTTCTGGTGTGTAGAGTGACCAGATCTTCTGGTGTGTAGAGTGACCAGATCTTCTGGTGTGTAGAGTGACCAGACATGTCTTCTGGTGTGTAGAGTGACCAGACATGTCTTATGGTGTGTAGAGTGACCAGACATGTCTTATGGTGTGTAGAGTGACCAGACATGTCTTATGGTGTGTAGAGTGACCAGACATGTCTTCTGGTGTGTAGAGTGAGCAGACATGTCTTGTGGTGTGTAGAGTGACCAGACATGTCTTCTGGTGTGTAGAGTGACCAGACCTTCTAGTGTGTAGAGTGACCAGATCTTCTGGTGTGTAGAGTGACCAGATCTTGTGGTGTGTAGAGTGACCAGACATGTCTTCTGGTGTGTAGAGTGACCAGACATGTGTTCTGGTATTTAGAGTGACCAGACATGTCTTCTGGTGTGTAGAGTGACCAGACATGTCTTCTGGTGTGTAGAGGGACCAGACATGTCTTTTGGTGTGTAGAGTGACCAGATCTTCTGGTGTGTAGAGTGACCAGACATGTCTTGTGGTGTGTAGAGTGACCAGACATGTCTTGTGGTGTGTAGAGTGACCAGACATGTCTTCTGGTGTGTAGAGTGACCAGACATGTCTTCTGGTGTGTAGAGTGACCAGATCTTCTGGTGTGTAGAGTGACCAGACATGTCTTCTGGTGTGTAGAGTGACCAGATCTTCTGTTGTGTAGAGTGACCAGATCTTCTGGTGTGTAGAGTGACCAGACATGTCTTCTGGAGTGTAGAGTGACCAGATCTTTTGGTGTGTAGAGTGACCAGACATGTCTTCTGGTGTGTAGAGTGACCAGATCTTCTGGTGTGTGGAGTGACCAGATCTTCTGGTGTGTAGAGTGACCAGACATGTCTTCTGGTGTGTAGAGTGACCAGACATGTCTTCTGGTGTGTAGAGTGACCAGACATGTCTTCTGGTGTGTAGAGTGACCAGACATGTCTTCTGGTGTGTAGAGTGACCAGATCATTTGGTGTGTAGAGTGACCAGACATGTCTTCTGGTGTGTAGAGTGACCAGACATGTCTTCTGGTGTGTAGAGTGACCAGATCTTCTGGTGTGTAGAGTGACCAGACATGTCTTCTGGTGTGTAGAGTGACCAGACATGTCTTCTGGTGTGTAGAGTGACCAGATCTTTTGGTGTGTAGAGTGACCAGACATGTCTTCTGGTGTGTAGAGTGACCAGACATGTCTTCTGGTGTGTAGAGTAACCAGATCTTCTGGTGTGTAGAGTAACCAGATCTTCTGGTGTGTAGAGTGACCAGACCTTCTGGTGTGTAGAGTGACCAGATCTTCTGGTGTGTAGAGAGACCAGATCTTGTGGTGTGTAGAGTGACCAGACATGTCTTCTGGTGTGTAGAGTGACCAGATCTTCTGGTGTGTAGAGTGACCAGATCTTCTGGTGTGTAGAGTGACCAGATCTTCTGGTGTGTAGAGTGACCAGACCTTCTGGTGTGTGGAGTGACCAGATCTTCTGGTGTGTAGAGTGACCAGATCTTCTGGTGTGTGGAGTGACCAGATCTTCTGGTGTGTAGAGTGACCAGATCTTCTGGTGTGTAGAGTGACCAGACATGTCTTCTGGTGTGTAGAGTGACCAGACATGTCTTCTGGTGTGTAGAGATACCAGACATGTCTTCTGGTGTGTAGAGATACCAGACATGTCTTCTGGTGTGTAGAGTGACCAGACATGTCTTCTGGTGTGTAGAGTGACCAGACATGTCTTCTGGTGTGTAGAGTGACCAGACATGTCTTCTGGTGTGTAGAGTGACCAGACCTTCTAGTGTGTAGAGTGACCAGACCTTCTAGTGTGTAGAGTGACCAGATCTTCTGGTGTGTAGAGTGACCAGATCTTGTGGTGTGTAGAGTGACCAGGCATGTCTTCTGGTGTGTAGAGTGACCAGATCTTCTGGTGTGTAGAGTGACCAGATCTTCTGGTGTGTAGAGTGACCAGACCTTCTGGTGTGTGGAGTGACCAGATCTTCTGGTGTGTAGAGTGACCAGATCTTCTGGTGTGTAGAGTGACCAGACATGTCTTCTGGTGTGTAGAGTGACCAGACATGTCTTCTGGTGTGTAGAGTGACCAGACATGTCTTCTGGTGTGTAGAGGGACCAGACATGTCTTCTGGTGTGTAGAGTGACCAGACATGTCTTCTGGTGTGTAGAGTGACCAGATCTTCTCGTGTGTAGAGTGACCAGACATGTCTTGTGGTGTGTAGAGTGACCAGACATGTCTTCTGGTGTGTAGAGTGACCAGACCTTCTAGTGTGTAGAGTGACCAGATCTTCTGGTGTGTAGAGTGACCAGATCTTGTGGTGTGTAGAGTGACCAGACATGTCTTCTGGTGTGTAGAGTGACCAGACATGTGTTCTGGTATTTAGAGTGACCAGACATGTCTTCTGGTGTGTAGAGTGACCAGACATGTCTTCTGGTGTGTAGAGGGACCAGACATGTCTTTTGGTGTGTAGAGTGACCAGATCTTCTGGTGTGTAGAGTGACCAGACATGTCTTGTGGTGTGTAGAGTGACCAGACATGTCTTGTGGTGTGTAGAGTGACCAGACATGTCTTCTGGTGTGTAGAGTGACCAGATCTTCTGGTGTGTAGAGTGACCAGACATGTCTTCTGGTGTGTAGAGTGACCAGATCTTCTGTTGTGTAGAGTGACCAGATCTTCTGGTGTGTAGAGTGACCAGACATGTCTTCTGGAGTGTAGAGTGACCAGATCTTTTGGTGTGTAGAGTGACCAGACATGTCTTCTGGTGTGTAGAGTGACCAGATCTTCTGGTGTGTGGAGTGACCAGATCTTCTGGTGTGTAGAGTGACCAGACATGTCTTCTGGTGTGTAGAGTGACCAGACATGTCTTCTGGTGTGTAGAGTGACCAGACATGTCTTCTGGTGTGTAGAGTGACCAGACATGTCTTCTGGTGTGTAGAGTGACCAGATCATTTGGTGTGTAGAGTGACCAGACATGTCTTCTGGTGTGTAGAGTGACCAGACATGTCTTCTGGTGTGTAGAGTAACCAGATCTTCTGGTGTGTAGAGTAACCAGATCTTCTGGTGTGTAGAGTGACCAGACCTTCTGGTGTGTAGAGTGACCAGATCTTCTGGTGTGTAGAGAGACCAGATCTTGTGGTGTGTAGAGTGACCAGACATGTCTTCTGGTGTGTAGAGTGACCAGATCTTCTGGTGTGTAGAGTGACCAGATCTTCTGGTGTGTAGAGTGACCAGACCTTCTGGTGTGTGGAGTGACCAGATCTTCTGGTGTGTAGAGTGACCAGATCTTCTGGTGTGTGGAGTGACCAGATCTTCTGGTGTGTGGAGTGACCAGATCTTCTGGTGTGTAGAGTGACCAGATCTTCTGGTGTGTAGAGTGACCAGATCTTCTGGTGTGTAGAGTGACCAGATCTTCTGGTGTGTAGAGTGACCAGACATGTCTTCTGGTGTGTAGAGTGACCAGACATGTCTTCTGGTGTGTAGAGTGACCAGACATGTCTTCTGGTGTGTAGAGATACCAGACATGTCTTCTGGTGTGTAGAGATACCAGACATGTCTTCTGGTGTGTAGAGTGACCAGACATGTCTTCTGGTGTGTAGAGTGACCAGACAAGTCTTCTGGTGTGTAGAGTGACCAGACATGTCTTCTGGTGTGTAGAGTGACCAGACATGTCTTCTGGTGTGTAGAGTGACCAGACCTTCTAGTGTGTAGAGTGACCAGACCTTCTAGTGTGTAGAGTGACCAGATCTTCTGGTGTGTAGAGTGACCAGATCTTCTCGTGTGTAGAGTGACCAGACATGTCTTGTGGTGTGTAGAGTGACCAGACATGTCTTCTGGTGTGTAGAGTGACCAGACCTTCTAGTGTGTAGAGTGACCAGATCTTCTGGTGTGTAGAGTGACCAGATCTTGTGGTGTGTAGAGTGACCAGACATGTCTTCTGGTGTGTAGAGTGACCAGACATGTGTTCTGGTATTTAGAGTGACCAGACATGTCTTCTGGTGTGTAGAGTGACCAGACATGTCTTCTGGTGTGTAGAGGGACCAGACATGTCTTTTGGTGTGTAGAGTGACCAGATCTTCTGGTGTGTAGAGTGACCAGACATGTCTTGTGGTGTGTAGAGTGACCAGACATGTCTTGTGGTGTGTAGAGTGACCAGACATGTCTTCTGGTGTGTAGAGTGACCAGATCTTCTGGTGTGTAGAGTGACCAGACATGTCTTCTGGTGTGTAGAGTGACCAGATCTTCTGTTGTGTAGAGTGACCAGATCTTCTGGTGTGTAGAGTGACCAGACATGTCTTCTGGAGTGTAGAGTGACCAGATCTTTTGGTGTGTAGAGTGACCAGACATGTCTTCTGGTGTGTAGAGTGACCAGATCTTCTGGTGTGTGGAGTGACCAGATCTTCTGGTGTGTAGAGTGACCAGACATGTCTTCTGGTGTGTAGAGTGACCAGACATGTCTTCTGGTGTGTAGAGTGACCAGACATGTCTTCTGGTGTGTAGAGTGACCAGACATGTCTTCTGGTGTGTAGAGTGACCAGATCATTTGGTGTGTAGAGTGACCAGACATGTCTTCTGGTGTGTAGAGTGACCAGACATGTCTTCTGGTGTGTAGAGTAACCAGATCTTCTGGTGTGTAGAGTAACCAGATCTTCTGGTGTGTAGAGTGACCAGACCTTCTGGTGTGTAGAGTGACCAGATCTTCTGGTGTGTAGAGAGACCAGATCTTGTGGTGTGTAGAGTGACCAGACATGTCTTCTGGTGTGTAGAGTGACCAGATCTTCTGGTGTGTAGAGTGACCAGATCTTCTGGTGTGTAGAGTGACCAGACCTTCTGGTGTGTGGAGTGACCAGATCTTCTGGTGTGTGGAGTGACCAGATCTTCTGGTGTGTGGAGTGACCAGATCTTCTGGTGTGTAGAGTGACCAGATCTTCTGGTGTGTAGAGTGACCAGATCTTCTGGTGTGTAGAGTGACCAGACATGTCTTCTGGTGTGTAGAGTGACCAGACATGTCTTCTGGTGTGTAGAGTGACCAGACATGTCTTCTGGTGTGTAGAGATACCAGACATGTCTTCTGGTGTGTAGAGTGACCAGACATGTCTTCTGGTGTGTAGAGTGACCAGACAAGTCTTCTGGTGTGTAGAGTGACCAGACATGTCTTCTGGTGTGTAGAGTGACCAGACATGTCTTCTGGTGTGTAGAGTGACCAGACCTTCTAGTGTGTAGAGTGACCAGACCTTCTAGTGTGTAGAGTGACCAGATCTTCTGGTGTGTAGAGTGACCAGATCTTGTGGTGTGTAGAGTGACCAGGCATGTCTTCTGGTGTGTAGAGTGACCAGATCTTCTGGTGTGTAGAGTGACCAGACCTTTTGGTGTGTGGAGTGACCAGATCTTCTGGTGTGTAGAGTGACCAGATCTTCTGGTGTGTAGAGTGACCAGACATGTCTTCTGGTGTGTAGAGTGACCAGACATGTCTTCTGGTGTGTAGAGGGACCAGACATGTCTTCTGGTGTGTAGAGTGACCAGACATGTCTTCTGGTGTGTAGAGTGACCAGATCTTCTCGTGTGTAGAGTGACCAGACATGTCTTGTGGTGTGTAGAGTGACCAGACATGTCTTCTGGTGTGTAGAGTGACCAGACCTTCTAGTGTGTAGAGTGACCAGATCTTCTGGTGTGTAGAGTGACCAGATCTTGTGGTGTGTAGAGTGACCAGACATGTCTTCTGGTGTGTAGAGTGACCAGACATGTGTTCTGGTATTTAGAGTGACCAGACATGTCTTCTGGTGTGTAGAGTGACCAGACATGTCTTCTGGTGTGTAGAGGGACCAGACATGTCTTCTGGTGTGTAGAGTGACCAGATCTTCTGGTGTGTAGAGTGACCAGACATGTCTTGTGGTGTGTAGAGTGACCAGACATGTCTTGTGGTGTGTAGAGTGACCAGACATGTCTTCTGGTGTGTAGAGTGACCAGATCTTCTGGTGTGTAGAGTGACCAGACATGTCTTCTGGTGTGTAGAGTGACCAGATCTTCTGTTGTGTAGAGTGACCAGATCTTCTGGTGTGTAGAGTGACCAGACATGTCTTCTGGAGTGTAGAGTGACCAGATCTTTTGGTGTGTAGAGTGACCAGACATGTCTTCTGGTGTGTAGAGTGACCAGATCTTCTGGTGTGTGGAGTGACCAGATCTTCTGGTGTGTAGAGTGACCAGACATGTCTTCTGGTGTGTAGAGTGACCAGACATGTCTTCTGGTGTGTAGAGTGACCAGACATGTCTTCTGGTGTGTAGAGTGACCAGATCTTCTGGTGTGTAGAGTGACCAGACATGTCTTGTGGTGTGTAGAGTGACCAGACATGTCTTCTGGTGTGTAGAGTGACCAGATCTTCTGGTGTGTAGAGTGACCAGACATGTCTTCTGGTGTGTAGAGTGACCAGATCTTCTGATGTGTAGAGTGACCAGACATGTCTTCTGGTGTGTAGAGTGACCAGACAAGTCTTCTGGTGTGTAGAGTGACCAGACATGTCTTCTGGTGTGTAGAGTGACCAGACATGTCTTCTGGTGTGTAGAGTGACCAGACCTTCTAGTGTGTAGAGTGACCAGACCTTCTAGTGTGTAGAGTGACCAGATCTTCTGGTGTGTAGAGTGACCAGATCTTGTGGTGTGTAGAGTGACCAGGCATGTCTTCTGGTGTGTAGAGTGACCAGATCTTCTGGTGTGTAGAGTGACCAGACCTTTTGGTGTGTGGAGTGACCAGATCTTCTGGTGTGTAGAGTGACCAGATCTTCTGGTGTGTAGAGTGACCAGACATGTCTTCTGGTGTGTAGAGTGACCAGACATGTCTTCTGGTGTGTAGAGTGACCAGACATGTCTTCTAGTGTGTAGAGTGACCAGATCTTCTGGTGTGTAGAGTGACCAGATCTTCTGGTGTGTAGAGTGACCAGATCTTCTGGTGTGTAGAGTGACCAGACCTTCTGGTGTGTGGAGTGACCAGACCTTCTAGTGTGTAGAGTGACCAGATCTTCTGGTGTGTAGAGTGACCAGATCTTGTGGTGTTTAGAGTGACCAGACATGTCTTCTGTTGTGTAGAGTGACCAGACATGTCTTCTGGTATTTAGAGTGACCAGACATGTCTTCTGGTGTGTAGAGTGACCAGACATGTCTTCTGGTGTGTAGAGGGACCAGACATGTCTTCTGGTGTGTAGAGTGACCAGACATGTCTTCTGGTGTGTAGAGTGACCAGATCTTCTGGTGTGTAGAGTAACCAGATCTTCTGGTGTGTAGAGTGACCAGACATGTCTTCTGGTGTGTAGAGTGATCAGACATGTCTTCTGGTATTTAGAGTGACCAGACATGTCTTCTGGTGTGTAGAGTGACCAGACCTTCTGGTGTGTAGAGTGACCAGACATGTCTTCTGTTGTGTAGAGTGACCAGATCTTCTGGTGTGTAGAGTGACCAGATCTTCTGGTGTGTAGAGTGACCAGATCTTCTGGCGTGTAGAGTGACCAGACATGTCTTCTGGTGTGTAGAGTGACCAGATCTTCTGGTGTGTAGAGTGACCAGACATGTCTTCTGGTGTGTAGAGTGACCAGATCTTCTGGTGTGTAGAGTGACCAGACATGTCTTCTGGTGTGTAGAGTGACCAGACATGTCTTCTGGTGTGTAGAGTAACCAGACATGTCTTCTGGTGTGCAGAGTGACCAGACATGTCTTCTGGTGTGTAGAGTGACCAGACATGTCTTCTGGTGTGTAGAGTGACCAGACATGTCTTCTGGTGTGTAGAGTGACCAGATCTTCTGGTGTGTAGAGTGACCAGATCTTCTGGTGTGTAGAGTGACCAGATCTTGTGGTGTGTAGAGTGACCAGACATGTCTTCTGGTGTGTAGAGTGACCAGACATGTCTTCTGGTGTGTAGAGTGACCAGACATGTCTTCTGTTGTGTAGAGTGACCAGACATGTCTTCTGTTGTGTAGAGTGACCAGACATGTCTTCTGGTGTGTATAGTGACCAGACATGTCTTCTGGTGTGTAGAGTGACCAGATCTTCTGGTGTGTAGAGTGACCAGACATGTCTTCTGGTGTGTAGAGTGACCAGATCTTGTGGTGTGTAGAGTGACCAGACATGTCTTCTGGTGTGTAGAGTGACCAGATCTTCTGGTGTGTAGAGTGACCAGACATGTCTTCTGGTGTGTAGAGTGACCAGACATGTCTTCTGGTGTGTAGAGTGACCAGACATGTCTTCTGGTGTCTAGAGTGACAAGACATGTCTTCTGGTGTGTAGAGTGACCAGACATGTCTTCTGGTGTGTAGAGTGACCAGATCTTCTGGTGTGTAGAGTAACCAGATCTTCTGGTGTGTAGAGTGACCAGACATGTCTTCTGGTGTGTAGAGTGACCAGACATGTCTTCTGGTATTTAGAGTGACCAGACATGTCTTCTGGTGTGTAGAGTGACCAGACCTTCTGATGTGTAGAGTGACCAGACATGTCTTCTGTTGTGTAGAGTGACCAGATCTTCTGGTGTGTAGAGTGACCAGATCTTCTGGTGTGTAGAGTGACCAGATCTTCTGGTGTGTAGAGTGACCAGACATGTCTTCTGGTGTGTAGAGTGACCAGATCTTCTGGTGTGTAGAGTGACCAGACATGTCTTCTGGTGTGTAGAGTGACCAGATCTTCTGGTGTGTAGAGTGACCAGACATGTCTTCTGGTGTGTAGAGTGACCAGACATGTCTTCTGGTGTGTAGAGTAACCAGACATGTCTTCTGGTGTGCAGAGTGACCAGACATGTCTTCTGGTGTGTAGAGTGACCAGACATGTCTTCTGGTGTGTAGAGTGACCAGATCTTCTGGTGTGTAGAGTGACCAGATCTTGTGGTGTGTAGAGTGACCAGACATGTCTTCTGGTGTGTAGAGTGACCAGACATGTCTTCTGGTGTGTAGAGTGACCAGACATGTCTTCTGGTGTGTAGAGTGACCAGACATGTCTTCTGGTGTGTAGAGTGACCAGACATGTCTTCTGGTGTGTAGAGTGACCAGATCTTCTGGTGTGTAGAGTGACCAGACATGTCTTCTGGTGTGTAGAGTGACCAGACATGTCTTCTGGTGTGTAGAGTGACCAGACCTTCTGGTGTGTAGAGTGACCAGACATGTCTTCTGGTGTGTAGAGTGACCAGACATGTCTTCTGGTGTGTAGAGTGACCAGACATGTCTTCTGGTGTGTAGAGTGACCAGACATGTCTTCTGGTGTGTAGAGTGACCAGACACGTCTTCTGGTGTGTAGAGTGACCAGATCTTCTGGTGTGTAGAGTGACCAGATCTTCTGGTGTGTAGAGTGACCAGACATGTCTTGTGGTGTGTAGAGTGACCAGACATGTCTTGTGGTGTGTAGAGTGACCAGATCTTCTGGTGTGTAGAGTGACCAGACATGTCTTCTGGTGTGTAGAGTGACCAGATCTTCTGGTGTGTAGAGTGACCAGACATGTCTTCTGGTGTGTAGAGTGACCAGATCTTCTGGTGTGTAGAGTGACCAGATCTTCTGGTGTGTAGAGTGACCAGACATGTCTTCTGGTGTGTAGAGTGACCAGACATGTCTTCTGGTGTGTAGAGTGACCAGACATGTCTTCTGGTGTGTAGAGTGACCAGACATGTCTTCTGGTGTGTAGAGTGACCAGACATGTCTTCTGGTGTGTAGAGTGACCAGACATGTCTTCTGGTGTGTAGAGTGACCAGACATGTCTTCTGGTGTGTAGAGTGACCAGACATGTCTTCTGGTGTGTAGAGTGAGCAGACATGTCTTATGGTGTGTAGAGTGACCAGACATGTCTTATGGTGTGTAGAGTGACCAGACATGTCTTCTGGTGTGTAGAGTGACCAGACATGTCTTCTGGTGTGTAGAGTGAGCAGATCTTCTGGTGTGTAGAGTGACCAGATCTTCTGGTGTGTAGAGTGACCAGACATGTCTTCTGGTGTGTAGAGTGACCAGACATGTCTTCTGGTGTGTAGAGTGACCAGATCTTGTGGTGTGTAGAGTGACCAGATCTTGTGGTGTGTAGAGTGACCAGATCTTGTGGTGTGTAGAGTGACCAGATCTTCTGGTGTGTAGAGTGACCAGATCTTGTGGTGTGTAGAGTGACCAGACATGTCTTCTGGTGTGTAGAGTGACCAGATCTTCTGGTGTGTAGAGTGACCAGACATGTCTTCTGGTGTGTAGAGTGACCAGACATGTCTTCTGGTGTGTAGAGTGACCAGACCTTCTGGTGTGTAGAGTGACCAGATCTTCTGGTGTGTGGAGTGACCAGATCTTCTGGTGTGTAGAGTGACCAGATCTTCTGGTGTGTGGAGTGACCAGATCTTCTGGTGTGTAGAGTGACCAGATCTTCTGGTGTGTAGAGTGACCAGACCTTCTGGTGTGTAGAGTGACCAGACCTTCTGGTGTGTAGAGTGACCAGACATGTCTTCTGGTGTGTAGAGTGACCAGATCTTCTGGTGTGTAGAGTGACCAGACATGTCTTGTGGTGTGTAGAGTGACCAGACATGTCTTGTGGTGTGTAGAGTGACCAGACATGTCTTGTGGTGTGTAGAGTGACCAGACATGTCTTCTGGTGTGTAGAGTGACCAGACATGTCTTGTGGTGTGTAGAGTGACCAGACATGTCTTGTGGTGTGTAGAGTGACCAGACATGTCTTCTGGTGTGTAGAGTGACCAGAAATGTCTTCTGGTGTGTAGAGTGACCAGACATGTCTTCTGGTGTGTAGAGTGACCAGACATGTCTTCTGGTGTGTAGAGTGACCAGACATGTCTTCTGGTATTTAGAGTGACCAGACATGTCTTCTGGTGTGTAGAGTGACCAGACATGTCTTCTGGTGTGTAGAGTGACCAGACATGTCTTCTGGTGTGTAGAGTGACCAGATCTTCTGGTGTGTAGAGTGACCAGATCTTCTGGTGTGTAGTGTGACCAGACATGTCTTCTGGTGTGTAGAGTGACCAGACATGTCTTGTGGTGTGTAGAGTGACCAGATCTTCTGGTGTGTAGAGTGACCAGACATGTCTTCTGGTGTGTAGAGTGACCAGATCTTCTGGTGTGTAGAGTGACCAGATCTTCTGGTGTGTAGAGTGACCAGATCTTCTGGTGTGTAGTGTGACCAGACATGTCTTCTGGTGTGTAGAGTGACCAGACATGTCTTGTGGTGTGTAGAGTGACCAGATCTTCTGGTGTGTAGAGTGACCAGACATGTCTTGTGGTGTGTAGAGTGACCAGACATGTCTTCTGGTGTGTAGAGTGACCAGACATGTCTTCTGGTGTGTAGAGTGACCAGACATGTCTTCTGGTGTGTAGAGTGACCAGACATGTCTTCTGGTGTGTAGAGTGACCAGACATGTCTTCTGGTGTGTGGAGTGACCAGACATGTCTTCTGGTGTGTAGAGTGACCAGACATGTCTTCTGGTGTGTAGAGTGACCAGACATGTCTTCTGGTGTGTAGAGTGACCAGACATGTCTTCTGGTGTGTAGAGTGACCAGACATGTCTTCTGGTATTTAGAGTGACCAGACATGTCTTCTGGTGTGTAGAGTGACCAGACATGTCTTCTGGTGTGTAGAGTGACCAGACATGTCTTCTGGTGTGTAGAGTGACCAGACATGTCTTCTGGTGTGTAGAGTGACCAGACATGTCTTCTGGTGTGTAGAGTGACCAGACATGTCTTCTGGTGTGTAGAGTGACCAGACATGTCTTGTGGTGTGTAGAGTGACCAGACATGTCTTCTGGTGTGTAGAGTGACCAGACATGTCTTCTGGTGTGTAGAGTGACCAGACATGTCTTCTGGTGTGTAGAGTGACCAGACATGTCTTCTAGTGTGTAGAGTGACCAGATCTTCTGGTGTGTAGAGTGACCAGATCTTCTGGTGTGTAGAGTGACCAGATCTTCTGGTGTGTAGAGTGACCAGACCTTCTGGTGTGTGGAGTGACCAGACCTTCTAGTGTGTAGAGTGACCAGATCTTCTGGTGTGTAGAGTGACCAGATCTTGTGGTGTTTAGAGTGACCAGACATGTCTTCTGTTGTGTAGAGTGACCAGACATGTCTTCTGGTATTTAGAGTGACCAGACATGTCTTCTGGTGTGTAGAGTGACCAGACATGTCTTGTGGTGTGTAGAGTGACCAGACATGTCTTCTGGTGTGTAGAGTGACCAGACATGTCTTCTGGTGTGTAGAGTGACCAGATCTTCTGGTGTGTAGAGTAACCAGATCTTCTGGTGTGTAGAGTGACCAGACATGTCTTCTGGTGTGTAGAGTGACCAGACATGTCTTCTGGTATTTAGAGTGACCAGACATGTCTTCTGGTGTGTAGAGTGACCAGACCTTCTGGTGTGTAGAGTGACCAGACATGTCTTCTGTTGTGTAGAGTGACCAGATCTTCTGGTGTGTAGAGTGACCAGATCTTCTGGCGTGTAGAGTGACCAGACATGTCTTCTGGTGTGTAGAGTGACCAGATCTTCTGGTGTGTAGAGTGACCAGACATGTCTTCTGGTGTGTAGAGTGACCAGATCTTCTGGTGTGTAGAGTGACCAGACATGTCTTCTGGTGTGTAGAGTGACCAGACATGTCTTCTGGTGTGTAGAGTAACCAGACATGTCTTCTGGTGTGCAGAGTGACCAGACATGTCTTCTGGTGTGTAGAGTGACCAGACATGTCTTCTGGTGTGTAGAGTGACCAGACATGTCTTCTGGTGTGTAGAGTGACCAGATCTTCTGGTGTGTAGAGTGACCAGATCTTCTGGTGTGTAGAGTGACCAGATCTTGTGGTGTGTAGAGTGACCAGACATGTCTTCTGGTGTGTAGAGTGACCAGACATGTCTTCTGGTGTGTAGAGTGACCAGACATGTCTTCTGGTGTGTAGAGTGACCAGACATGTCTTCTGGTGTGTAGAGTGACCAGACATGTCTTCTGGTGTGTAGAGTGACCAGACATGTCTTCTGGTGTGTAGAGTGACCAGACATGTCTTCTGGTGTGTAGAGTGACCAGACATGTCTTCTGGTGTGTAGAGTGAGCAGACATGTCTTATGGTGTGTAGAGTGACCAGACATGTCTTATGGTGTGTAGAGTGACCAGACATGTCTTCTGGTGTGTAGAGTGACCAGACATGTCTTCTGGTGTGTAGAGTGAGCAGATCTTCTGGTGTGTAGAGTGACCAGATCTTCTGGTGTGTAGAGTGACCAGACATGTCTTCTGGTGTGTAGAGTGACCAGACATGTCTTCTGGTGTGTAGAGTGACCAGATCTTCTGGTGTGTAGAGTGACCAGATCTTGTGGTGTGTAGAGTGACCAGATCTTGTGGTGTGTAGAGTGACCAGATCTTCTGGTGTGTAGAGTGACCAGATCTTGTGGTGTGTAGAGTGACCAGACATGTCTTCTGGTGTGTAGAGTGACCAGATCTTCTGGTGTGTAGAGTGACCAGACATGTCTTCTGGTGTGTAGAGTGACCAGACATGTCTTCTGGTGTGTAGAGTGACCAGACCTTCTGGTGTGTAGAGTGACCAGATCTTCTGGTGTGTGGAGTGACCAGATCTTCTGGTGTGTAGAGTGACCAGATCTTCTGGTGTGTGGAGTGACCAGATCTTCTGGTGTGTAGAGTGACCAGATCTTCTGGTGTGTAGAGTGACCAGACCTTCTGGTGTGTAGAGTGACCAGACATGTCTTCTGGTGTGTAGAGTGACCAGATCTTCTGGTGTGTAGAGTGACCAGACATGTCTTGTGGTGTGTAGAGTGACCAGACATGTCTTGTGGTGTGTAGAGTGACCAGACATGTCTTGTGGTGTGTAGAGTGACCAGACATGTCTTGTGGTGTGTAGAGTGACCAGACATGTCTTGTGGTGTGTAGAGTGACCAGACATGTCTTGTGGTGTGTAGAGTGACCAGACATGTCTTCTGGTGTGTAGAGTGACCAGAAATGTCTTCTGGTGTGTAGAGTGACCAGAAATGTCTTCTGGTGTGTAGAGTGACCAGACATGTCTTCTGGTGTGTAGAGTGACCAGACATGTCTTCTGGTGTGTAGAGTGACCAGACATGTCTTCTGGTATTTAGAGTGACCAGACATGTCTTCTGGTGTGTAGAGTGACCAGACATGTCTTCTGGTGTGTAGAGTGACCAGACATGTCTTCTGGTGTGTAGAGTGACCAGATCTTCTGGTGTGTAGAGTGACCAGATCTTCTGGTGTGTAGTGTGACCAGACATGTCTTCTGGTGTGTAGAGTGACCAGACATGTCTTGTGGTGTGTAGAGTGACCAGATCTTCTGGTGTGTAGAGTGACCAGACATGTCTTCTGGTGTGTAGAGTGACCAGATCTTCTGGTGTGTAGAGTGACCAGATCTTCTGGTGTGTAGAGTGACCAGATCTTCTGGTGTGTAGTGTGACCAGACATGTCTTCTGGTGTGTAGAGTGACCAGACATGTCTTGTGGTGTGTAGAGTGACCAGATCTTCTGGTGTGTAGAGTGACCAGACATGTCTTGTGGTGTGTAGAGTGACCAGACATGTCTTCTGGTGTGTAGAGTGACCAGACATGTCTTCTGGTGTGTAGAGTGACCAGACATGTCTTCTGGTGTGTAGAGTGACCAGACATGTCTTCTGGTGTGTGGAGTGACCAGACATGTCTTCTGGTGTGTGGAGTGACCAGACATGTCTTCTGGTATTTAGAGTGACCAGACATGTCTTCTGGTGTGTAGAGTGACCAGACATGTCTTCTGGTGTGTAGAGTGACCAGACATGTCTTCTGGTGTGTAGAGTGACCAGACATGTCTTCTGGTGTGTAGAGTGACCAGACATGTCTTCTGGTGTGTAGAGTGACCAGACATGTCTTCTGGTGTGTAGAGTGACCAGACATGTCTTCTGGTGTGTAGAGTGACCAGACCTTCTGGTGTGTAGAGTGACCAGACATGTCTTCTGGTGTGTAGAGTGACCAGACATGTCTTCTGGTGTGTAGAGTGACCAGACATGTCTTGTGGTGTGTAGAGTGACCAGACATGTCTTCTGGTGTGTAGAGTGACCAGACATGTCTTCTGGTGTGTAGAGTGACCAGACATGTCTTCTGGTGTGTAGAGTGACCAGACATGTCTTCTGGTGTGTAGAGTGACCAGACATGTCTTCTGGTGTGTAGAGTGACCAGACATGTCTTCTGGTGTGTAGAGTGACCAGACATGTCTTCTGGTGTGTAGAGTGACCAGACATGTCTTGTGGTGTGTAGAGTGACCAGACATGTCTTGTGGTGTGTAGAGTGACCAGACATGTCTTCTGGTGTGTAGAGTGACCAGACATGTCTTCTGGTGTGTAGAGTGACCAGACATGTCTTCTGGTGTGTAGAGTGACCAGACATGTCTTCTAGTGTGTAGAGTGACCAGATCTTCTGGTGTGTAGAGTGACCAGATCTTCTGGTGTGTAGAGTGACCAGACCTTCTGGTGTGTGGAGTGACCAGACCTTCTAGTGTGTAGAGTGACCAGATCTTCTGGTGTGTAGAGTGACCAGATCTTGTGGTGTTTAGAGTGACCAGACATGTCTTCTGTTGTGTAGAGTGACCAGACATGTCTTCTGGTATTTAGAGTGACCAGACATGTCTTCTGGTGTGTAGAGTGACCAGACATGTCTTGTGGTGTGTAGAGTGACCAGACATGTCTTCTGGTGTGTAGAGTGACCAGACATGTCTTCTGGTGTGTAGAGTGACCAGATCTTCTGGTGTGTAGAGTAACCAGATCTTCTGGTGTGTAGAGTGACCAGACATGTCTTCTGGTGTGTAGAGTGACCAGACATGTCTTCTGGTATTTAGAGTGACCAGACATGTCTTCTGGTGTGTAGAGTGACCAGACCTTCTGGTGTGTAGAGTGACCAGACATGTCTTCTGTTGTGTAGAGTGACCAGACATGTCTTCTGTTGTGTAGAGTGACCAGATCTTCTGGTGTGTAGAGTGACCAGACATGTCTTCTGGTGTGTAGAGTGACCAGATCTTCTGGTGTGTAGAGTGACCAGACATGTCTTCTGGTGTGTAGAGTGACCAGATCTTCTGGTGTGTAGAGTGACCAGACATGTCTTCTGGTGTGTAGAGTGACCAGACATGTCTTCTGGTGTGTAGAGTAACCAGACATGTCTTCTGGTGTGCAGAGTGACCAGACATGTCTTCTGGTGTGTAGAGTGACCAGACATGTCTTCTGGTGTGTAGAGTGACCAGACATGTCTTCTGGTGTGTAGAGTGACCAGATCTTCTGGTGTGTAGAGTGACCAGATCTTCTGGTGTGTAGAGTGACCAGATCTTGTGGTGTGTAGAGTGACCAGACATGTCTTCTGGTGTGTAGAGTGACCAGACATGTCTTCTGGTGTGTAGAGTGACCAGACATGTCTTCTGGTGTGTAGAGTGACCAGACATGTCTTCTGGTGTGTAGAGTGACCAGACATGTCTTCTGGTGTGTAGAGTGACCAGACATGTCTTCTGGTGTGTAGAGTGACCAGACATGTCTTCTGGTGTGTAGAGTGAGCAGACATGTCTTATGGTGTGTAGAGTGACCAGACATGTCTTATGGTGTGTAGAGTGACCAGACATGTCTTCTGGTGTGTAGAGTGACCAGACATGTCTTCTGGTGTGTAGAGTGAGCAGATCTTCTGGTGTGTAGAGTGACCAGATCTTCTGGTGTGTAGAGTGACCAGACATGTCTTCTGGTGTGTAGAGTGACCAGACATGTCTTCTGGTGTGTAGAGTGACCAGATCTTCTGGTGTGTAGAGTGACCAGATCTTGTGGTGTGTAGAGTGACCAGATCTTGTGGTGTGTAGAGTGACCAGATCTTCTGGTGTGTAGAGTGACCAGATCTTGTGGTGTGTAGAGTGACCAGACATGTCTTCTGGTGTGTAGAGTGACCAGATCTTCTGGTGTGTAGAGTGACCAGACATGTCTTCTGGTGTGTAGAGTGACCAGACATGTCTTCTGGTGTGTAGAGTGACCAGACCTTCTGGTGTGTAGAGTGACCAGATCTTCTGGTGTGTGGAGTGACCAGATCTTCTGGTGTGTAGAGTGACCAGATCTTCTGGTGTGTGGAGTGACCAGATCTTCTGGTGTGTAGAGTGACCAGATCTTCTGGTGTGTAGAGTGACCAGACCTTCTGGTGTGTAGAGTGACCAGACATGTCTTCTGGTGTGTAGAGTGACCAGATCTTCTGGTGTGTAGAGTGACCAGACATGTCTTGTGGTGTGTAGAGTGACCAGACATGTCTTGTGGTGTGTAGAGTGACCAGACATGTCTTGTGGTGTGTAGAGTGACCAGACATGTCTTGTGGTGTGTAGAGTGACCAGACATGTCTTGTGGTGTGTAGAGTGACCAGACATGTCTTGTGGTGTGTAGAGTGACCAGACATGTCTTGTGGTGTGTAGAGTGACCAGAAATGTCTTCTGGTGTGTAGAGTGACCAGACATGTCTTCTGGTGTGTAGAGTGACCAGACATGTCTTCTGGTGTGTAGAGTGACCAGACATGTCTTCTGGTGTGTAGAGTGACCAGACATGTCTTCTGGTGTGTAGAGTGACCAGACATGTCTTCTGGTATTTAGAGTGACCAGACATGTCTTCTGGTGTGTAGAGTGACCAGACATGTCTTCTGGTGTGTAGAGTGACCAGACATGTCTTCTGGTGTGTAGAGTGACCAGATCTTCTGGTGTGTAGAGTGACCAGATCTTCTGGTGTGTAGTGTGACCAGACATGTCTTCTGGTGTGTAGAGTGACCAGACATGTCTTGTGGTGTGTAGAGTGACCAGATCTTCTGGTGTGTAGAGTGACCAGACATGTCTTCTGGTGTGTAGAGTGACCAGATCTTCTGGTGTGTAGAGTGACCAGATCTTCTGGTGTGTAGAGTGACCAGATCTTCTGGTGTGTAGTGTGACCAGACATGTCTTCTGGTGTGTAGAGTGACCAGACATGTCTTGTGGTGTGTAGAGTGACCAGATCTTCTGGTGTGTAGAGTGACCAGACATGTCTTGTGGTGTGTAGAGGGACCAGACATGTCTTCTGGTGTGTAGAGTGACCAGACATGTCTTCTGGTGTGTAGAGTGACCAGACATGTCTTCTGGTGTGTAGAGTGACCAGACATGTCTTCTGGTGTGTGGAGTGACCAGACATGTCTTCTGGTGTGTGGAGTGACCAGACATGTCTTCTGGTATTTAGAGTGACCAGACATGTCTTCTGGTGTGTAGAGTGACCAGACATGTCTTCTGGTGTGTAGAGTGACCAGACATGTCTTCTGGTGTGTAGAGTGACCAGACATGTCTTCTGGTGTGTAGAGTGACCAGACATGTCTTCTGGTGTGTAGAGTGACCAGACATGTCTTCTGGTGTGTAGAGTGACCAGACATGTCTTCTGGTGTGTAGAGTGACCAGACCTTCTGGTGTGTAGAGTGACCAGACATGTCTTCTGGTGTGTAGAGTGACCAGACATGTCTTCTGGTGTGTAGAGTGACCAGACATGTCTTGTGGTGTGTAGAGTGACCAGACATGTCTTCTGGTGTGTAGAGTGACCAGACATGTCTTCTGGTGTGTAGAGTGACCAGACATGTCTTCTGGTGTGTAGAGTGACCAGACATGTCTTCTGGTGTGTGGAGTGACCAGACATGTCTTCTGGTGTGTAGAGTGACCAGACATGTCTTCTGGTGTGTAGAGTGACCAGACATGTCTTCTGGTGTGTAGAGTGACCAGACATGTCTTCTGGTGTGTAGAGTGACCAGACATGTCTTCTGGTGTGTAGAGTGACCAGACATGTCTTCTGGTGTGTAGAGTGACCAGACATGTCTTCTGGTGTGTAGAGTGACCAGACCTTCTGGTGTGTAGAGTGACCAGACATGTCTTCTGGTGTGTAGAGTGACCAGACATGTCTTCTGGTGTGTAGAGTGACCAGACATGTCTTCTGGTGTGTAGAGTGACCAGATCTTCTGGTGTGTAGAGTGACCAGACATGTCTTCTGGTGTGTAGAGTGACCAGATCTTCTGGTGTGTAGAGTGACCAGACATGTCTTCTGGTGTGTAGAGTGACCAGACATGTCTTCTGGTGTGTAGAGTGACCAGACATGTCTTCTGGTGTGTAGAGTGACCAGACATGTCTTCTGGTGTGTAGAGTGACCAGATCTTCTGGTGTGTAGAGTGACCAGACATGTCTTCTGGTGTGTAGAGTGACCAGACATGTCTTCTGGTGTGTAGAGTGACCAGACATGTCTTCTGGTGTGTAGAGTGAGCAGACATGTCTTATGGTGTGTAGAGTGACCAGACATGTCTTATGGTGTGTAGAGTGACCAGACATGTCTTCTGGTGTGTAGAGTGACCAGACATGTCTTCTGGTGTGTAGAGTGAGCAGATCTTCTGGTGTGTAGAGTGACCAGACATGTCTTCTGGTGTGTAGAGTGACCGGACATGTCTTCTGGTGTGTAGAGTGACCAGATCTTCTGGTGTGTAGAGTGACCAGACATGTCTTCTTGTGTGTAGAGTGACCAGACATGTCTTCTGGTGTGTAGAGTGACCAGATCTTCTGGTGTGTAGAGTGACCAGATCTTGTGGTGTGTAGAGTGACCAGATCTTGTGGTGTGTAGAGTGACCAGATCTTCTGGTGTGTAGAGTGACCAGATCTTGTGGTGTGTAGAGTGACCAGACATGTCTTCTGGTGTGTAGAGTGACCAGATCTTCTGGTGTGTAGAGTGACCAGACATGTCTTCTGGTGTGTAGAGTGACCAGACATGTCTTCTGGTGTGTAGAGTGACCAGACATGTCTTCTGGTGTGTAGAGTGACCAGACCTTCTGGTGTGTAGAGTGACCAGATCTTCTGGTGTGTAGAGTGACCAGACATGTCTTCTGGTGTGTAGAGTGACCAGACATGTCTTCTGGTGTGTAGAGTGACCAGACATGTCTTCTGTTGTGTAGAGTGACCAGACATGTCTTCTGGTGTGTAGAGTGACCAGACACGTCTTCTGGTGTGTAGAGTGACCAGATCTTCTGGTGTGTAGAGTGACCAGATCTTCTGGTGTGTAGAGTGACCAGACCTTCTGGTGTGTAGAGTGACCAGACATGTCTTGTGGTGTGTAGAGTGACCAGATCTTCTGGTGTGTAGAGTGACCAGATCTTCTGGTGTGTAGAATGACCAGACATGTCTTCTGGTGTGTAGAGTGACCAGACATGTCTTCTGGTGTGTAGAGTGACCAGATCTTCTGGTGTGTAGAGTGACCAGACATGTCTTCTGGTGTGTAGAGTGACCAGACATGTCTTCTGGTGTGTAGAGTGACCAGATCTTCTGGTGTGTAGAGTGACCAGACCTTCTGGTGTGTAGAGTGACCAGACATGTCTTGTGGTGTATAGAATGACCAGACATGTCTTCTGGTGTGTAGAGTGACCAGACATGTCTTCTGGTGTGTAGAGAGACCAGACATGTCTTCTGGTGTGTAGAGTGACCAGACATGTCTTCTGGTGTGTAGAGTGACCAGATCTTCTGGTGTGTAGAGTGACCAGATCTTCTGGTGTGTAGAGTGACCAGACATGTCTTCTGGTGTGTAGAGTGACCAGACATGTCTTCTGGTGTGTAGAGTGACCAGACATGTCTTATGGTGTGTAGAGTGACCAGACATGTCTTATGGTGTGTAGAGTGACCAGACATGTCTTATGGTGTGTAGAGTGACCAGACATGTCTTATGGTGTGTAGAGTGACCAGACATGTCTTCTGGTGTGTAGAGTGACCAGACATGTCTTCTGGTGTGTAGAGTGAGCAGATCTTCTGGTGTGTAGAGTGACCAGACATGTCTTCTGGTGTGTAGAGTGACCAGACATGTCTTCTGGTGTGTAGAGTGACCAGACCTTCTGGTGTGTGGAGTGACCAGATCTTCTGGTGTGTGGAGTGACCAGATCTTCTGGTGTGTGGAGTGACCAGATCTTCTGTTGTGTAGAGTGACCAGATCTTCTGGTGTGTAGAGTGACCAGATCTTCTGGTGTGTAGAGTGACCAGACATGTCTTCTAGTGTGTAGAGTGACCAGACATGTCTTCTGGTGTGTAGAGTGACCAGACATGTCTTCTGGTGTGTAGAGGGACCAGACATGTCTTCTTGTGTGTAGAGTGACCAGACATGTCTTCTGGTGTGTAGAGTGACCAGATCTTCTGGTGTGTAGAGTGACCAGACATGTCTTCTGGTGTGTAGAGTGACCAGACATGTCTTCTGGTGTGTAGAGTGACCAGACATGTCTTCTGGTGTGTAGAGTGACCAGACATGTCTTCTGGTGTGTAGAGTGACCAGACATGTCTTCTGGTGTGTAGAGTGACCAGTAATGTCTTCTGGTGTGTAGAGTGACCAGATCTTCTGGTGTGTAGAGTGACCAGACATGTCTTCTGGTGTGTAGAGTGACCAGACATGTCTTCTGGTGTGTAGAGTGACCAGACATGTCTTCTGGTGTGTAGAGTGACCAGACCTTCTGGTGTGTAGAGTGACCAGATCTTCTGGTGTGTAGAGTGACCAGACATGTCTTCTGGTGTGTAGAGTGACCAGACATGTCTTATGGTGTGTAGAGTGACCAGACATGTCTTATGGTGTGTAGAGTGACCAGACATGTCTTATGGTGTGTAGAGTGACCAGACATGTCTTCTGGTGTGTAGAGTGACCAGACATGTCTTCTGGTGTGTAGAGTGAGCAGATCTTCTGGTGTGTAGAGTGACCAGACATGTCTTCTGGTGTGTAGAGTGACCAGACATGTCTTCTGGTGTGTAGAGTGACCAGACATGTCTTCTGGTGTGTAGAGTGACCAGATCTTCTGGTGTGTAGAGTGACCAGACATGTCTTCTGGTGTGTAGAGTGACCAGATCTTCTGGTGTGTAGAGTGACCAGATCTTCTGGTGTGTAGAGTGACCAGATCTTCTGGTGTGTAGAGTGACCAGATCTTGTGGTGTGTAGAGTGACCAGATCTTGTGGTGTGTAGAGTGACCAGACATGTCTTCTGGTGTGTGGAGTAACCAGATCTTCTGGTGTGTAGAGTGACCAGACATGTCTTCTGGTGTGTAGAGTGACCAGATCTTTTGGTGTGTAGAGTGACCAGATCTTTTGGTGTGTAGAGTGACCAGACATGTCTTCTGGTGTGTAGAGTGACCAGACATGTCTTCTGGTGTGTAGAGTAACCAGATCTTCTGGTGTGTAGAGTGACCAGACCTTCTGGTGTGTAGAGTGACCAGATCTTCTGGTGTGTAGAGAGACCAGATCTTGTGGTGTGTAGAGTGACCAGACATGTCTTCTGGTGTGTAGAGTGACCAGATCTTCTGGTGTGTAGAGTGACCAGATCTTCTGGTGTGTAGAGTGACCAGACCTTCTGGTGTGTGGAGTGACCAGATTTTCTGGTGTGTAGAGTGACCAGATATTCTGGTGTGTGGAGTGACCAGATCTTCTGGTGTGTAGAGTGACCAGATCTTCTGGTGTGTAGAGTGACCAGATCTTCTGGTGTGTAGAGTGACCAGACATGTCTTCTGGTGTGTAGAGTGACCAGACATGTCTTCTGGTGTGTAGAGTGACCAGACATGTCTTCTGGTGTGTAGAGTGACCAGACATGTCTTCTGGTGTGTAGAGATACCAGACATGTCTTCTGGTGTGTAGAGTGACCAGACATGTCTTCTGGTGTGTAGAGTGACCAGACATGTCTTCTGGTGTGTAGAGTGACCAGACATGTCTTCTGGTGTGTAGAGTGACCAGACATGTCTTCTGGTGTGTAGAGTGACCAGACATGTCTTCTGGTGTGTAGAGTGTCCAGATCTTTTTGGTGTGTAGAGTGACCAGACATGTCTTCTGGTGTGTAGAGTGACCAGACATGTCTTCTGGTGTGTAGAGTGACCAGATCTTCTGGTGTGTAGAGTGACCAGACCTTCTGGTGTGTAGAGTGACCAGATCTTCTGGTGTGTAGAGAGACCAGATCTTGTGGTGTGTAGAGTGACCAGACATGTCTTCTGGTGTGTAGAGTGACCAGATCTTCTGGTGTGTAGAGTGACCAGATCTTCTGGTGTGTAGAGTGACCAGACATGTCTTCTGGTGTGTAGAGTGACCAGACATGTCTTCTGGTGTGTAGAGTGACCAGACATGTCTTCTGGTGTGTAGAGTGACAAGACATGTCTTCTGGTGTGTAGAGTGACCAGACATGTCTTCTGGTATTTAGAGTGACCAGACATGTCTTCTGGTGTGTAGAGTGACCAGACATGTCTTCTGGTGTGTAGAGTGACCAGACATGTCTTCTGGTGTGTAGAGTGACCAGACATGTCTTCTGGTGTGTAGAGTGACCAGACATGTCTTCTGGTGTGTAGAGTGACCAGATCTTCTGGTGTGTAGAGTGACCAGATCTTGTGGTGTGTAGAGTGACCAGATCTTGTGGTGTGTAGAGTGACCAGATCTTCTGGTGTGTAGAGTGACCAGATCTTGTGGTGTGTAGAGTGACCAGACATGTCTTCTGGTGTGTAGAGTGACCAGATCTTCTGGTGTGTAGAGTGACCAGACATGTCTTCTGGTGTGTAGAGTGACCAGACATGTCTTCTGGTGTGTAGAGTGACCAGATCTTCTGGTGTGTAGAGTGACCAGACATGTCTTCTGGTGTGTAGAGTGACCAGATCTTCTGGTGTGTAGAGTGACCAGATCTTCTGGTGTGTAGAGTGACCAGACATGTCTTCTGGTGTGTAGAGTGACCAGACATGTCTTCTGGTGTGTAGAGTGACCAGACATGTCTTCTGGTGTGTAGAGTGACCAGATCTTCTGGTGTGTAGAGTGACCAGATCTTGTGGTGTGTAGAGTGACCAGACATGTCTTCTGGTGTGTAGAGTGACCAGATCTTCTGGTGTGTAGAGTGACCAGACATGTCTTCTGGTGTGTAGAGTGACCAGACATGTCTTCTGGTGTGTAGAGTGACCAGACATGTCTTCTGGTGTGTAGAGTGACCAGACCTTCTGGTGTGTAGAGTGACCAGATCTTCTGGTGTGTAGAGTGACCAGACATGTCTTCTGGTGTGTAGAGTGACCAGACATGTCTTCTGGTGTGTAGAGTGACCAGACATGTCTTCTGGTGTGTAGAGTGACCAGACATGTCTTCTGGTGTGTAGAGTGACCAGATCTTCTGGTGTGTAGAGTGACCAGATCTTCTGGTGTGTAGAGTGACCAGATCTTCTGGTGTGTAGAGTGACCAGACATGTCTTGTGGTGTGTAGAGTGACCAGATCTTCTGGTGTGTAGAGTGACCAGATCTTCTGGTGTGTAGAATTACCAGACATGTCTTCTGGTGTGTAGAATGACCAGACATGTCTTCTGGTGTGTAGAGTGACCAGACATGTCTTCTGGTGTGTAGAGTGACCAGACCTTCTGGTGTGTAGAGTGACCAGACATGTCTTGTGGTGTATAGAATGACCAGACATCTCTTCTGGTGTGTAGAGTGACCAGACATGTCTTCTGGTGTGTAGAGTGACCAGACATGTCTTCTGGTGTGTAGAGTGACCAGACATGTCTTCTGGTGTGTAGAGTGACCAGATCTTCTGGTGTGTAGAGTGACCAGATCTTCTGGTGTGTAGAGTGACCAGACATGTCTTCTGGTGTGTAGAGTGACCAGACATGTCTTCTGGTGTGTAGAGTGACCAGACATGTCTTATGGTGTGTAGAGTGACCAGACATGTCTTATGGTGTGTAGAGTGACCAGACATGTCTTATGGTGTGTAGAGTGACCAGACATGTCTTCTGGTGTGTAGAGTGACCAGACATGTCTTCTGGTGTGTAGAGTGAGCAGACATGTCTTCTGGTGTGTAGAGTGACCAGACATGTCTTCTGGTGTGTAGAGTGACCAGACATGTCTTCTGGTGTGTAGAGTGACCAGATCTTCTGGTGTGTGGAGTGACCAGATCTTCTGGTGTGCGGAGTGACCAGATCTTCTGGTGTGTGGAGTGACCAGATCTTCTGGTGTGTAGAGTGACCAGATCTTCTGGTGTGTAGAGTGACCAGATCTTCTGGTGTGTAGAGTGACCAGATCTTCTGGTGTGTAGAGTGACCAGACATGTCTTCTAGTGTGTAGAGTGACCAGACATGTCTTCTGGTGTGTAGAGTGACCAGACATGTCTTCTGGTGTGTAGAGGGACCAGACATGTCTTCTTGTGTGTAGAGTGACCAGACATGTCTTCTGGTGTGTAGAGTGACCAGATCTTCTGGTGTGTAGAGTGACCAGACATGTCTTCTGGTGTGTAGAGTGACCAGACATGTCTTCTGGTGTGTAGAGTGACCAGACATGTCTTCTGGTGTGTAGAGTGACCAGACATGTCTTCTGGTGTGTAGAGTGACCAGACATGTCTTCTGGTGTGTAGAGTGACCAGTAATGTCTTCTGGTGTGTAGAGTGACCAGATCTTCTGGTGTGTAGAGTGACCAGACATGTCTTCTGGTGTGTAGAGTGACCAGACATGTCTTCTGGTGTGTAGAGTGACCAGACATGTCTTCTGGTGTGTAGAGTGACCAGACATGTCTTCTGGTGTGTAGAGTGACCAGACATGTCTTTTGGTGTGTAGAGTGACCAGACATGTCTTCTGGTGTGTAGAGTGACCAGACATGTCTTCTGGTGTGTAGAGTGACCAGACATGTCTTCTGGTGTGTAGAGTGACCAGACCTTCTGGTGTGTAGAGTGACCAGATCTTCTGGTGTGTAGAGAGACCAGATCTTGTGGTGTGTAGAGTGACCAGACATGTCTTCTGGTGTGTAGAGTGACCAGATCTTCTGGTGTGTAGAGTGACCAGATCTTCTGGTGTGTAGAGTGACCAGATCTTCTGGTGTGTAGAGTGACCAGACATGTCTTCTGGTGTGTAGAGTGACCAGACATGTCTTCTGGTGTGTAGAGTGACCAGACATGTCTTCTGGTGTGTAGAGTGACAAGACATGTCTTCTGGTGTGTAGAGTGACCAGACATGTCTTCTGGTGTGTAGAGTGACCAGACATGTCTTCTGGTGTGTAGAGTGACCAGATCTTCTGGTGTGTAGAGTGACCAGACATGTCTTCTGGTGTGTAGAGTGACCAGATCTTCTGGTGTGTAGAGTGACCAGATCTTCTGGTGTGTAGAGTGACCAGATCTTCTGGTGTGTAGAGTGACCAGATCTTCTGGTGTGTAGAGTGACCAGACCTTCTGGTGTGTGGAGTGACCAGATCTTCTGGTGTGTAGAGTGACCAGATCTTCTGGTGTGTAGAGTGACCAGATCTTCTGGTGTGTAGAGTGACCAGACATGTCTTCTGGTGTGTAGAGTGACCAGACATGTCTTCTGGTGTGTAGAGTGACCAGACATGTCTTCTGGAGTGTAGAGTGACCAGATCTTTTTGTGTGTAGAGTGACCAGATCTTCTGGTGTGTAGAGTGACCAGACATGTCTTCTGGTGTGTAGAGTGACCAGACATGTCTTCTGGTGTGTAGAGTGACCAGATCTTCTAGTGTGTAGAGTGACCAGATCTTCTGGTGTGTAGAGTGACCAGACATGTCTTCTGGTGTGTAGAGTGACCAGACATGTCTTCTGGTGTGTAGAGTGACCAGACATGTCTTCTGGTGTGTAGAGTGACCAGACATGTCTTCTGGTATTTAGAGTGACCAGACATGTCTTCTGGTGTGTAGAGTGACCAGACATGTCTTCTGGTGTGTAGAGTGACCAGACATGTCTTCTGGTGTGTAGAGTGACCAGACATGTCTTCTGGTGTGTAGAGTGACCAGATCTTCTGGTGTGTAGAGTAACCAGACATGTCTTGTGGTGTGTAGAGTGACCAGACATGTCTTCTGGTGTGTAGAGTGACCAGATCTTCTGGTGTGTAGAGTGACCAGACATGTCTTCTTGTGTGTAGAGTGACCAGACATGTCTTCTTGTGTGTAGAGTGACCAGATCTTCTGGTGTGTAGAGTGACCAGATCTTCTGGTGTGTAGAGTGACCAGACATGTCTTCTGGTGTGTAGAGTGACCAGACATGTCTTCTGGTGTGTAGAGTGACCAGATCTTTTGGTGTGTAGAGTGACCAGATCTTCTGGTGTGTAGAGTGACCAGACATGTCTTCTGGTGTGTAGAGTGACCAGATCTTCTGGTGTGTAGAGTGACCAGACATGTCTTCTGGTGTGTAGAGTGACCAGACCTTCTAGTGTGTAGAGTGACCAGATCTTCTGGTGTGTAGAGTGACCAGATCTTGTGGTGTGTAGAGTGACCAGACATGTCTTCTGGTGTGTAGAGTGACCAGATCTTCTGGTGTGTAGAGTGACCAGACCTTCTGGTGTGTGGAGTGACCAGATCGTCTGGTGTGTAGAGTGACCAGACATGTCTTCTGGTGTGTAGAGTGACCAGACATGTCTTCTGGTGTGTAGAGTGACCAGACATGTCTTCTGGTGTGTAGAGTGACCAGACATGTCTTCTGGTGTGTAGAGGGACCAGACATGTCTTCTGGTGTGTAGAGTGACCAGACATGTCTTCTGGTATTTAGAGTGACCAGATCTTCTCGTGTGTAGAGTGACCAGACATGTCTTGTGGTGTGTAGAGTGACCAGACATGTCTTGTGGTGTGTAGAGTGACCAGACATGTCTTGTGGTGTGTAGAGTGACCAGACATGTCTTCTGGTGTGTAGAGTGACCAGACCTTCTAGTGTGTAGAGTGACCAGACCTTCTAGTGTGTAGAGTGACCAGATCTTCTGGTGTGTAGAGTGACCAGATCTTGTGGTGTGTAGAGTGACCAGACATGTCTTCTGGTGTGTAGAGTGACCAGACATGTCTTCTGGTATTTAGAGTGACCAGACATGTCTTCTGGTGTGTAGAGTGACCAGACATGTCTTCTGGTGTGTAGAGTGACCAGACATGTCTTCTGGTGTGTAGAGTGACCAGACATGTCTTCTGGTGTGTAGAGTGACCAGATCTTCTGGTGTGTAGAGTGACCAGACATGTCTTGTGGTGTGTAGAGTGACCAGACATGTCTTCTGGTGTGTAGAGTGACCAGATCTTCTGGTGTGTAGAGTGACCAGACATGTCTTCTGGTGTGTAGAGTGACCAGATCTTCTGGTGTGTAGAGTGACCAGATCTTCTGGTGTGTAGAGTGACCAGATCTTCTGGTGTGTAGAGTGACCAGATCTTCTGGTGTGTAGAGTGACCAGACCTTCTGGTGTGTGGAGTGACCAGATCTTCTGGTGTGTAGAGTGACCAGATCTTCTGGTGTGTAGAGTGACCAGATCTTCTGGTGTGTAGAGTGACCAGACATGTCTTCTGGTGTGTAGAGTGACCAGACATGTCTTCTGGTGTGTAGAGTGACCAGACATGTCTTCTGGAGTGTAGAGTGACCAGATCTTTTGGTGTGTAGAGTGACCAGATCTTCTGGTGTGTAGAGTGACCAGACATGTCTTCTGGTGTGTAGAGTGACCAGACATGTCTTCTGGTGTGTAGAGTGACCAGATCTTCTAGTGTGTAGAGTGACCAGATCTTCTGGTGTGTAGAGTGACCAGACATGTCTTCTGGTGTGTAGAGTGACCAGACATGTCTTCTGGTGTGTAGAGTGACCAGACATGTCTTCTGGTGTGTAGAGTGACCAGACATGTCTTCTGGTGTGTAGAGTGACCAGACATGTCTTCTGGTATTTAGAGTGACCAGACATGTCTTCTGGTGTGTAGAGTGACCAGACATGTCTTCTGGTGTGTAGAGTGACCAGACATGTCTTCTGGTGTGTAGAGTGACCAGACATGTCTTCTGGTGTGTAGAGTGACCAGATCTTCTGGTGTGTAGAGTGACCAGACATGTCTTGTGGTGTGTAGAGTGACCAGACATGTCTTCTGGTGTGTAGAGTGACCAGATCTTCTGGTGTGTAGAGTGACCAGACATGTCTTCTGGTGTGTAGAGTGACCAGATCTTCTGGTGTGTAGAGTGACCAGATCTTCTGGTGTGTAGAGTGACCAGATCTTCTGGTGTGTAGAGTGACCAGACCTTCTGGTGTGTGGAGTGACCAGATCTTCTGGTGTGTAGAGTGACCAGATCTTCTGGTGTGTAGAGTGACCAGATCTTCTGGTGTGTAGAGTGACCAGACATGTCTTCTGGTGTGTAGAGTGACCAGACATGTCTTCTGGTGTGTAGAGTGACCAGACATGTCTTCTGGAGTGTAGAGTGACCAGATCTTTTGGTGTGTAGAGTGACCAGATCTTCTGGTGTGTAGAGTGACCAGACATGTCTTCTGGTGTGTAGAGTGACCAGACATGTCTTCTGGTGTGTAGAGTGACCAGATCTTCTAGTGTGTAGAGTGACCAGATCTTCTGGTGTGTAGAGTGACCAGACATGTCTTCTGGTGTGTAGAGTGACCAGACATGTCTTCTGGTGTGTAGAGTGACCAGACATGTCTTCTGGTGTGTAGAGTGACCAGACATGTCTTCTGGTGTGTAGAGTGACCAGACATGTCTTCTGGTATTTAGAGTGACCAGACATGTCTTCTGGTGTGTAGAGTGACCAGACATGTCTTCTGGTGTGTAGAGTGACCAGACATGTCTTCTGGTGTGTAGAGTGACCAGATCTTCTGGTGTGTAGAGTGACCAGACATGTCTTGTGGTGTGTAGAGTGACCAGACATGTCTTGTGGTGTGTAGAGTGACCAGACATGTCTTCAGGTGTGTAGAGTGACCAGATCTTCTGGTGTGTAGAGTGACCAGACATGTCTTCTGGTGTGTAGAGTGACCAGATCTTCTGGTGTGTAGAGTGACCAGATCTTCTGGTGTGTAGAGTGACCAGATCTTCTGGTGTGTAGAGTGACCAGATCTTCTGGTGTGTAGAGTGACCAGACCTTCTGGTGTGTGGAGTGACCAGATCTTCTGGTGTGTAGAGTGACCAGATCTTCTGGTGTGTAGAGTGACCAGATCTTCTGGTGTGTAGAGTGACCAGACATGTCTTCTGGTGTGTAGAGTGACCAGACATGTCTTCTGGTGTGTAGAGTGACCAGACATGTCTTCTGGAGTGTAGAGTGACCAGATCTTTTGGTGTGTAGAGTGACCAGATCTTCTGGTGTGTAGAGTGACCAGACATGTCTTCTGGTGTGTAGAGTGACCAGACATGTCTTCTGGTGTGTAGAGTGACCAGATCTTCTAGTGTGTAGAGTGACCAGATCTTCTGGTGTGTAGAGTGACCAGACATGTCTTCTGGTGTGTAGAGTGACCAGACATGTCTTCTGGTGTGTAGAGTGACCAGACATGTCTTCTGGTGTGTAGAGTGACCAGACATGTCTTCTGGTGTGTAGAGTGACCAGACATGTCTTCTGGTATTTAGAGTGACCAGACATGTCTTCTGGTGTGTAGAGTGACCAGACATGTCTTCTGGTGTGTAGAGTGACCAGACATGTCTTCTGGTGTGTAGAGTGACCAGACATGTCTTCTGGTGTGTAGAGTGACCAGATCTTCTGGTGTGTAGAGTGACCAGACATGTCTTGTGGTGTGTAGAGTGACCAGACATGTCTTCTGGTGTGTAGAGTGACCAGACATGTCTTCTGGTGTGTAGAGTGACCAGACATGTCTTCTGGTGTGTAGAGTGACCAGATCTTCTGGTGTGTAGAGTGACCAGATCTTCTGGTGTGTAGAGTGACCAGATCTTCTGGTGTGTAGAGTGACCAGATCTTCTGGTGTGTAGAGTGACCAGACCTTCTGGTGTGTGGAGTGACCAGATCTTCTGGTGTGTAGAGTGACCAGATCTTCTGGTGTGTAGAGTGACCAGATCTTCTTGTGTGTAGAGTGACCAGACATGTCTTCTGGTGTGTAGAGTGACCAGACATGTCTTCTGGTGTGTAGAGTGACCAGACATGTCTTCTGGAGTGTAGAGTGACCAGATCTTTTGGTGTGTAGAGTGACCAGATCTTCTGGTGTGTAGAGTGACCAGACATGTCTTCTGGTGTGTAGAGTGACCAGACATGTCTTCTGGTGTGTAGAGTGACCAGATCTTCTAGTGTGTAGAGTGACCAGATCTTCTGGTGTGTAGAGTGACCAGACATGTCTTCTGGTGTGTAGAGTGACCAGACATGTCTTCTGGTGTGTAGAGTGACCAGACATGTCTTCTGGTGTGTAGAGTGACCAGACATGTCTTCTGGTATTTAGAGTGACCAGACATGTCTTCTGGTGTGTAGAGTGACCAGACATGTCTTCTGGTGTGTAGAGTGACCAGATCTTCTGGTGTGTAGAGTAACCAGACATGTCTTGTGGTGTGTAGAGTGACCAGACATGTCTTCTGGTGTGTAGAGTGACCAGATCTTCTGGTGTGTAGAGTGACCAGACATGTCTTCTTGTGTGTAGAGTGACCAGATCTTCTGGTGTGTAGAGTGACCAGATCTTCTGGTGTGTAGAGTGACCAGACATGTCTTCTGGTGTGTAGAGTGACCAGACATGTCTTCTGGTGTGTAGAGTGACCAGATCTTTTGGTGTGTAGAGTGACCAGATCTTCTGGTGTCTAGAGTGACCAGACATGTCTTCTGGTGTGTAGAGTGACCAGATCTTCTGGTGTGTAGAGTGACCAGACATGTCTTCTGGTGTGTAGAGTGACCAGACCTTCTAGTGTGTAGAGTGACCAGATCTTCTGGTGTGTAGAGTGACCAGATCTTGTGGTGTGTAGAGTGACCAGACATGTCTTCTGGTGTGTAGAGTGACCAGATCTTCTGGTGTGTAGAGTGACCAGACCTTCTGGTGTGTGGAGTGACCAGATCTTCTGGTGTGTAGAGTGACCAGACATGTCTTCTGGTGTGTAGAGTGACCAGACATGTCTTCTGGTGTGTAGAGTGACCAGACATGTCTTCTGGTGTGTAGAGTGACCAGACATGTCTTCTGGTGTGTAGAGTGACCAGACATGTCTTCTGGTGTGTAGAGTGACCAGACATGTCTTGTGGTGTGTAGAGTGACCAGACATGTCTTGTGGTGTGTAGAGTGACCAGACATGTCTTCTGGTGTGTAGAGTGACCAGACATGTCTTGTGGTGTGTAGAGTGACCAGACATGTCTTCTGGTGTGTAGAGTGACCAGATCTTCTGGTGTGTAGAGTGACCAGACATGTCTTCTGGTGTGTAGAGTGACCAGACATTTCTTCTGGTGTGTAGAGTGACCAGATCTTCTGGTGTGTAGAGTGACCAGACATGTCTTGTGGTGTGTAGAGTGACCAGACATGTCTTCTGGTGTGTAGAGTGACCAGATCTTCTGGTGTGTAGAGTGACCAGACATGTCTTCTGGTGTGTAGAGTGACCAGATCTTCTGGTGTGTAGAGTGACCAGATCTTCTGGTGTGTAGAGTGACCAGACATGTCTTCTGGTGTGTAGAGTGACCAGACATGTCTTCTGGTGTGTAGAGTGACCAGACATGTCTTCTGGAGTGTAGAGTGACCAGATCTTTTGGTGTGTAGAGTGACCAGATCTTCTGGTGTGTAGAGTGACCAGACCTGTCTTCTGGTGTGTAGAGTGACCAGACATGTCTTCTGGTGTGTAGAGTGACCAGATCTTCTAGTGTGTAGAGTGACCAGATCTTCTGATGTGTAGAGTGACCAGACATGTCTTCTGGTGTGTAGAGTGACCAGACATGTCTTCTGGTGTGTAGAGTGACCAGACATGTCTTCTGGTGTGTAGAGTGACCAGACATGTCTTCTGGTGTGTAGAGTGACCAGACATGTCTTCTGGTGTGTAGAGTGACCAGACATGTCTTCTGGTATTTAGAGTGACCAGACATGTCTTCTGGTGTGTAGAGTGACCAGACATGTCTTCTGGTGTGTAGAGTGACCAGACATGTCTTCTGGTGTGTAGAGTGACCAGATCTTCTGGTGTGTAGAGTAACCAGACATGTCTTGTGGTGTGTAGAGTGACCAGACATGTCTTCTGGTTTGTAGAGTGACCAGATCTTCTGGTGTGTAGAGTGACCAGACATGTCTTCTTGTGTGTAGAGTGACCAGATCTTCTGGTGTGTAGAGTGACCAGATCTTCTGGTGTGTAGAGTGACCAGACATGTCTTCTGGTGTGTAGAGTGACCAGACATGTCTTCTGGTGTGTAGAGTGACCAGACATGTCTTCTGGTGTGTAGAGTGACCAGATCTTTTGGTGTGTAGAGTGACCAGATCTTCTGGTGTGTAGAGTGACCAGACATGTCTTCTGGTGTGTAGAGTGACCAGATCTTCTGGTGTGTAGAGTGACCAGACATGTCTTCTGGTGTGTAGAGTGACCAGACCTTCTAGTGTGTAGAGTGACCAGATCTTCTGGTGTGTAGAGTGACCAGATCTTGTGGTGTGTAGAGTGACCAGGCATGTCTTCTGGTGTGTAGAGTGACCAGATCTTCTGGTGTGTAGAGTGACCAGACCTTCTGGTGTGTGGAGTGACCAGATCTTCTGGTGTGTAGAGTGACCAGATCTTCTGGTGTGTAGAGTGACCAGACATGTCTTCTGGTGTGTAGAGTGACCAGACATGTCTTCTGGTGTGTAGAGTGACCAGACATGTCTTCTGGTGTGTAGAGTGACCAGACATGTCTTCTGGTGTGTAGAGTGACCAGATCTTCTGGTGTGTAGAGTGACCAGACATGTCTTGTGGTGTGTAGAGTGACCAGACATGTCTTCTGGTGTGTAGAGTGACCAGATCTTCTGGTGTGTAGAGTGACCAGACATGTCTTCTGGTGTGTAGAGTGACCAGACATGTCTTCTGGTGTGTAGAGTGACCAGACATTTCTTCTGGTGTGTAGAGTGACCAGATCTTCTGGTGTGTAGAGTGACCAGACATGTCTTCTGGTGTGTAGAGTGACCAGATCTTCTCGTGTGTAGAGTGACCAGACATGTCTTCTGGTGTGTAGAGTGACCAGATATGTCTTCTGGTGTGTAGAGTGACCAGATATGTCTTCTGGTGTGTAGAGTGACCAGATCTTCTGGTGTGTAGAGTGACCAGATCTTCTCGTGTGTAGAGTGACCAGACATGTCTTCTGGTGTGTAGAGTGACCAGACATGTCTTCTGGTGTGTAGAGTGACCAGACATGTCTTCTGGTGTGTAGAGTGAGCAGATCTTCTGGTGTGTAGAGTGACCAGACATGTCTTCTGGTGTGTAGAGTGATCAGACATGTCTTCTGGTGTGTAGAGTAACCAGATCTTTTGGTGTGTAGAGTGACCAGACCTTCTGGTGTGTGGAGTGACCAGATCTTCTGGTGTGTAGAGTGACCAGACATGTCTTCTGGTGTGTAGAGTGACCAGACATGTCTTCTGGTGTGTAGAGTGACCAGACATGTCTTCGTGTGTGTAGAGTGACTAGACATGTCTTCTGGTGTGTAGAGTGACCAGATCTTCTGGTGTGTAGAGTGACCAGACCTGTCTTGTGGTGTGTAGAGTGACCAGACATGTCTTCTGGTGTGTAGAGTGACCAGATCTTCTGGTGTGTAGAGTGACCAGACATGTCTTCTGGTGTGTAGAGTGACCAGATCTTTTGGTGTGTAGAGTGACCAGACATGTCTTCTGGTGTGTAGAGTGACCAGATATGTCTTCTGGTGTGTAGAGTGACCAGATCTTCTGGTGTGTAGAGTGACCAGATCTTCTCGTGTGTAGAGTGACCAGACATGTCTTCTGGTGTGTAGAGTGACCAGACATGTCTTCTGGTGTGTAGAGTGACCAGACATGTCTTCTGGTGTGTAGAGTGAGCAGATCTTCTGGTGTGTAGAGTGACCAGACATGTCTTCTGGTGTGTAGAGTGATCAGACATGTCTTCTGGTGTGTAGAGTAACCAGATCTTTTGGTGTGTAGAGTGACCAGACCTTCTGGTGTGTGGAGTGACCAGATCTTCTGGTGTGTAGAGTGACCAGACATGTCTTCTGGTGTGTAGAGTGACCAGACATGTCTTCTGGTGTGTAGAGTGACCAGACATGTCTTCGTGTGTGTAGAGTGACTAGACATGTCTTCTGGTGTGTAGAGTGACCAGATCTTCTGGTGTGTAGAGTGACCAGACCTGTCTTGTGGTGTGTAGAGTGACCAGACATGTCTTCTGGTGTGTAGAGTGACCAGATCTTCTGGTGTGTAGAGTGACCAGACATGTCTTCTGGTGTGTAGAGTGACCAGATCTTTTGGTGTGTAGAGTGACCAGACATGTCTTCTGGTGTGTAGAGTGACCAGACATGTCTTCTGGTGTGTAGAGTGACCAGACATGTCTTCTCGTGTGTAGAGTGACCAGACATGTCTTCTGGTGTGTAGAGTGACCAGATCTTTTGGTGTGTAGAGTGACCAGACATGTCTTCTGGTGTGTAGAGTGACCAGATCTTCTGGTGTGTAGAGTGACCAGACCTTCTGATGTGTAGAGTGACCAGATCTTCTGGTGTGTAGAGTGACCAGATCTTCTGGTGTGTAGAGTGACCAGATCTTGTGGTGTGTAGAGTGACCAGACATGTCTTCTGGTGTGTAGAGTGACCAGATCTTCTGGTGTGTATAGTGACCAGATCTTCTGGTGTGTAGAGTGACCAGACCTTCTGGTGTGTGGAGTGACCAGATCTTCTGGTGTGTAGAGTGACCAGATCTTCTGGTGTGTAGAGTGACCAGACATGTCTTCTGGTGTGTAGAGTGACCAGACATGTCTTCTGGTGTGTAGAGGGACCAGACATGTCTTCTGGTGTGTAGAGGGACCAGACATGTCTTCTGGTGTGTAGAGTGACCAGACATGTCTTCTGGTGTGTAGAGTGACCAGACATGTCTTCTGGTATTTAGAGTGACCAGACATGTCTTCTGGTGTGTAGAGTGACCAGACATTTCTTCTGGTATGTAGAGTGACCAGATCTTCTGGTGTGTAGAGTGACCAGACATGTCTTCTGGTGTGTAGAGTGACCAGACATGTCTTCTGGTGTGAAGAGTGACCAGATCTTCTGGTGTGTAGAGTGACCAGATCTTCTGGTGTGTAGAGTGACCAGACATGTCTTCTGGTGTTTAGAGTGACCAGACATGTCTTCTGGTGTGTAGAGTGACCAGACATGTCTTCTGGTATTTAGAGTGACCAGACATGTCTTCTGGTGTGTAGAGTGACCAGACATGTCTTCTGGTGTGTAGAGTGACCAGATCTTCTGGTGTTTAGAGTGACCAGACATGTCTTCTGGTGTGTAGAGTGACCAGACATGTCTTGTGGTGTGTAGAGTGACCAGACATGTCTTCTGGTGTGTAGAGTGACCAGATCCTCTGGTGTGTAGAGAGACCAGATCTTCTGGTGTGTAGAGTGACCAGACATGTCTTCTGGTGTGTAGAGTGACCAGACATGTCTTCTGGTGTGTAGAGTGACCAGATCTTGTGGTGTGTAGAGTGACCAGGCATGTCTTCTGGTGTGTAGAGTGACCAGATCTTCTGGTGTGTAGAGTGACCAGATCTTCTGGTGTGTAGAGTGACCAGATCTTCTGGTGTGTAGAGTGACCAGACCTTCTGGTGTGTGGAGTGACCATATCTTCTGGTGCGTGGAGTGACCAGACATGTCTTCTGGTGTGTAGAGTGACCAGACATGTCTTCTGGTGTGTAGAGTGACCAGACATGTCTTCTGGTGTGTAGAGGGACCAGACATGTCTTCTGGTGTGTAGAGTGACCAGACATGTCTTCTGGTATGTAGAGTGACCAGACATGTCTTCTGGTGTGTAGAGTGACCAGACATGTCTTCTGGTGTGTAGAGTGACCAGACATGTCTTCTGGTGTGTAGAGTGACCAGACATGTCTTCTGGTGTGTAGAGTGACCAGATCTTCTCGTGTGTAGAGTGACCAGACATGTCTTGTGGTGTGTAGAGTGACCAGACATGTCTTCTGGTGTGTAGAGTGACCAGATCCTCTGGTGTGTAGAGAGACCAGATCTTCTGGTGTGTAGAGTGACCAGACATGTCTTCTGGTGTGTAGAGTGACCAGACATGTCTTCTGGTGTGTAGAGTGACAAGACATGTCTTCTGGTGTGTAGAGTGACCAGACATGTCTTCTGGTGTGTAGAGTGACCAGATATGTCTTCTGGTGTGTAGAGTGACCAGATCTTCTGGTGTGTAGAGTGACCAGACATGTCTTCTGGTGTGTAGAGTGACCAGATATGTCTTCTGGTGTGTAGAGTGACCAGATCTTCTGGTGTGTAGAGTGACCAGATCTTCTGGTGTGTAGAGTTACCAGACATGTCTTCTGGTGTGTAGAGTGACCAGACATGTCTTCTGGTGTGTAGAGTGACCAGACATGTCTTCTGGTGTGTAGAGTGACCAGACATGTCTTCTGGTGTGTAGAGTGACCAGACATGTCTTCTGGTGTGTAGAGTGACCAGATCTTCTCGTGTGTAGAGTGACCAGACATGTCTTGTGGTGTGTAGAGTGACCAGACATGTCTTCTGGTGTGTAGAGTGACCAGATCCTCTGGTGTGTAGAGTGACCAGATCTTCTGGTGTGTAGAGTGACCAGACATGTCTTCTGGTGTGTAGAGTGACCAGACATGTCTTCTGGTGTGTAGAGTGACCAGACATGTCTTCTGGTGTGTAGAGTGACAAGACATGTCTTCTGGTGTGTAGAGTGACCAGACATGTCTTCTGGTATTTAGAGTGACCAGACATGTCTTCTGGTGTGTAGAGTGACCAGACATGTCTTCTGGTGTGTAGAGTGACCAGACATGTCTTCTGGTGTGTAGAGTGACCAGATCTTCTGGTGTGTAGAGTAACCAGACATGTCTTCTGGTGTGTAGAGTGACCAGATCTTCTGGTGTGTAGAGTGACCAGACATGTCTTCTTGTGTGTAGAGTGACCAGATCTTCTGGTGTGTAGAGTGACCAGATCTTCTGGTGTGTAGAGTGACCAGATCTTCTGGTGTGTAGAGTGACCAGACATGTCTTCTGGTGTGTAGAGTGACCAGACATGTCTTCTGGTGTGTAGAGTGACCAGATCTTTTGGTGTGTAGAGTGACCAGATCTTCTGGTGTGTAGAGTGACCAGACATGTCTTCTGGTGTGTAGAGTGACCAGATCTTCTGGTGTGTAGAGTGACCAGACATGTCTTCTGGTGTGTAGAGTGACCAGACCTTCTAGTGTGTAGAGTGACCAGATCTTGTGGTGTGTAGAGTGACCAGGCATGTCTTCTGGTGTGTAGAGTGACCAGATCTTCTGGTGTGTAGAGTGACCAGACCTTCTGGTGTGTGGAGTGACCAGATCTTCTGGTGTGTAGAGTGACCAGATCTTCTGGTGTGTAGAGTGACCAGACATGTCTTCTGGTGTGTAGAGTGACCAGACATGTCTTCTGGTGTGTAGAGTGACCAGACATGTCTTCTGGTGTGTAGAGTGACCAGATCTTCTGGTGTGTAGAGTGACCAGACATGTCTTGTGGTGTGTAGAGTGACCAGACATGTCTTCTGGTGTGTAGAGTGACCAGATCTTCTGGTGTGTCGAGTGACCAGACATGTCTTCTGGTGTGTGGAGTGACCAGACATGTCTTCTGGTGTGTAGAGTGACCAGACATTTCTTCTGGTGTGTAGAGTGACCAGATCTTCTGGTGTGTAGAGTGACCAGACATGTCTTCTGGTGTGTAGAATGACCAGATCTTCTCGTGTGTAGAGTGACCAGACATGTCTTCTGGTGTGTAGAGTGACCAGATATGTCTTCTGGTGTGTAGAGTGACCAGATATGTCTTCTGGTGTGTAGAGTGACCAGATCTTCTGGTGTGTAGAGTGACCAGATCTTCTGGTGTGTAGAGTGACCAGACATGTCTTCTGGTGTGTAGAGTAACCAGACATGTCTTCTGGTGTGTAGAGTGACCAGACATGTCTTCTGGTGTGTAGAGTGAGCAGATCTTCTGGTGTGTAGAGTGACCAGACATGTCTTCTGGTGTGTAGAGTGACCAGACATGTCTTCTGGTGTGTAGAGTAACCAGATCTTTTGGTGTGTAGAGTGACCAGACCTTCTGGTGTGTGGAGTGACCAGATCTTCTGGTGTGTAGAGTGACCAGACATGTCTTCTGGTGTGTAGAGTGACCAGACATGTCTTCTGGTGTGTAGAGTGACCAGACATGTCTTCGTGTGTGTAGAGTGACCAGACATGTCTTCTGGTGTGTAGAGTGACCAGATCTTCTGGTGTGTAGAGTGACCAGACCTGTCTTGTGGTGTGTAGAGTGACCAGACATGTCTTCTGGTGTGTAGAGTGACCAGATCTTCTGGTGTGTAGAGTGACCAGACATGTCTTCTGGTGTGTAGAGTGACCAGATCTTTTGGTGTGTAGAGTGACCAGACATGTCTTCTGGTGTGTAGAGTGACCAGACATGTCTTCTGGTGTGTAGAGTGACCAGACATGTCTTCTCGTGTGTAGAGTGACCAGACATGTCTTCTGGTGTGTAGAGTGACCAGACATGTCTTCTGGTGTGTAGAGTGACCAGATCTTCTGGTGTGTAGAGTGACCAGACCTTCTGATGTGTAGAGTGACCAGATCTTCTGATGTGTAGAGTGACCAGATCTTCTGGTGTGTAGAGTGACCAGATCTTCTGGTGTGTAGAGTGACCAGATCTTCTGGTGTGTAGAGTGACCAGATCTTGTGGTGTGTAGAGTGACCAGACATGTCTTCTGGTGTGTAGAGTGACCAGATCTTCTGGTGTGTAGAGTGACCAGATCTTCTGGTGTGTAGAGTGACCAGATCTTCTGGTGTGTGGAGTGACCAGACATGTCTTCTGGTGTGTAGAGTGACCAGACATGTCTTCTGGTGTGTAGAGTGACCAGACATGTCTTCTGGTGTGTAGAGGGACCAGACATGTCTTCTGGTGTGTAGAGGGACCAGACATGTCTTCTGGTGTGTAGAGTGACCAGACATGTCTTCTGGTGTGTAGAGTGACCAGACATGTCTTCTGGTATTTAGAGTGACCAGACATGTCTTCTGGTGTGTAGAGTGACCAGATCTTCTCGTGTGTAGAGTGACCAGACATGTCTTGTGGTGTGTAGAGTGACCAGACATGTCTTCTGGTGTGTAGAGTGACCAGATCCTCTGGTGTGTAGAGTGACCAGATCTTCTGGTGTGTAGAGTGACCAGACATGTCTTCTGGTGTGTAGAGTGACCAGACATGTCTTCTGGTGTGTAGAGTGACAAGACATGTCTTCTGGTGTGTAGAGTGACCAGACATGTCTTCTGGTATTTAGAGTGACCAGACATGTCTTCTGGTGTGTAGAGTGACCAGACATGTCTTCTGGTGTGTAGAGTGACCAGACATGTCTTCTGGTGTGTAGAGTGACCAGATCTTCTGGTGTGTAGAGTAACCAGACATGTCTTGTGGTGTGTAGAGTGACCAGACATGTCTTCTGGTGTGTAGAGTGACCAGACATGTCTTCTTGTGTGTAGAGTGACCAGATCTTCTGGTGTGTAGAGTGACCAGATCTTCTGGTGTGTAGAGTGACCAGATCTTCTGGTGTGTAGAGTGACCAGACATGTCTTCTGGTGTGTAGAGTGACCAGACATGTCTTCTGGTGTGTAGAGTGACCAGACATGTCTTCTGGTGTGTAGAGTGACCAGACATGTCTTCTGGTGTGTAGAGTGACCAGACCTTCTAGTGTGTAGAGTGACCAGATCTTCTGGTGTGTAGAGTGACCAGATCTTGTGGTGTGTAGAGTGACCAGGCATGTCTTCTGGTGTGTAGAGTGACCAGATCTTCTGGTGTGTAGAGTGACCAGACCTTCTGGTGTGTGGAGTGACCAGATCTTCTGGTGTGTAGAGTGACCAGATCTTCTGGTGTGTAGAGTGACCAGACATGTCTTCTGGTGTGTAGAGTGACCAGACATGTCTTCTGGTGTGTAGAGTGACCAGACATGTCTTCTGGTGTGTAGAGTGACCAGATCTTCTGGTGTGTAGAGTGACCAGACATGTCTTGTGGTGTGTAGAGTGACCAGACATGTCTTCTGGTGTGTAGAGTGACCAGACATGTCTTCTGGTGTGTAGAGTGACCAGATATGTCTTCTGGTGTGTAGAGTGACCAGATATGTCTTCTGGTGTGTAGAGTGACCAGATCTTCTGGTGTGTAGAGTGACCAGATCTTCTGGTGTGTAGAGTGACCAGACATGTCTTCTGGTGTGTAGAGTAACCAGACATGTCTTCTGGTGTGTAGAGTGACCAGACATGTCTTCTGGTGTGTAGAGTGAGCAGATCTTCTGGTGTGTAGAGTGACCAGACATGTCTTCTGGTGTGTAGAGTGACCAGACATGTCTTCTGGTGTGTAGAGTGACCAGACATGTCTTCTGCTGTGTAGAGTAACCAGATCTTTTGGTGTGTAGAGTGACCAGACCTTCTGGTGTGTGGAGTGACCAGATCTTCTGGTGTGTAGAGTGACCAGACATGTCTTCTGGTGTGTAGAGTGACCAGACATGTCTTCTGGTGTGTAGAGTGACCAGACATGTCTTCGTGTGTGTAGAGTGACCAGACATGTCTTCTGGTGTGTAGAGTGACCAGATCTTCTGGTGTGTAGAGTGACCAGACCTGTCTTGTGGTGTGTAGAGTGACCAGACATGTCTTCTGGTGTGTAGAGTGACCAGATCTTCTGGTGTGTAGAGTGACCAGACATGTCTTCTGGTGTGTAGAGTGACCAGATCTTTTGGTGTGTAGAGTGACCAGACATGTCTTCTGGTGTGTAGAGTGACCAGACATGTCTTCTGGTGTGTAGAGTGACCAGACATGTCTTCTCGTGTGTAGAGTGACCAGACATGTCTTCTGGTGTGTAGAGTGACCAGATCTTTTGGTGTGTAGAGTGACCAGACATGTCTTCTGGTGTGTAGAGTGACCAGATCTTCTGGTGTGTAGAGTGACCAGACCTTCTGATGTGTAGAGTGACCAGATCTTCTGGTGTGTAGAGTGACCAGATCTTCTGGTGTGTAGAGTGACCAGATCTTGTGGTGTGTAGAGTGACCAGACATGTCTTCTGGTGTGTAGAGTGACCAGATCTTCTGGTGTGTATAGTGACCAGATCTTCTGGTGTGTAGAGTGACCAGACCTTCTGGTGTGTGGAGTGACCAGATCTTCTGGTGTGTAGAGTGACCAGATCTTCTGGTGTGTAGAGTGACCAGACATGTCTTCTGGTGTGTAGAGTGACCAGACATGTCTTCTGGTGTGTAGAGGGACCAGACATGTCTTCTGGTGTGTAGAGGGACCAGACATGTCTTCTGGTGTGTAGAGTGACCAGACATGTCTTCTGGTGTGTAGAGTGACCAGACATGTCTTCTGGTATTTAGAGTGACCAGACATGTCTTCTGGTGTGTAGAGTGACCAGACATTTCTTCTGGTATGTAGAGTGACCAGATCTTCTGGTGTGTAGAGTGACCAGACATGTCTTCTGGTGTGTAGAGTGACCAGACATGTCTTCTGGTGTGAAGAGTGACCAGATCTTCTGGTGTGTAGAGTGACCAGATCTTCTGGTGTGTAGAGTGACCAGACATGTCTTCTGGTGTTTAGAGTGACCAGACATGTCTTCTGGTGTGTAGAGTGACCAGACATGTCTTCTGGTATTTAGAGTGACCAGACATGTCTTCTGGTGTGTAGAGTGACAAGACATGTCTTCTGGTGTGTAGAGTGACCAGACATGTCTTCTGGTATTTAGAGTGACCAGACATGTCTTCTGGTGTGTAGAGTGACCAGACATGTCTTCTGGTGTGTAGAGTGACCAGACATGTCTTCTGGTGTGTAGAGTGACCAGATCTTCTGGTGTGTAGAGTAACCAGACATGTCTTCTGGTGTGTAGAGTGACCAGATCTTCTGGTGTGTAGAGTGACCAGACATGTCTTCTTGTGTGTAGAGTGACCAGATCTTCTGGTGTGTAGAGTGACCAGATCTTCTGGTGTGTAGAGTGACCAGATCTTCTGGTGTGTAGAGTGACCAGACATGTCTTCTGGTGTGTAGAGTGACCAGACATGTCTTCTGGTGTGTAGAGTGACCAGACATGTCTTCTGGTGTGTAGAGTGACCAGATCTTTTGGTGTGTAGAGTGACCAGACATGTCTTCTGGTGTGTAGAGTGACCAGATCTTCTGGTGTGTAGAGTGACCAGACCTTCTGATGTGTAGAGTGACCAGATCTTCTGGTGTGTAGAGTGACCAGATCTTCTGGTGTGTAGAGTGACCAGATCTTGTGGTGTGTAGAGTGACCAGACATGTCTTCTGGTGTGTAGAGTGACCAGATCTTCTGGTGTGTATAGTGACCAGATCTTCTGGTGTGTAGAGTGACCAGACCTTCTGGTGTGTGGAGTGACCAGATCTTCTGGTGTGTAGAGTGACCAGATCTTCTGGTGTGTAGAGTGACCAGACATGTCTTCTGGTGTGTAGAGTGACCAGACATGTCTTCTGGTGTGTAGAGGGACCAGACATGTCTTCTGGTGTGTAGAGGGACCAGACATGTCTTCTGGTGTGTAGAGTGACCAGACATGTCTTCTGGTGTGTAGAGTGACCAGACATGTCTTCTGGTATTTAGAGTGACCAGACATGTCTTCTGGTGTGTAGAGTGACCAGACATTTCTTCTGGTATGTAGAGTGACCAGATCTTCTGGTGTGTAGAGTGACCAGACATGTCTTCTGGTGTGTAGAGTGACCAGACATGTCTTCTGGTGTGAAGAGTGACCAGATCTTCTGGTGTGTAGAGTGACCAGATCTTCTGGTGTGTAGAGTGACCAGACATGTCTTCTGGTGTTTAGAGTGACCAGACATGTCTTCTGGTGTGTAGAGTGACCAGACATGTCTTCTGGTATTTAGAGTGACCAGACATGTCTTCTGGTGTGTAGAGTGACCAGACATGTCTTCTGGTGTGTAGAGTGACCAGATCTTCTGGTGTTTAGAGTGACCAGACATGTCTTCTGGTGTGTAGAGTGACCAGACATGTCTTGTGGTGTGTAGAGTGACCAGACATGTCTTCTGGTGTGTAGAGTGACCAGATCCTCTGGTGTGTAGAGAGACCAGATCTTCTGGTGTGTAGAGTGACCAGACATGTCTTCTGGTGTGTAGAGTGACCAGACATGTCTTCTGGTGTGTAGAGTGACCAGATCTTGTGGTGTGTAGAGTGACCAGGCATGTCTTCTGGTGTGTAGAGTGACCAGATCTTCTGGTGTGTAGAGTGACCAGATCTTCTGGTGTGTAGAGTGACCAGATCTTCTGGTGTGTAGAGTGACCAGACCTTCTGGTGTGTGGAGTGACCATATCTTCTGGTGCGTGGAGTGACCAGACATGTCTTCTGGTGTGTAGAGTGACCAGACATGTCTTCTGGTGTGTAGAGTGACCAGACATGTCTTCTGGTGTGTAGAGGGACCAGACATGTCTTCTGGTGTGTAGAGTGACCAGACATGTCTTCTGGTATGTAGAGTGACCAGACATGTCTTCTGGTGTGTAGAGTGACCAGACATGTCTTCTGGTGTGTAGAGTGACCAGACATGTCTTCTGGTGTGTAGAGTGACCAGACATGTCTTCTGGTGTGTAGAGTGACCAGATCTTCTCGTGTGTAGAGTGACCAGACATGTCTTGTGGTGTGTAGAGTGACCAGACATGTCTTCTGGTGTGTAGAGTGACCAGATCCTCTGGTGTGTAGAGAGACCAGATCTTCTGGTGTGTAGAGTGACCAGACATGTCTTCTGGTGTGTAGAGTGACCAGACATGTCTTCTGGTGTGTAGAGTGACAAGACATGTCTTCTGGTGTGTAGAGTGACCAGACATGTCTTCTGGTGTGTAGAGTGACCAGATATGTCTTCTGGTGTGTAGAGTGACCAGATCTTCTGGTGTGTAGAGTGACCAGACATGTCTTCTGGTGTGTAGAGTGACCAGATATGTCTTCTGGTGTGTAGAGTGACCAGATCTTCTGGTGTGTAGAGTGACCAGATCTTCTGGTGTGTAGAGTTACCAGACATGTCTTCTGGTGTGTAGAGTGACCAGACATGTCTTCTGGTGTGTAGAGTGACCAGACATGTCTTCTGGTGTGTAGAGTGACCAGACATGTCTTCTGGTGTGTAGAGTGACCAGACATGTCTTCTGGTGTGTAGAGTGACCAGATCTTCTCGTGTGTAGAGTGACCAGACATGTCTTGTGGTGTGTAGAGTGACCAGACATGTCTTCTGGTGTGTAGAGTGACCAGATCCTCTGGTGTGTAGAGTGACCAGATCTTCTGGTGTGTAGAGTGACCAGACATGTCTTCTGGTGTGTAGAGTGACCAGACATGTCTTCTGGTGTGTAGAGTGACCAGACATGTCTTCTGGTGTGTAGAGTGACAAGACATGTCTTCTGGTGTGTAGAGTGACCAGACATGTCTTCTGGTATTTAGAGTGACCAGACATGTCTTCTGGTGTGTAGAGTGACCAGACATGTCTTCTGGTGTGTAGAGTGACCAGACATGTCTTCTGGTGTGTAGAGTGACCAGATCTTCTGGTGTGTAGAGTAACCAGACATGTCTTCTGGTGTGTAGAGTGACCAGATCTTCTGGTGTGTAGAGTGACCAGACATGTCTTCTTGTGTGTAGAGTGACCAGATCTTCTGGTGTGTAGAGTGACCAGATCTTCTGGTGTGTAGAGTGACCAGATCTTCTGGTGTGTAGAGTGACCAGACATGTCTTCTGGTGTGTAGAGTGACCAGACATGTCTTCTGGTGTGTAGAGTGACCAGATCTTTTGGTGTGTAGAGTGACCAGATCTTCTGGTGTGTAGAGTGACCAGACATGTCTTCTGGTGTGTAGAGTGACCAGATCTTCTGGTGTGTAGAGTGACCAGACATGTCTTCTGGTGTGTAGAGTGACCAGACCTTCTAGTGTGTAGAGTGACCAGATCTTGTGGTGTGTAGAGTGACCAGGCATGTCTTCTGGTGTGTAGAGTGACCAGATCTTCTGGTGTGTAGAGTGACCAGACCTTCTGGTGTGTGGAGTGACCAGATCTTCTGGTGTGTAGAGTGACCAGATCTTCTGGTGTGTAGAGTGACCAGACATGTCTTCTGGTGTGTAGAGTGACCAGACATGTCTTCTGGTGTGTAGAGTGACCAGACATGTCTTCTGGTGTGTAGAGTGACCAGATCTTCTGGTGTGTAGAGTGACCAGACATGTCTTGTGGTGTGTAGAGTGACCAGACATGTCTTCTGGTGTGTAGAGTGACCAGATCTTCTGGTGTGTCGAGTGACCAGACATGTCTTCTGGTGTGTGGAGTGACCAGACATGTCTTCTGGTGTGTAGAGTGACCAGACATTTCTTCTGGTGTGTAGAGTGACCAGATCTTCTGGTGTGTAGAGTGACCAGACATGTCTTCTGGTGTGTAGAATGACCAGATCTTCTCGTGTGTAGAGTGACCAGACATGTCTTCTGGTGTGTAGAGTGACCAGATATGTCTTCTGGTGTGTAGAGTGACCAGATATGTCTTCTGGTGTGTAGAGTGACCAGATCTTCTGGTGTGTAGAGTGACCAGATCTTCTGGTGTGTAGAGTGACCAGACATGTCTTCTGGTGTGTAGAGTAACCAGACATGTCTTCTGGTGTGTAGAGTGACCAGACATGTCTTCTGGTGTGTAGAGTGAGCAGATCTTCTGGTGTGTAGAGTGACCAGACATGTCTTCTGGTGTGTAGAGTGACCAGACATGTCTTCTGGTGTGTAGAGTAACCAGATCTTTTGGTGTGTAGAGTGACCAGACCTTCTGGTGTGTGGAGTGACCAGATCTTCTGGTGTGTAGAGTGACCAGACATGTCTTCTGGTGTGTAGAGTGACCAGACATGTCTTCTGGTGTGTAGAGTGACCAGACATGTCTTCGTGTGTGTAGAGTGACCAGACATGTCTTCTGGTGTGTAGAGTGACCAGATCTTCTGGTGTGTAGAGTGACCAGACCTGTCTTGTGGTGTGTAGAGTGACCAGACATGTCTTCTGGTGTGTAGAGTGACCAGATCTTCTGGTGTGTAGAGTGACCAGACATGTCTTCTGGTGTGTAGAGTGACCAGATCTTTTGGTGTGTAGAGTGACCAGACATGTCTTCTGGTGTGTAGAGTGACCAGACATGTCTTCTGGTGTGTAGAGTGACCAGACATGTCTTCTCGTGTGTAGAGTGACCAGACATGTCTTCTGGTGTGTAGAGTGACCAGACATGTCTTCTGGTGTGTAGAGTGACCAGATCTTCTGGTGTGTAGAGTGACCAGACCTTCTGATGTGTAGAGTGACCAGATCTTCTGATGTGTAGAGTGACCAGATCTTCTGGTGTGTAGAGTGACCAGATCTTCTGGTGTGTAGAGTGACCAGATCTTCTGGTGTGTAGAGTGACCAGATCTTGTGGTGTGTAGAGTGACCAGACATGTCTTCTGGTGTGTAGAGTGACCAGATCTTCTGGTGTGTAGAGTGACCAGATCTTCTGGTGTGTAGAGTGACCAGATCTTCTGGTGTGTGGAGTGACCAGACATGTCTTCTGGTGTGTAGAGTGACCAGACATGTCTTCTGGTGTGTAGAGTGACCAGACATGTCTTCTGGTGTGTAGAGGGACCAGACATGTCTTCTGGTGTGTAGAGGGACCAGACATGTCTTCTGGTGTGTAGAGTGACCAGACATGTCTTCTGGTGTGTAGAGTGACCAGACATGTCTTCTGGTATTTAGAGTGACCAGACATGTCTTCTGGTGTGTAGAGTGACCAGATCTTCTCGTGTGTAGAGTGACCAGACATGTCTTGTGGTGTGTAGAGTGACCAGACATGTCTTCTGGTGTGTAGAGTGACCAGATCCTCTGGTGTGTAGAGTGACCAGATCTTCTGGTGTGTAGAGTGACCAGACATGTCTTCTGGTGTGTAGAGTGACCAGACATGTCTTCTGGTGTGTAGAGTGACAAGACATGTCTTCTGGTGTGTAGAGTGACCAGACATGTCTTCTGGTATTTAGAGTGACCAGACATGTCTTCTGGTGTGTAGAGTGACCAGACATGTCTTCTGGTGTGTAGAGTGACCAGACATGTCTTCTGGTGTGTAGAGTGACCAGACATGTCTTGTGGTGTGTAGAGTGACCAGACATGTCTTCTGGTGTGTAGAGTGACCAGACATGTCTTCTTGTGTGTAGAGTGACCAGATCTTCTGGTGTGTAGAGTGACCAGATCTTCTGGTGTGTAGAGTAACCAGACATGTCTTGTGGTGTGTAGAGTGACCAGACATGTCTTCTGGTGTGTAGAGTGACCAGACATGTCTTCTTGTGTGTAGAGTGACCAGATCTTCTGGTGTGTAGAGTGACCAGATCTTCTGGTGTGTAGAGTGACCAGATCTTCTGGTGTGTAGAGTGACCAGACATGTCTTCTGGTGTGTAGAGTGACCAGACATGTCTTCTGGTGTGTAGAGTGACCAGACATGTCTTCTGGTGTGTAGAGTGACCAGACATGTCTTCTGGTGTGTAGAGTGACCAGACCTTCTAGTGTGTAGAGTGACCAGATCTTCTGGTGTGTAGAGTGACCAGATCTTGTGGTGTGTAGAGTGACCAGGCATGTCTTCTGGTGTGTAGAGTGACCAGATCTTCTGGTGTGTAGAGTGACCAGACCTTCTGGTGTGTGGAGTGACCAGATCTTCTGGTGTGTAGAGTGACCAGATCTTCTGGTGTGTAGAGTGACCAGACATGTCTTCTGGTGTGTAGAGTGACCAGACATGTCTTCTGGTGTGTAGAGTGACCAGACATGTCTTCTGGTGTGTAGAGTGACCAGATCTTCTGGTGTGTAGAGTGACCAGACATGTCTTGTGGTGTGTAGAGTGACCAGACATGTCTTCTGGTGTGTAGAGTGACCAGACATGTCTTCTGGTGTGTAGAGTGACCAGATATGTCTTCTGGTGTGTAGAGTGACCAGATATGTCTTCTGGTGTGTAGAGTGACCAGATCTTCTGGTGTGTAGAGTGACCAGATCTTCTGGTGTGTAGAGTGACCAGACATGTCTTCTGGTGTGTAGAGTAACCAGACATGTCTTCTGGTGTGTAGAGTGACCAGACATGTCTTCTGGTGTGTAGAGTGAGCAGATCTTCTGGTGTGTAGAGTGACCAGACATGTCTTCTGGTGTGTAGAGTGACCAGACATGTCTTCTGGTGTGTAGAGTGACCAGACATGTCTTCTGCTGTGTAGAGTAACCAGATCTTTTGGTGTGTAGAGTGACCAGACCTTCTGGTGTGTGGAGTGACCAGATCTTCTGGTGTGTAGAGTGACCAGACATGTCTTCTGGTGTGTAGAGTGACCAGACATGTCTTCTGGTGTGTAGAGTGACCAGACATGTCTTCGTGTGTGTAGAGTGACCAGACATGTCTTCTGGTGTGTAGAGTGACCAGATCTTCTGGTGTGTAGAGTGACCAGACCTGTCTTGTGGTGTGTAGAGTGACCAGACATGTCTTCTGGTGTGTAGAGTGACCAGATCTTCTGGTGTGTAGAGTGACCAGACATGTCTTCTGGTGTGTAGAGTGACCAGATCTTTTGGTGTGTAGAGTGACCAGACATGTCTTCTGGTGTGTAGAGTGACCAGACATGTCTTCTGGTGTGTAGAGTGACCAGACATGTCTTCTCGTGTGTAGAGTGACCAGACATGTCTTCTGGTGTGTAGAGTGACCAGACATGTCTTCTGGTGTGTAGAGTGACCAGATCTTCTGGTGTGTAGAGTGACCAGATCTTCTGGTGTGTAGAGTGACCAGACATGTCTTCTGGTGTGTAGAGTAACCAGACATGTCTTCTGGTGTGTAGAGTGACCAGACATGTCTTCTGGTGTGTAGAGTGAGCAGATCTTCTGGTGTGTAGAGTGACCAGACATGTCTTCTGGTGTGTAGAGTGACCAGACATGTCTTCTGGTGTGTAGAGTGACAAGACATGTCTTCTGGTGTGTAGAGTGACCAGACATGTCTTCTGGTATTTAGAGTGACCAGACATGTCTTCTGGTGTGTAGAGTGACCAGACATGTCTTCTGGTGTGTAGAGTGACCAGACATGTCTTCTGGTGTGTAGAGTGACCAGATCTTCTGGTGTGTAGAGTAACCAGACATGTCTTGTGGTGTGTAGAGTGACCAGACATGTCTTCTGGTGTGTAGAGTGACCAGACATGTCTTCTTGTGTGTAGAGTGACCAGATCTTCTGGTGTGTAGAGTGACCAGATCTTCTGGTGTGTAGAGTGACCAGATCTTCTGGTGTGTAGAGTGACCAGACATGTCTTCTGGTGTGTAGAGTGACCAGACATGTCTTCTGGTGTGTAGAGTGACCAGACATGTCTTCTGGTGTGTAGAGTGACCAGACATGTCTTCTGGTGTGTAGAGTGACCAGACCTTCTAGTGTGTAGAGTGACCAGATCTTGTGGTGTGTAGAGTGACCAGGCATGTCTTCTGGTGTGTAGAGTGACCAGATCTTCTGGTGTGTAGAGTGACCAGACCTTCTGGTGTGTGGAGTGACCAGATCTTCTGGTGTGTAGAGTGACCAGATCTTCTGGTGTGTAGAGTGACCAGACATGTCTTCTGGTGTGTAGAGTGACCAGACATGTCTTCTGGTGTGTAGAGTGACCAGACATGTCTTCTGGTGTGTAGAGTGACCAGATCTTCTGGTGTGTAGAGTGACCAGACATGTCTTGTGGTGTGTAGAGTGACCAGACATGTCTTCTGGTGTGTAGAGTGACCAGACATGTCTTCTGGTGTGTAGAGTGACCAGATATGTCTTCTGGTGTGTAGAGTGACCAGATATGTCTTCTGGTGTGTAGAGTGACCAGATCTTCTGGTGTGTAGAGTGACCAGATCTTCTGGTGTGTAGAGTGACCAGACATGTCTTCTGGTGTGTAGAGTAACCAGACATGTCTTCTGGTGTGTAGAGTGACCAGACATGTCTTCTGGTGTGTAGAGTGAGCAGATCTTCTGGTGTGTAGAGTGACCAGACATGTCTTCTGGTGTGTAGAGTGACCAGACATGTCTTCTGCTGTGTAGAGTAACCAGATCTTTTGGTGTGTAGAGTGACCAGACCTTCTGGTGTGTGGAGTGACCAGATCTTCTGGTGTGTAGAGTGACCAGACATGTCTTCTGGTGTGTAGAGTGACCAGACATGTCTTCTGGTGTGTAGAGTGACCAGACATGTCTTCGTGTGTGTAGAGTGACCAGACATGTCTTCTGGTGTGTAGAGTGACCAGATCTTCTGGTGTGTAGAGTGACCAGACCTGTCTTGTGGTGTGTAGAGTGACCAGACATGTCTTCTGGTGTGTAGAGTGACCAGATCTTCTGGTGTGTAGAGTGACCAGACATGTCTTCTGGTGTGTAGAGTGACCAGATCTTTTGGTGTGTAGAGTGACCAGACATGTCTTCTGGTGTGTAGAGTGACCAGACATGTCTTCTGGTGTGTAGAGTGACCAGACATGTCTTCTCGTGTGTAGAGTGACCAGACATGTCTTCTGGTGTGTAGAGTGACCAGACATGTCTTCTGGTGTGTAGAGTGACCAGATCTTCTGGTGTGTAGAGTGACCAGATCTTCTGGTGTGTAGAGTGACCAGACATGTCTTCTGGTGTGTAGAGTAACCAGACATGTCTTCTGGTGTGTAGAGTGACCAGACATGTCTTCTGGTGTGTAGAGTGAGCAGATCTTCTGGTGTGTAGAGTGACCAGACATGTCTTCTGGTGTGTAGAGTGACCAGACATGTCTTCTGGTGTGTAGAGTAACCAGATCTTTTGGTGTGTAGAGTGACCAGACCTTCTGGTGTGTGGAGTGACCAGATCTTCTGGTGTGTAGAGTGACCAGACATGTCTTCTGGTGTGTAGAGTGACCAGACATGTCTTCTGGTGTGTAGAGTGACCAGACATGTCTTCGTGTGTGTAGAGTGACCAGACATGTCTTCTGGTGTGTAGAGTGACCAGATCTTCTGGTGTGTAGAGTGACCAGACCTGTCTTGTGGTGTGTAGAGTGACCAGACATGTCTTCTGGTGTGTAGAGTGACCAGATCTTCTGGTGTGTAGAGTGACCAGACATGTCTTCTGGTGTGTAGAGTGACCAGATCTTTTGGTGTGTAGAGTGACCAGACATGTCTTCTGGTGTGTAGAGTGACCAGACATGTCTTCTGGTGTGTAGAGTGACCAGACATGTCTTCTCGTGTGTAGAGTGACCAGACATGTCTTCTGGTGTGTAGAGTGACCAGACATGTCTTCTGGTGTGTAGAGTGACCAGATCTTCTGGTGTGTAGAGTGACCAGACCTTCTGATGTGTAGAGTGACCAGATCTTCTGATGTGTAGAGTGACCAGATCTTCTGGTGTGTAGAGTGACCAGATCTTCTGGTGTGTAGAGTGACCAGATCTTCTGGTGTGTAGAGTGACCAGATCTTGTGGTGTGTAGAGTGACCAGACATGTCTTCTGGTGTGTAGAGTGACCAGATCTTCTGGTGTGTAGAGTGACCAGATCTTCTGGTGTGTAGAGTGACCAGATCTTCTGGTGTGTGGAGTGACCAGACATGTCTTCTGGTGTGTAGAGTGACCAGACATGTCTTCTGGTGTGTAGAGGGACCAGACATGTCTTCTGGTGTGTAGAGGGACCAGACATGTCTTCTGGTGTGTAGAGTGACCAGACATGTCTTCTGGTGTGTAGAGTGACCAGACATGTCTTCTGGTATTTAGAGTGACCAGACATGTCTTCTGGTGTGTAGAGTGACCAGATCTTCTCGTGTGTAGAGTGACCAGACATGTCTTGTGGTGTGTAGAGTGACCAGACATGTCTTCTGGTGTGTAGAGTGACAAGACATGTCTTCTGGTGTGTAGAGTGACCAGACATGTCTTCTGGTATTTAGAGTGACCAGACATGTCTTCTGGTGTGTAGAGTGACCAGACATGTCTTCTGGTGTGTAGAGTGACCAGACATGTCTTCTGGTGTGTAGAGTGACCAGATCTTCTGGTGTGTAGAGTAACCAGACATGTCTTGTGGTGTGTAGAGTGACCAGACATGTCTTCTGGTGTGTAGAGTGACCAGACATGTCTTCTTGTGTGTAGAGTGACCAGATCTTCTGGTGTGTAGAGTGACCAGATCTTCTGGTGTGTAGAGTGACCAGATCTTCTGGTGTGTAGAGTGACCAGACATGTCTTCTGGTGTGTAGAGTGACCAGACATGTCTTCTGGTGTGTAGAGTGACCAGACATGTCTTCTGGTGTGTAGAGTGACCAGACATGTCTTCTGGTGTGTAGAGTGACCAGACCTTCTAGTGTGTAGAGTGACCAGATCTTCTGGTGTGTAGAGTGACCAAATCTTGTGGTGTGTAGAGTGACCAGGCATGTCTTCTGGTGTGTAGAGTGACCAGATCTTCTGGTGTGTAGAGTGACCAGACCTTCTGGTGTGTGGAGTGACCAGATCTTCTGGTGTGTAGAGTGACCAGATCTTCTGGTGTGTAGAGTGACCAGACATGTCTTCTGGTGTGTAGAGTGACCAGACATGTCTTCTGGTGTGTAGAGTGACCAGACATGTCTTCTGGTGTGTAGAGTGACCAGACATGTCTTCTGGTGTGTAGAGTGACCAGATCTTCTGGTGTGTAGAGTGACCAGACATGTCTTGTGGTGTGTAGAGTGACCAGACATGTCTTCTGGTGTGTAGAGTGACCAGACATGTCTTCTGGTGTGTAGAGTGACCAGATATGTCTTCTGGTGTGTAGAGTGACCAGATATGTCTTCTGGTGTGTAGAGTGACCAGATCTTCTGGTGTGTAGAGTGACCAGATCTTCTGGTGTGTAGAGTGACCAGACATGTCTTCTGGTGTGTAGAGTAACCAGACATGTCTTCTGGTGTGTAGAGTGACCAGACATGCCTTCTGGTGTGTAGAGTAACCAGATCTTTTGGTGTGTAGAGTGACCAGACCTTCTGGTGTGTGGAGTGACCAGATCTTCTGGTGTGTAGAGTGACCAGACATGTCTTCTGGTGTGTAGAGTGACCAGACATGTCTTCTGGTGTGTAGAGTGACCAGACATGTCTTCGTGTGTGTAGAGTGACCAGACATGTCTTCTGGTGTGTAGAGTGACCAGATCTTCTGGTGTGTAGAGTGACCAGACCTGTCTTGTGGTGTGTAGAGTGACCAGACATGTCTTCTGGTGTGTAGAGTGACCAGATCTTCTGGTGTGTAGAGTGACCAGACATGTCTTCTGGTGTGTAGAGTGACCAGATCTTTTGGTGTGTAGAGTGACCAGACATGTCTTCTGGTGTGTAGAGTGACCAGACATGTCTTCTGGTGTGTAGAGTGACCAGACATGTCTTCTCGTGTGTAGAGTGACCAGACATGTCTTCTGGTGTGTAGAGTGACCAGACATGTCTTCTGGTGTGTAGAGTGACCAGATCTTCTGGTGTGTAGAGTGACCAGACCTTCTGATGTGTAGAGTGACCAGATCTTCTGGTGTGTAGAGTGACCAGATCTTCTGGTGTGTAGAGTGACCAGATCTTCTGGTGTGTAGAGTGACCAGATCTTCTGGTGTGTAGAGTGACCAGATCTTGTGGTGTGTAGAGTGACCAGACATGTCTTCTGGTGTGTAGAGTGACCAGACATGTCTTCTGGTGTGTAGAGTGACCAGACCTTCTAGTGTGTAGAGTGACCAGATCTTCTGGTGTGTAGAGTGACCAGATCTTGTGGTGTGTAGAGTGACCAGGCATGTCTTCTGGTGTGTAGAGTGACCAGATCTTCTGGTGTGTAGAGTGACCAGACCTTCTGGTGTGTGGAGTGACCAGATCTTCTGGTGTGTAGAGTGACCAGATCTTCTGGTGTGTAGAGTGACCAGACATGTCTTCTGGTGTGTAGAGTGACCAGACATGTCTTCTGGTGTGTAGAGTGACCAGACATGTCTTCTGGTGTGTAGAGTGACCAGACATGTCTTCTGGTGTGTAGAGTGACCAGATCTTCTGGTGTGTAGAGTGACCAGACATGTCTTGTGGTGTGTAGAGTGACCAGACATGTCTTCTGGTGTGTAGAGTGACCAGATCTTCTGGTGTGTAGAGTGACCAGACATGTCTTCTGGTGTGTAGAGTGACCAGACATGTCTTCTGGTGTGTAGAGTGACCAGACATTTCTTCTGGTGTGTAGAGTGACCAGATCTTCTGGTGTGTAGAGTGACCAGACATGTCTTCTGGTGTGTAGAGTGACCAGATCTTCTCGTGTGTAGAGTGACCAGACATGTCTTCTGGTGTGTAGAGTGACCAGATATGTCTTCTGGTGTGTAGAGTGACCAGATCTTCTGGTGTGTAGAGTGACCAGATCTTCTGGTGTGTAGAGTGACCAGACATGTCTTCTGGTGTGTAGAGTGACCAGACATGTCTTCTGGTGTGTAGAGTGAGCAGATCTTCTGGTGTGTAGAGTGACCAGACATGTCTTCTGGTGTGTAGAGTAACCAGATCTTTTGGTGTGTAGAGTGACCAGACCTTCTGGTGTGTGGAGTGACCAGATCTTCTGGTGTGTAGAGTGACCAGACATGTCTTCTGGTGTGTAGAGTGACCAGACATGTCTTCTGGTGTGTAGAGTGACCAGACATGTCTTCGTGTGTGTAGAGTGACCAGACATGTCTTCTGGTGTGTAGAGTGACCAGATCTTCTGGTGTGTAGAGTGACCAGACCTGTCTTGTGGTGTGTAGAGTGACCAGACATGTCTTCTGGTGTGTAGAGTGACCAGATCTTCTGGTGTGTAGAGTGACCAGACATGTCTTCTGGTGTGTAGAGTGACCAGATCTTTTGGTGTGTAGAGTGACCAGACATGTCTTCTCGTGTGTAGAGTGACCAGACATGTCTTCTGGTGTGTAGAGTGACCAGACATGTCTTCTCGTGTGTAGAGTGACCAGACATGTCTTCTGGTGTGTAGAGTGACCAGATCTTTTGGTGTGTAGAGTGACCAGACATGTCTTCTGGTGTGTGGAGTGACCAGATCTTCTGGTGTGTAGAGTGACCAGACCTTCTGATGTGTAGAGTGACCAGATCTTCTGGTGTGTAGAGTGACCAGATCTTCTGGTGTGTAGAGTGACCAGATCTTGTGGTGTGTAGAGTGACCAGACATGTCTTCTGGTGTGTAGAGTGACCAGATCTTCTGGTGTGTAGAGTGACCAGATCTTCTGGTGTGTAGAGTGACCAGACCTTCTGGTGTGTGTAGTGACCAGATCTTCTGGTGTGTAGAGTGACCAGACATGTCTTCTGGTGTGTAGAGTGACCAGACATGTCTTCTGGTGTGTAGAGGGACCAGACATGTCTTCTGGTGTGTAGAGGGACCAGACATGTCTTCTGGTGTGTAGAGTGACCAGACATGTCTTCTGGTGTGTAGAGTGACCAGACATGTCTTCTGGTATTTAGAGTGACCAGACATGTCTTCTGGTGTGTAGAGTGACCAGACATGTCTTCTGGTATGTAGAGTGACCAGATCTTCTGGTGTGTAGAGTGACCAGACATGTCTTCTGGTGTGTAGAGTGACCAGACATGTCTTCTGGTGTGAAGAGTGACCAGATCTTCTGGTGTGTAGACTGACCAGATCTTCTGGTGTGTAGAGTGACCAGACATGTCTTCTGGTGTTTAGAGTGACCAGACATGTCTTCTGGTGTGTAGAGTGACCAGACATGTCTTCTGGTATTTAGAGTGACCAGACATGTCTTCTGGTGTGTAGAGTGACCAGACATGTCTTCTGGTGTGTAGAGTGACCAGACATGTCTTCTGGTGTGTAGAGTGACCAGATCTTCTGGTGTTTAGAGTGACCAGACATGTCTTCTGGTGTGTAGAGTGACCAGACATGTCTTGTGGTGTGTAGAGTGACCAGACATGTCTTCTGGTGTGTAGAGTGACCAGATCCTCTGGTGTGTAGAGAGACCAGATCTTCTGGTGTGTAGAGTGACCAGACATGTCTTCTGGTGTGTAGAGTGACCAGACATGTCTTCTGGTGTGTAGAGTGACCAGATCTTCTGGTGTGTAGACTGACCAGATCTTCTGGTGTGTAGAGTGACCAGACATGTCTTCTGGTGTTTAGAGTGACCAGACATGTCTTCTGGTGTGTAGAGTGACCAGACATGTCTTCTGGTATTTAGAGTGACCAGACATGTCTTCTGGTGTGTAGAGTGACCAGACATGTCTTCTGGTGTGTAGAGTGACCAGACATGTCTTCTGGTGTGTAGAGTGACCAGATCTTCTGGTGTTTAGAGTGACCAGACATGTCTTGTGGTGTGTAGAGTGACCAGACATGTCTTGTGGTGTGTAGAGTGACCAGACATGTATTCTGGTGTGTAGAGTGACCAGATCCTCTGGTGTGAAGAGAGACCAGATCTTCTGGTGTGTAGAGTGACCAGACATGTCTTCTGGTGTGTAGAGTGACCAGACATGTCTTCTGGTGTGTAGAGTGACCAGATCTTCTGGTGTGTAGAGTGACCAGATCTTCTGGTGTGTAGAGTGACCAGACCTTCTGGTGTGTGGAGTGACCATATCTTCTGGTGTGTGGAGTGACCAGACATGTCTTCTGGTGTGTAGAGTGACCAGATATGTCTTCTGGTGTGTAGAGTGACCAGATATGTCTTCTGGTGTGTAGAGTGACCAGATCTTCTGGTGTGTAGAGTGACCAGACATGTCTTCTGGTGTGTAGAGTGACCAGACATGTCTTCTGGTGTGTAGAGTGACCAGATATGTCTTCTGGTGTGTAGAGTGACCAGACATGTCTTCTGGTGTGTAGAGTGACCAGATATGTCTTCTGGTGTGTAGAGTGACCAGATCTTCTGGTGTGTAGAGTGACCAGACATGTCTTCTGGTGTGTAGAGTGACCAGACATGTCTTCTGGTGTGTAGAGTGACCAGACATGTCTTCTGGTGTGTAGAGTGACCAGACATGTCTTCTGGTGTGTAGAGTGAGCAGATCTTCTGGTGTGTAGAGTGACCAGACATGTCTTCTGGTGTGTAGAGTGACCAGACATGTCTTCTGGTGTGTAGAGTGACCAGACATGTCTTCTGGTGTGTAGAGTGACCAGACATGTCTTCTGGTGTGTAGAGTGACCAGACATGTCTTCTGGTGTGTAGAGTGACCAGACATGTCTTCTGGTGTGTAGAGTGACCAGACATGTCTTCTGGTGTGTAGAGTGACCAGATCTTCTGGTGTGTAGAGTGACCAGACATGTCTTCTGGTGTGTAGAGTGACCAGACATGTCTTCTGGTGTGTAGAGTGACCAGACATGTCTTCTGGTGTGTAGAGTGACCAGACATGTCTTATGGTGTGTAGAGTGACCAGACATGTCTTCTGGTGTGTAGAGTGACCAGATCTTCTGGTGTGTAGAGTGACCAGACATGTCTTCTGGTGTGTAGACTGACCAGATCTTCTGGTGTGTAGACTGACCAGATCTTCTGGTGTGTAGAGTGACCAGACATGTCTTCTGGTGTTTAGAGTGACCAGACATGTCTTCTGGTGTGTAGAGTGACCAGACATGTCTTCTGGTATTTAGAGTGACCAGACATGTCTTCTGGTGTGTAGAGTGACCAGACATGTCTTCTGGTGTGTAGAGTGACCAGACATGTCTTCTGGTGTGTAGAGTGACCAGATCTTCTGGTGTTTAGAGTGACCAGACATGTCTTCTGGTGTGTAGAGTGACCAGACATGTCTTGTGGTGTGTAGAGTGACCAGACATGTCTTCTGGTGTGTAGAGTGACCAGATCCTCTGGTGTGTAGAGAGACCAGATCTTCTGGTGTGTAGAGTGACCAGACATGTCTTCTGGTGTGTAGAGTGACCAGACATGTCTTCTGGTGTGTAGAGTGACCAGATCTTCTGGTGTGTAGAGTGACCAGATCTTGTGGTGTGTAGAGTGACCAGGCATGTCTTCTGGTGTGTAGAGTGACCAGATCTTCTGGTGTGTAGAGTGACCAGATCTTCTGGTGTGTAGAGTGACCAGATCTTCTGGTGTGTAGAGTGACCAGACCTTCTGGTGTGTGGAGTGACCATATCTTCTGGTGTGTGGAGTGACCAGACATGTCTTCTGGTGTGTAGAGTGACCAGACATGTCTTCTGGTGTGTAGAGTGACCAGACATGTCTGGTGGTGTGTAGAGTGACCAGACATGTCTTCTGGTGTGTAGAGTGACCAGACATGTCTTCTGGTGTGTAGAGGGACCAGACATGTCTTCTGGTGTGTAGAGTGACCAGACATGTCTTCTGGTATTTAGAGTGACCAGACATGTCTTCTGGTGTGTAGAGTGACCAGATATGTCTTCTGGTGTGTAGAGTGACCAGATATGTCTTCTGGTGTGTAGAGTGACCAGATCTTCTGGTGTGTAGAGTGACCAGACATGTCTTCTGGTGTGTAGAGTGACCAGACATGTCTTCTGGTGTGTAGAGTGACCAGACATGTCTTCTGGTGTGTAGAGTGACCAGATCTTCTGGTGTGTAGAGTGACCAGACATGTCTTCTGGTGTGTAGAGTGACCAGACATGTCTTCTGGTGTGTAGAGTGACCAGATATGTCTTCTGGTGTGTAGAGTGACCAGACATGTCTTCTGGTGTGTAGAGGGACCAGACATGTCTTCTGGTGTGTAGAGTGACCAGACATGTCTTCTGGTATTTAGAGTGACCAGACATGTCTTCTGGTGTGTAGAGTGACCAGATATGTCTTCTGGTGTGTAGAGTGACCAGATCTTCTGGTGTGTAGAGTGACCAGACATGTCTTCTGGTGTGTAGAGTGACCAGACATGTCTTCTGGTGTGTAGAGTGACCAGATATGTCTTCTGGTGTGTAGAGTGACCAGACATGTCTTCTGGTGTGTAGAGTGACCAGATATGTCTTCTGGTGTGTAGAGTGACCAGATCTTCTGGTGTGTAGAGTGACCAGACATGTCTTCTGGTGTGTAGAGTGACCAGACATGTCTTCTGGTGTGTAGAGTGACCAGACATGTCTTCTGGTGTGTAGAGTGACCAGACATGTCTTCTGGTGTGTAGAGTGAGCAGATCTTCTGGTGTGTAGAGTGACCAGACATGTCTTCTGGTGTGTAGAGTGACCAGACATGTCTTCTGGTGTGTAGAGTGACCAGACATGTCTTCTGGTGTGTAGAGTGACCAGACATGTCTTCTGGTGTGTAGAGTGACGAGACATGTCTTCTGGTGTGTAGAGTGACCAGACATGTCTTCTGGTGTGTAGAGTGACCAGACATGTCTTCTGGTGTGTAGAGTGACCAGACATGTCTTCTGGTGTGTAGAGTGACCAGATCTTCTGGTGTGTAGAGTGACCAGACATGTCTTCTGGTGTGTAGAGTGACCAGACATGTCTTCTGGTGTGTAGAGTGACCAGACATGTCTTCTGGTGTGTAGAGTGACCAGACATGTCTTATGGTGTGTAGAGTGACCAGACATGTCTTCTGGTGTGTAGAGTGACCAGATCTTCTGGTGTGTAGAGTGACCAGACATGTCTTCTGGTGTGTAGACTGACCAGATCTTCTGGTGTGTAGACTGACCAGATCTTCTGGTGTGTAGAGTGACCAGACATGTCTTCTGGTGTTTAGAGTGACCAGACATGTCTTCTGGTGTGTAGAGTGACCAGACATGTCTTCTGGTATTTAGAGTGACCAGACATGTCTTCTGGTGTGTAGAGTGACCAGACATGTCTTCTGGTGTGTAGAGTGACCAGACATGTCTTCTGGTGTGTAGAGTGACCAGATCTTCTGGTGTTTAGAGTGACCAGACATGTCTTCTGGTGTGTAGAGTGACCAGACATGTCTTGTGGTGTGTAGAGTGACCAGACATGTCTTCTGGTGTGTAGAGTGACCAGATCCTCTGGTGTGTAGAGAGACCAGATCTTCTGGTGTGTAGAGTGACCAGACATGTCTTCTGGTGTGTAGAGTGACCAGACATGTCTTCTGGTGTGTAGAGTGACCAGATCTTCTGGTGTGTAGAGTGACCAGATCTTGTGGTGTGTAGAGTGACCAGGCATGTCTTCTGGTGTGTAGAGTGACCAGATCTTCTGGTGTGTAGAGTGACCAGATCTTCTGGTGTGTAGAGTGACCAGATCTTCTGGTGTGTAGAGTGACCAGACCTTCTGGTGTGTGGAGTGACCATATCTTCTGGTGTGTGGAGTGACCAGACATGTCTTCTGGTGTGTAGAGTGACCAGACATGTCTTCTGGTGTGTAGAGTGACCAGACATGTCTGGTGGTGTGTAGAGTGACCAGACATGTCTTCTGGTGTGTAGAGTGACCAGACATGTCTTCTGGTGTGTAGAGTGACCAGACATGTCTTCTGGTGTGTAGAGGGACCAGACATGTCTTCTGGTGTGTAGAGTGACCAGACATGTCTTCTGGTATTTAGAGTGACCAGACATGTCTTCTGGTTTGTAGAGTGACCAGACATGTCTTCTGGTATGTAGAGTGACCAGACATGTCTTCTGGTGTGTAGAGTGACCAGACATGTCTTCTGGTGTGTAGAGTGACCAGACATGTCTTCTGGTGTGTAGAGTGACCAGATCTTCTGGTGTGTGGAGTGACCAGACATGTCTTCTGGTGTGTAGAGTGACCAGATCTTCTGGTGTGTAGAGTGACCAGACATGTCTTCTGGTGTGTAGAGTGACCAGACATGTCTTCTGGTGTGTAGAGTGACCAGACATGTCTTCTGGTGTGTAGAGTGACCAGACATGTCTTCTGGTGTGTAGAGTGACCAGACATGTCTTCTGGTGTGTAGAGTGACCAGACATGTCTTTTGGTGTGTAGAGTGACCAGATATTCTGGTGTGTAGAGGGACCAGACATGTCTTCTGGTGTGTAGAGGGACCAGACATGTCTTCTGGTGTGTAGAGTGACCAGACATGTCTTCTGGTGTGTAGAGTGACCAGATCTTCTGGTGTGTAGAGTGACCAGATCTTCTGGTGTGTAGAGTGACCAGATCTTCTGGTGTGTGGAGTGACCAGACCTTCTGGTGTGTAGAGTTACCAGATCTTCTGGTGTGTGGAGTGACCAGACATGTCTTGTGGTGTGTAGAGTGACCAGACCTTCTGGTGTGTAGAGTGACCAGATCTTCTGGTGTGTAGAGTGACCAGATCTTCTGGAGTGTAGAGTGACCAGACATGCCTTCTGGTGTGTAGAGTGACCAGACATGTCTTCTGGTGTGTAGAGTGACCAGACATGTCTTCTGGTGTGTAGAGTGACCAGATCTTCTGGTGTGTAGAGTGACCAGACATGTCTTCTGGTGTGTAGAGTGACCAGATCTTCTGGTGTGTGGAGTGACCAGATCTTCTGGTGTGTAGAGTAACCACATCTTCTGGTGTGTAGAGTGACCAGACCTTCTGGTGTGTAGAGTGACCAGATCTTCTGGTGTGTGGAGTGACCAGACCTTCTGGTGTGTAGAGTGACCAGATCTTCTGGTGTGTAGAGTGACCAGACATGTCTTGTGGTGTGTGGAGTGACCAGACATGTCTTGTGGTGTGTAGAGTGACCAGATCTTCTGGTGTGTAGAGTGACCAGATCTTCTGGTGTGTAGAGTGACCAGATCTTCTGGTGTGTAGAGTGACCAGACATGTCTTCTGGTGTGTAGAGTGACCAGACATGTCTTCTGGTGTGTAGAGTGACCAGACATGTCTTCTGGTGTGTAGAGTGACCAGACATGTCTTCTGGTGTGTAGAGTGACCAGATCTTCTGGTGTGTAGAGTAACCACATCTTCTAGTGTGTAGAGTGACCAGACCTTCTGGTGTGTAGAGTGACCAGATCTTCTGGTGTGTAGAGTGACCAGACATGTCTTCTGGTGTGTAGAGTGACCAGATCTTCTGGTGTGTAGAGTGACCAGACATGTCTTCTGGTGTGTAGAGTGACTAGATCTTCTGGTGTGTAGAGTGACTAGATCTTCTGGTGTGTAGAGTGACCAGATCTTCTGGTGTGTAGAGTGACCAGATCTTCTGGTGTGTAGAGTGACCAGACATGTCTTCTGGTGTGTAGAGTGACCAGACATGTCTTCTGGTGTGTAGAGTGACCAGATCTTCTGGTGTGTAGAGTGACCAGACATGTCTTCTGGTGTGTAGAGTGACCAGACATGTCTTCTTGTGTGTAGAGTGACCAGACATGTCTTCTGGTGTGTAGAGTGACCAGATCTTCTGGTGTGTAGAGTGACCAGACATGTCTTCTGGTGTGTAGAGTGACCAGATCTTCTGGTGTGTAGAGTGACCAGACATGTCTTCTGGTTTGTAGAGTGACCAGATCTTCTGGTGTGTAGATTGACCAGATCTTCTGGTGTGTAGAGTGACCAGACATGTCTTCTGGTGTGTAGAGTGACCAGATCTTCTGGTGTGTAGAGTGACCAGACATGTCTTCTGGTGTGTAGAGTGACCAGACATGTCTTCTAGTGTGTAGAGTGACCAGATCTTCTGGTGTGTAGAGTGACCAGACATGTCTTCTGGTGTGTAGAGTGACCAGATCTTCTGGTGTGTAGAGTGACCAGACATGTCTTCTGGTGTGTAGAGTGACCAGATCTTCTGGTGTGAGCAGCACATCAGAGGCTCTGTGGCATGAAAACAATGTCCATTAATCGTTTTGGGCCAAAACTCGTCTGCAGCCTCTCATTCCAGAGCAGGTCGTCCAGGAAGACACAGGAAACGGCACTTCCAACATGAAACCACAAATATGTAAATTAACACACATATTAAATAGGGCGGATTCTGTGTAAGTCCACAAACAACGTGATACCCTGAGGTTTACACATGAACATCATATTAACAACACAAATGCTGTAAAAAAATTTACTTATGAAATCTGAAGCTCAACATGTCTTGAAAAAACTCTGGAAATGTTTTACTCTGTACTCCACTACATTGATTTTTACACTTGTAGTTACATGTTGCATACAAAACAAAATCTACCATATTACTCTAAGTCAGTGTCAGGGAAGGGATACTATGGTGACCTTGACCTAATTTGCATATTAAGTAGGTCACAGGGTTACGAAGTGCTTAAAAACACATTTTGGGCTCTGGAGGCCTAGGTTTTTGAGCTAGGGCTCTGAAATTTTATACACACATGATACACACTCCAGGGATAACCTCCAGTACACCAAGTGACCTGACCTTGACCTTGACCTTGAAGATTGGTAGGGTCTGAAGTTTGCTCGTCATGGTTGCACAATACATGTATTTTCATATAAACATTTCTCCTCATTTCTCAGCAGTTCCTGGGCCCACAGTCACCAAACTTCACACATGGACACTCCACCTGGGGAGAAGGGGCACCATGGTGACCATGACCTCATTTGCATATCAGGTCACAGGGTCACTAAGTGCATAAAAACACCTTTTGGGCTCTGGAGACGTATTTTGACATAGCTTATGAAGAACACCTTTCATCCATCCATCCATCCATTGGCTACCGCTTTATCCGGGGCCGGGTCGCGGAGGCAGCAGTCTGAGCAGAGTTGCCCAGACTTCCCTTGCCCCAGACACTTCCTCCAGCTCCTCCGGTGGCACCCCAAGGCGTTCCCAGGCCAGCCGAGAGACATAGTCTCTCCAGCGTGTCCTGGGTCTGCCCCGAGGCCTCCTACCGGAGGGACATGCCCGGAACACCTCTCTCGGGAGGCGTCCGGGGGGCATCCGAAATAGATGCCCGAGCCACCTCAGCTGGCTCCTCTCGATGTGGAGAAGCAGCGGCTCTACTCCGAGCTCCTCCCTGGTGACTGAACTCCTCACCCTATCTCTAAGGGTGCCAGCCACCCTACGGAGGAAGCTCATTTCAGCCGCTTGTATCCGGGATCTGGTTCTTTCGGTCATGACCATAGGTGAGGGTAGGAACGAAGATCGACCGGTAAATTGAGAGCTTCGCTTTTTGGCTCAGCTCCTTCTTCACCACGACGGACCGATACAACGTCCGCATAACTGCAGACGCTGCACCGATCCGCCTGTCGATCTCACGCTCCATCTTTCCCCCACTCGTGAACAAGACCCCAAGATACTTAAACTCCTCCACTTGGGACAAGGGCACTCCACCGACCTGGAGGGGCCAAGACACCTTTTTCCGGTCGAGAACCATGGCCTCGGATTTAGAGGTGCTGATCCTCATCCCAGCTGCTTCACACTCGGCTGCGAACCGTGTCAGTGCACGCTGAAGGTCCAGGCTTGATGGGGCCAACAGAACCACATCATCTGCAAATAGCAGAGATGAGATTCTGTGGTCCCCAAGCCGGACCCCCTCCGGCCCCCGGCTGTGCCTAGAAATTCTGTCCATATATATGATGAACAGAACTGGTGATAAAGGACACCCCTGCCGGAGGCCAACGTGCACAGGGAACAGGTCCGACTTACTGCCGGCAATGCGAACCAGACTCCTGCTCCGGGAATACAAGGACCGAACAGCCCTCAACAAGGGACCCCGGACTCCGTACTCCCGGAGCACCCCCCACAGGACATCTCGGGGGACGCGGTCGAACGCCTTCTCCAGATCCACAAAACACATGTGGACTGGTTGGGCGAACTCCCACGAACCCTCAAGCACCTGGTGGAGGGTATAGAGCTGGTCCAGTGTTCCACGACCAGGACGAAAACCGCATTGTTCCTCTTGGATCCGAGGTTCGACTAACGGCCGGACCCTCCTCTCCAGTACCCTGGAATAGACTTTCCCGGGGAGGCTGAGGAGTGTGATCCCTCTGTAGTTGGAACACACCCTCCGATCAACCTTCTTAAAGAGAGGGACCACCACCCCGGTCTGCCAGTCCAGAGGTACTGTCCCCGCCCGCCACGCGATGTTGCAGAGACGAGTCAACCACGACAGTCCCTGCACATCCAGAGACTTAAGGAACTCTGGGCGAATCTCATCCACTCCCGGTGCCTTGCCACCGAGGAGCTTCACAACAACCTCGGTGACTTCAGCTTGGGAAATGGACGAGTCCACCTCTGAGAACCCAGTCTCTGCTTCCTCAATGGAAGACGTGGTGGCGGGATTGAGGAGGTCCTCGAAGTATTCCTTCCACCGCCCAACAATGTCCCCAGTTGAGGTCAACAGCTCCCCACTTCCACTGTAAACAGTGTTGGTGGAGAACTGCTTCCCCCGCCTGAGGCGCCGGACGGTTTGCCAGAATTTCCTCGAGGCCGACCGAAAGTCCTCCTCCATGGCCTCTCCGAACTCCTCCCAGACCCGAGTTTTTGCCTCCACAACAGCCCGGGCTGCAGCTCGCTTGGCCTGCCGGTACCCGTCGATTGCCTCGGGAGTCCTATGAGCTAACAAAGCCCGGTAGGACTCCTTCTTCAGCTTGACGGCATCCCTTACTTCCGGTTTCCACCACCTGGTTCGGGGATTGCCGCCACGACAGGCGCCAGAGACCCTGCGGCCACAGCTCCGAGCAGCAGCTTCGACAATGGAAGTGGAGAACATGGTCCACTCGGACTCAATGTCTCCAACCTCCCTCGGGATCTGTGAGAAGCTCTCCCAGAGGTGGGAGTTGAAGGCTGCGCGGACGGAGGGCTCGGCCAGATGTTCCCAGCAGACCCTCATAACAAGTTTGGGCCTGCCGAGTCTATCCGGCCTCCTCCCGGTCCAGCGCATCCAACTCACCACCAGGTGGTGATCAGTTGACAGCTCTGCCCCTCTCTTTACCCGGGTGTCCAAGACACGCGGCCAGAGATCAGATGACACGACCACAAAGTCTATCATTGACCTCCGGCCTTTCAGATTCTACATAATTATCTACTAGGACCCATGGAACACCCTCTAGTGTACCAAATGTGCTGCCTTAGAGCTGGCTTTGTGAGAAAATATAAAGCCCTCCGGCGGGGGATTAGCCCAGCAACGGCCTTCTTGTTAAACCTTTTTTGAGCCAAGACACACTTTTGTCTTTGGAAAAATCTGGAGGCACACCACCACCTGAAAATGTTAAAATGGGAAACTCTGCAGCCTCTATTAACAATATACAGGACTGTCTCAGAAAATTTGAATATTGTGATAAAGTCCTTTATTTTCTGTAATGCAATTAAAAAAACAAAAATGTCGTACATTCTGGATTCATTACACATCAACTGAAATATTGCAAGCCTTTTTTTGTTTTAATATTGCTGATTATGGCATACAGCTTAAGAAAACTCAAATATCCTATCTCAAAAAATTTGAATATTTCATCAGACCAAGTAAAAAAAAAAAAAGATTCATAACAGCAAAACAAAATCAAACATTTGAAAATGTCAATGAATGCACTCAGTACCTGGTTGGGAATCCTTTTGCACGGATGACTGCATCAATGGCATGGAAGCAATCAGCCTGTGGCCTTGCTGAGGTGTTCTGATGCCCAGGATGCTTCAATAGCGGCCTTTAGCTCATTTGCATTATTGGGTCTGGTGTCTTTCAGTTTCTTCTTCACAATACCCCACACATTCTCTCTGGGGTTCAGGTCAGGGGAGTTGGCAGGCCAATGGAGGACAGTAATGCCATGGTCAGTACACCAGGCACTGTGGGCAGGTGCCAGATCATGCTGGAAAATGAAATCATCATCTCCATAGAGCTTTTCAACAGATGGAAGCATGTAGTGCTCTAAACTCTCTTGGTACACAGCTGCATTGACTCTGGACTTGATGAAACACAGTGGACCAACACCAGCAGCTGACATGGCTCCCAAACATTGCTGACTGTGGGAACTTCACACTGGATTTCAAGCTCCTCTCCAAGCCTTCCTCCAGACTCTAGCGCCTTGACTTCCACATGAAATACAAAACTTGCTTTGGTCTGAAAGCAGGACTCTGTCCAGTGCTTCTTTTCCATCGCCCAAGTCAGACGCTTCTTCCGTTGTCTTGAGTTCAGGAGTGGCTTGACCATGGGAATACGGCTATCGGAGCCCATTTCCCGGACACGTCTGTGAACGCTGGCCTCCAGCTTCAGTCCACTGTCTCTGAAGCTCCCCCAAATTCTGGAAGCAGCTCTGCTTCACAATGCTGTTCAGGCTGCGGTCCTCTCTCTTGGTTTCCTGCCACATTTCCTCCTTCCAACATACTTTTTGAGAATGTGCTTTGAAACTGCACTCTGTGAACAGCCTGCTGTTTTAGAAATGTCTTTTTGTGTCTGACCCTCCTGATGGAGGGTGTCGATGATGGTCCTCTGGACAGCAGTCAGGTCAGCAGTCTTCCCCATACTTGTGATTTAGTTTACTGAACCAAGCTGAGTGTTTTTTAAGGCTCAGGGAAACCCTTGCAGGTGTTTCCAGTTAACTAGACGATTCAAGTGATTAGTTAAATGGCCTGCTACTATACTTTTTCATGATATTCTAATATTTTGAGAGAGGATATTTTAGTTTTCTTAAGCTGTATGCCATAATCAGCAATATTAAAACAACAAAAGGCTTGCAATATGTCAGTTCATGTGTATTGAATCCAGAATGTATGACACTTTCATGTTTTTAGTTGCATTACAGAAAATAAAGGACTTTATCACAATATTCTAATTTTCTGAGACAGTCCTGTAAAGTCTTTCTCATCAAAGAGCCCCGGGGGGGCTCCCTGCCCGCGTGGCCTGGGGGCGCTGCACTGGCCGGTCCCGGCTTGGCGGCTCGGTCGGGGCCCGGGGCTCTGCGCCCTTTATCCTTCTCCTGTGGGCCCCTCTGGCCTGGGGGGGGTCCTCTCTCCGCGCTCCGTCTGGTGCCTTCCGGGTTGGGGCGTGGCTCTCCGGGGGGGTTTGTCGGGGCCTCCCTGGATCCGGTGGGTCGCTGGGTGCCGGAGTGGCGGCATCCGGCCCTGGTGGCCTTGGGCTCCGGGGTGGTGCTGCGGCCCCCCCCACAACAGTTTCATTCACATCCAGAGGACAAACCACACACACACACACACACACACACACACACACACACACTCCCACTCCTCATTGACGAGATTGTTCTGTTAATTATCAAAACCAAGTTGTTGTTTGCTTTTGTTGTTGTGTTTGTTTGTTTGTTTGTTTTATTTATTTATTTATTTTTGTTCTATGTCCTTTTGCTTTTTGCTTTTGTTATAATTGTTGTCATTATTTAGGTCTTTTGCTCTGTTGTTGCTCAGGCTGGTCTTAATCTCATGGCAGTTGGAAAATATTTAGATCACTGTGGTTAATGTATTATCAAAAAAAAACAATTGTATGTAGCACTAACAAGGGTATTGTATGTATTTTGTATTTTGTATTTTTTGTATTTATTTTGTTTCACCAAGCATTTCTCTGTCTCTCCTCTCCTCTCCTCTCCTCTCCTCTCCTCTATCCTCTCACCCCAACCGGTCCGCAGAATGCCGCCACCTCTGAGTCTGGTTTCTGCAAAGGTTTCTCCTTGTTATAAAAAAAAAAAAAAAAAAAAAAAGAAAAAGGAGGTGGAGATGAACCACACTGACGTCTGTCACTTTACATTTCACCGGCAAAGTTCTATGCTGCCCTCTAGTGGTGAAGAGTATTTATACAGGATTACTCTGCAACACACTCGCTGTGAGAGCAAAGGTTTTTTTTAGAAAGAAATGTGAAATTGGATCATTTCCCACGGCTCACCTGACTATTTCCGCGGCACAGTGGTTGAAAACCACTGATCTAAATAATAATGTGACATGAACTACGACACACATACATTCAGTTTCTGTTTCAGTAAAGGATCATGGAATTCCAACCAGTTATTACAACTAATCTCTCACTACATTCACCCTCTGACCACCACCAACCACCCACTCTCTCACTACATTCACTCTCTGACCACCACCAACCACTCACTCTCTCACTACATTCACTCTCTAACCACCACCAACCACTCACTCTCTCACTACATTCACCCTCTGACCACCACCAACCACTCTCTCTCTCACTACATTCACTCTCTAACCACCACCAACCACTCACTCTCTCACTACATTCACCCTCTGACCACCACCAACCACTCACTGTCTCACTACATTCACCCTCTGACCACAACCAACCACTCACTCTCTCACTACATTCACCCTCTGACCACCACCAACCACTCACTCTCTCACTACATTCACCCTCTGACCACCACCAACCACTCACTCTCTCACTACATTCACCCTCTGACCACCACCAACCACTCTCTCTCTCACTACATTCACCCTCTGACCACCACCAACCACTCACTCTCTCACTTCATTCACCCTCTGACCACCACCAACCACTCACTCTCTCACTACATTCACCCTCTGACCACCACCAACCACTCACTCTCTCACTACATTCACTCTCTGACCACCACCAACCACTCACTCTCTCACTACATTCACCCTCTGACCACCACCAACCACTCACTCTCTCACTACATTCACCCTCTGACCACCACCAACCACTCACTTTCTCACTACATTCACCCTCTGACCACCACCAACCACTCACTCTCTCACTACATTCACCTTCTGACCACCACCTACCACTCACTCTCTCACTACATTCACCCTCTGACCACCACCACTCTCTCACCCTCTCACTCTGACCACCACCACTCTCTCACTCTCTCACTCTGACCACCACCACTCTCTCACCCTCTCACTCTGACCACCACCACTCTCTCACTCTCTCACTCTGACCACCACCACTCTCTCACTCTGACCACCACCACTCTCTCACCCTCTCACTCTGACCACCACCACTCTCTCACTCTCTCACTCTGACCACCACCACTCTCTCACCCTCTCACTCTGACCACCACCACTCTCTCACTCTCTCACTCTGACCACCACCACTCTCTCACCCTCTCACTCTCACCACCACCAACCCAGACTGCCTTCACCTAGGTAGGTTGGGTCTTTTGCCCCATGCAGCATGTAGAGATGGGAATCGTACCTGCAACCTTCCGACAGGTAGAGCACTGCTCCACGCTGCCCCACTGGTTCCTGCATGCAGAGTTGTGTTCCAGGAGTCTTCACCCAGAAAGCACCTGGTCCAGGTTCTAGTCTGGAGTGGTCCAACCCTTACCTGAAAACCTCCAGTTAGAAAGACCATGAGTGTTTGGGTCATTTGAGCTTTGTCCGGACCAGAAGGGTCCACAGGGCCAACAGCGTCCACAGGGCCAACAGCGTCCACAGGGTCCACAGCATCCACAGGGTCCACAGGGCCCACAGCATCTAACAGGGTCCACAGAGTCCACAGCATCCACAGGGTCCACAGCGTCCACAGGGTCCACAGCATCCACAGGGTCCACAGCGTCCACAGGGTCCACAGGGCCCACAGCATCTAACAGGGTCCACAGGGTCCACAGGGTCCACAGGTCTCGATTGCGCTCCTGTGATGTCATCAACACAGGAAGTTGATGACATCACAGGAAGTTGCTATCACAGACTCTCCTCGGTTCCACACGTCACCTCAGAGGATTGAAGTCTGTCTTTGCTCAAGAGCCTTTTTCAGCATGAATGATTCCATTGTGATCATTCTGGGATTCATGATTGTATAGTATTGTATATATGATATATTCATGATTGTATAGTATTGTATATATGATATATTCATGATGGTCGTTGGGCGACACGGTGCTCAGGAGAACTGGACCTGGTTTCCAGGTGGTTCAGAGCAATGAGGCCAAGACAAGTGTACCAAGACCCTTATTCACCTCTAAACCCACATGTGGCGACATGAACCCTACGAGGCAGCAGCAGTCAACCAGGCGTCTACGTGTATGGTGGGCCGTAGGGAAAACCAGGGTTCACCCTGAAGTTAGCTGAACCAGGGGTCTCCCTACGTGTATGGTGGGCCTTAGGGAGAACCAGGGTTCACCCTGAAGTTAGCTCAAGCAGGCCTAAAGCCTCGTCGTTAAGCCCCGTCTCCACCGCACAAAAAGTGCCGGTCTAGACCGGTCTAAACCGCTCCGGTTCGCGTGTCACCACAGGAATGCAGTCTAAACCGCTCCAGACCGCTCCAAAGGCGGCTGCTTTCCCGCTCCCCTTCCGTCGGGGTACCAGGACCACGGAACGGGTCTGAGTTTGAGCTGCTGTCTGCTGATTGGTCAGTGATTTACGACACGCCCTCAATATGCTAATGTGCCGGCTGCATCCTCTGCTGTCAGTGTGGTCAGCTGTGCTCTGGTTGTTTTTATTTTCATTTTCTTTTCTTTGCTGCTCAACTTTAGTGTTTGTGGTGAAACAGCGACTTGAGGCAGGGGGAGACCGGGGGAGGGACTTTGCATCACGTTAGAGCTTCCTGTTAGCAGCATAGCTCGCCGTGGCGTGGATGTGCGTCCAGGACACAGGAGTCTGGAGCTCTCGTCTCCGGTGCTGGCCGCGCTCCGGCAGCTCCGCTTCCCAGAGGCAGTCAGCGTTCTGTTCAGCCATTCAGTGGCGCTTTATCGCGGGGACGGACCGCGGCAGCGAGGAAGAGGAGCTCGGAGCTCAGCGCCTCCGTGTTCCGGCGCTGAGCTGCCAGACCACGATCAGTGCCGGAGTGGAGCAGCGGCTCCTGTGTTTGAGCAGAAAGCTCAGACTCCCCTGTCTGTGCCTCAGACAACCGGGGGGAACGCTCCGGCCACTTGCCCCGCCCCCCAGCGCTCGAGTGCGGGGCAAGTCGCCGGCAAGTGGCCGAATGTTCGCTCTCTCACAGCAAACGCGGAAGTTGCGCTGCAGCTCTCCACTGCAAAAAATGACTGCTGCAAAAAGTAACTTTTTTTTTTTTCCGCTGCAAAAAATAACAGTGCAAAGTGGAGAATTTAAACAACAGAGGATTCATAAGATCTACATCTGACGACGTTCTTTTCTGTTATAATGTCACATTTCTGCGGAGCTCATAAGCCCCGCCCACTTTTCATGCTCCTCTCTGCAGTGGAGACACGACCCAAAATTTCGGTCGGGGTCTCTATTCCGTACCGCTCCGCTCCGTCCCGGCACTTGTGTGCGGTGGAACCGGGGCTTTAGATCCATATGATCTGTGCCGCCCCTTTAAGAGAACAGGGGCATTGTGAACTCCGTTGTGCTGTGTGTCCCTTCAGACTTACCGTAGTTTTTCTCCACAGACATGGAGTTTTGAGTGAAGCTGTTGTTTTCATTGTTTACTCGCTCATGTTTTCTCAGCGGTACCCTGGAAGGCATATGTCTGTGAATATTGATGGTTCTTGTGTGGAGCTTGCCTGTTGAAGACTCAGAAACAGTTCATTTGTGTGGGATAACTTTAAAAACGGAGCGAGGCTGATGCGTTAGCTTGTCAAAGGCGTTTTCAATGTAACGTTAGCATTAAGCTAATCGCTAATTATTCTTTGTGGTCAGTTAAGAATTTGATTTGTTTATGAGTATTTGTGTCATGTATGATAATTGTTGTGTTAAAGAATAAAGCCAAACAACATGTAGCATTTTATTTTTTATCTTTGTATTGCAGTTTCACAGTGTGTCGACAGTAAACATCCCAAAACTCACCTGCTGACTCTGTGTTTATTGAAGATCCCTGTTAGCTATCTGCCAAGTTTACCATGGCAACAAACAAGGGCAGAATATGATCACTTCTATGTCTTTCAAGAGAATCAACCGGGAGCCGTTTCAGAAGTCCTCGCATGTCCTAAAAGATAAGATAAGAAAAGAAGACAAGACAAGATAAGCCTTTATTGATCTCACAATGGAGAAATGTACTTGTTCCATTCTGCTCTTAAGGACTCATGAGTAGGAAACAAGAAATGTGCAAAGAATAGAGGAATCTTATATACAATGACTATCAAGAACTCTAAGGGCCAAAAGTATTTACAGTAAAAAGTAATAAGTAAAGTAAAATAAAATAGGACTAAAATAAAAATCAGACTATAATACAGTACAATAAGTTCTAAGGGGAGCAAAGTATACAGTAAGATGAAATACAAGGAAATAAACTATGATGGGGGGGGAGTGTAGAATAAAGTACAATAAACATACTATAGTAAAAATAATACCAGTGTTGGCAGAGCAGGGTCAGTCCTAACAAGTGGTCAATTAGTGACGTAGATGCAGGGTTATTGCACATAGTATTGCTGTTACTTTACAGTCTTGTTGTCCAGTCTAACAGCAGTGGGGATGAAGGGCTTGCGGTAGGGATGAAGGACTTACGGTAGGGATGAAGGACTTACGGTAGGCATGAAGGACTTGCGGTAGGGATGAAGGGCTTGCGGTAGGGATGAAGGGCTTGCGGTAGGGATGAAGGGCTTACGGTAGGGATGAAGGGCTTGCGGTAGGGATGAAGGACTTACGGTAGGGATGAAGGACTTACGGTAGGGATGAAGGGCTTGCGGTAGTGATGAAGGACTTACGGTAGGGATGAAGGGCTTGCGGTAGGGATGAAGGGCTTACGGTAGGGATGAAGGACTTACGGTAGGGATGAAGGGCTTGCGGTAGGGATGAAGGACTTACGGTAGGGATGAAGGGCTTGCGGTAGGGATGAAGGGCTTGCGGTAGGGATGAAGGGCTTGCGGTAGGGATGAAGGGCTTGCGGTAGGGATGAAGGACTTACGGTAGGGATGAAGGACTTACGGTAGGGATGAAGGACTTGCGGTAGGGATGAAGGGCTTGCGGTAGGGATGAAGGACTTACGGTAGGGATGAAGGGCTTACGGTAGGGATGAAGGGCTTGCGGTAGGGATGAAGGACTTACGGTAGGGATGAAGGACTTACGGTAGGGATGAAGGACTTACGGTAGGGATGAAGGACTTGCGGTAGGGATGAAGGACTTACGGTAGGGATGAAGGGCTTGCGGTAGGGATGAAGGACTTACGGTAGGGATGAAGGACTTACGGTAGGGATGAAGGGCTTGCGGTAGGGATGAAGGACTTACGGTAGGGATGAAGGACTTACGGTAGGGATGAAGGACTTACGATAGGGATGAAGGGCTTGCGGTAGGGATGAAGGACTTACGGTAGGGATGAAGGGCTTGCGGTAGGGATGAAGGGCTTGCGGTAGGATGAAGGGCTTACGGTAGGGATGAAGGGCTTGCGGTAGGGATGAAGGGCTTACGGTAGGGATGAAGGGCTTACGGTAGGGATGAAGGACTTACGGTAGGGATGAAGGGCTTGCGGTAGGGATGAAGGGCTTGCGGTAGGGATGAAGGGCTTACGGTAGGGATGAAGGGCTTGCGGTAGGGATGAAGGGCTTGCGGTAGGGATGAAGTACTTACTGTAGGGATGAAGGACTTACGGTAGGGATGAAGGGCTTGCGGTAGGGATGAAGGACTTACGGTAGAGATGAAGGACTTACGGTAGGGATGAAGTACTTACTGTAGGGATGAAGGGCTTGCGGTAGGGATGAAGGACTTACGGTAGAGATGAAGGACTTACGGTAGGGATGAAGTACTTACTGTAGGGATGAAGGGCTTGCGGTAGGGATGAAGGACTTACGGTAGAGATGAAGGACTTGCGGTAGGGATGAAGGACTTACGGTAGGGATGAAGGACTTACGGTAGGGATGAAGGGCTTGCGGTAGGGATGAAGGACTTACGGTAGAGATGAAGGACTTACGGTAGGGATGAAGGACTTACAGTAGGGATGAAGGGCTTGCGGTCGGGATGAAGGACTTGCTCCGCCCTGCACTGAGGGTGTCAGTCTACCACTGAGAGCTCCTCAGCTCCTCTACAGTCCCGTGCAGTGGCTGGCTGGTGTTGTCCATGATGGAGGAGCCTCAACTACCACCCTCCTCTCCAAAATACACCATGTTCCAAATTATTATGCAAGTTGCATGCAAGTGTCAAACATGTTTGTTTTTCAATTAAACTTGAGGATGGTATTGAATCATTGAATAAGTAGTAAGTAGTGTTCCAGGTGAGCCCAATGAAAGGAAAAACTACAAGAGAAGGATGTTCCACATTATTAAGCAGATCATTGTCAAGCCATGTGGGAAAGAAAAAGGATCTCTGCAGCCAAAAAGCATCAAATAGTTGAATGCCTTGGACAAGGTATGAAAACCTTGGGTAGTTCACGAAAACTTAATCGTGATCATCAAACTGTTAAGACATGTGTGGCTGATTCAGAGCACAGGGGTTCAGATACAGGACGAACCTGCCAGAACAATACACTGGACTGAGAGAGCAGCTTCTATACTCAACAAAAATATAAACGCAACACTTTTGTTTTTGCTCCCATTTTCCATGAGATGGACTTAAAGATCTAAAATTCCTTCCAGATACACAATATTACCATTTCTCTCAAACATTGTTCACAAATCTGTCTAAATGTGTGACAGTGAGCACTTCTGCTTTGCTGAGATCATCCATCCACCTCACAGGTGTGCCACATCAAGATGCTGGTCTGACATCATGATTAGTGCACAGGTGTGCCTGAGACTGTCACAATAAAAGGCCACTCTGAAATGTGAATTGTTTTACTTTATTGTGGGTCTGGGGACTCAGAACCAGTCAGTACCTGGTGTGACCACCATTCGCCTCATGCAGTGCAACACATCTCCTTCACATAGAGTTGATCAGATTGTGGAACGTTGGTCCACTCCTCTTCACTGGCGGTGTGAGTTGCTGGACATGAGTGGGAACTGGTGCACGCTGTCGTACACACCGTCAAGCACATCCCAGACACGCTCAGTGGTGACATGTCCAGTGAGGAGGCTGGAAACATGCTCAGTGGTGACACGTCCAGTGAGGAGGCTGGAAACATGCTCAGTGGTGACATGTCCAGTGAGGAGGCTGGAAACATGCTCAGTGGTGACATGTCCAGTGAGGATGCTGGAAACATGCTCAGTGGTGACATGTCCAGTGAGGAGGCTGGAAACATGCTCAGTGGTGACATGTCCAGTGAGGAGGAACTGGGACATTTCCAGCTTCCAAGAATTGTGTCCAGATCCCTGCAACATGGGGCCGTGCATCATGCTGGAACATGAGGTGATGTTCCTGATGTCTGGCACAACAATGAACCTCAGGGTCTCATCACGGTATCTCTGTGCATTCACAATGCCTTCACATTGATGTGCATTCACAATGCCTTCAATAAAACCACCTGTGTTCTTCGTCCATAACAGATGCCCGCCCATACCATAACCCCGCCTCCACCATGGGCCACTCCACCCATACCATAACCCCACCTCCACCATGGGCCACTCCACCCATACCATAACCCCACCTCCACCATGGGCCACTCCACCCATACCATAACCCCACCTCCACCATGGGCCACTCCATCCATACCATAACCCCACCACCACCATGGGCCACTCCACCCATACCATAACCCCACCTCCACCATGGGCCACTCCACCCATACCATAACCCCACCTCCACCATGGGCCACTCCACCCATACCATAACCCCACCACCACCATGGGCCACTCCACCCATACCATAACCCCACCTCCACCATGGGCCACTCCACCCATACCATAACCCCACCTCCACCATGGGCCACTCCACCCATACCATAACCCCACCTCCACCATGGGCCACTCCACCCATACCATAACCCCACCTCCACCATGGGCCACTCCACCCATACCATAACCCCACCTCCACCATGGGCCACTCCACCCATACCATAACCCCACCACCACCATGGGCCACTCCACCCATACCATAACCCCACCTCCACCATGGGCCACTCCACCCATACCATAACCCCACCTCCACCATGGGCCACTCCACCCATACCATAACCCCACCTCCACCATGGGCCACTCCACCCATACCATAACCCCACCTCCACCATGGGCCACTCCACCCATACCATAACCCCACCTCCACCATGGGCCACTCCACCCATCCCATAACCCCACCACCACCATGGGCCACTCCACCCATACCATAACCCCACCACCACCATGGGCCACTCCACCCATACCATAACCCCACCTCCACCATGGGCCACTCCACCCATACCATAACCCCACCACCACCATGGGCCACTCCACCCATACCATAACCCCACCACCACCATGGGCCACTCCACCCATACCATAACCCCACCACCACCATGGGCCACTCCACCCATACCATAACCCCACCTCCACCATGGGCCACTCCACCCATACCATAACCCCACCACCACCATGGGCCACTCCACCCATACCATAACCCCACCACCACCATGGGCCACTCCACCCATACCATTACCCCACCACCACCATGGGCCACTCCACCCATACCATAACCCCACCTCCACCATGGGCCACTCCACCCATACCATAACCCCACCACCACCATGGGCCACTCCACCCATACCATAACCCCACCTCCACCATGGGCCACTCCACCCATCCCATAACCCCACCACCACCATGGGCCACTCCACCCATACCATAACCCCACCACCACCATGGGCCACTCCACCCATACCATGACCCCACCACCACCATGGGCCACTCCACCCATACCATAACCCCACCTCCACCATGGGCCACTCCACCCATACCATAACCCCACCACCACCATGGGCCACTCCACCCATACCATAACCCCACCACCACCATGGGCCACTCCACCCATACCATAACCCCACCACCACCATGGGCCACTCCACCCATACCATAACCCCACCTCCACCATGGGCCACTCCACCCATACCATAACCCCACCACCACCATGGGCCACTCCACCCATACCATAACCCCACCACCACCATGGGCCACTCCACCCATACCATTACCCCACCACCACCATGGGCCACTCCACCCATACCATAACCCCACCTCCACCATGGGCCACTCCACCCATACCATAACCCCACCACCACCATGGGCCACTCCACCCATACCATAACCCCACCTCCACCATGGGCCACTCCACCCATACCATAACCCCACCTCCACCATGGGCCACTCCACCCATACCATAACCCCACCTCCACCATGGGCCACTCCACCCATCCCATAACCCCACCTCCACCATGGGCCACTCCACCCATACCATAACCCCACCTCCACCATGGGCCACTCCACCCACAACATTGACATCAGCAAAGCGCTCACCCAAACGACGCCACACGTCTGCCATCTGCCCTGAACAATGCAAAGCGAGATTCATCGTGAAGAGAACGCCTCTCCAACGTGCCAGACGCCGTCCAATGTGAGCATTTGCCCACTGAAGTCTGTTACGGCGACGAGCTGGAGTCAGGTCCAGACCCCGATGAGGACGACCAGCTGGAGTCAGGTCCAGACCCTTATGAGGACGACCAGCATGCAGTTGAGCTTCCCTGAGACGGTTTCTGACAGTTTGTGCAGAAATTGTTTGGTTATGCAAACCAATTGTTTCAGCAGCTGTCTCAGTGGCTGGTCTCAGACCATCTTGGAGGTGAACCTGCTGGAGGTGGAGGTCCTGGGCTGGTGTGGTGACACCTGGTCTGCGGTTGTGAGGCCGGTTGGATGTACTGCCATATTCTCTGAAACGCCTTTGGATACGGCTTATGGTGGAGAAATGAACATTCAATGCACGAACAACTGATCTGGTTGACATTCCTGCTGTCAGCAGGCCAATTGCACGCTCCCTCAATGCTTGTGGCATCTGTGACATTTTGCTGTGAGACAAAACTGCACATTTCAGAGTGGCCTTTTATTGTGACAGTCTCAGGCACACCTGTGCACTAATCATGATGTCAGACCAGCATCTTGATGTGGCACACCTGTGAGGTGGATGGATGATCTCAGCAAAGCAGAAGTGCTCACTGTCACACATTTAGACAGATTTGTGAACAATGTTTGAGAGAAAAGGTAATATTGTGTATCTGGAATGAATTTTAGATCTTTAAGTCCATCTCATGGAAAATGGGAGCAAAAACAAAAGTGTTGCGTTTATATTTTTGTTGAGTGTAAGATGCAAAGCAGCAAACATATTTGAAGCTGCTGGTGCCTCTGGAGTTCTACGAACATCAAGGTGTAGGATCCTGGAGTTCTACGAACATCAAGGTGTAGGATCCTCCAGAAACCTGCAGTTGTGCATAAACCTTCCATTGGACCCCCCCAACCTCTGCTCACAGGCAGAAACAGCTGCAGTGGGCCCTGACATACACGAAGACTCATTTTCAAACCGTCTTGTTCACTGATGAGTGCCGGTCCACCCTGGATGGTCTAGATGGTCCAGATGGAGTAGTGGATGGTCCAGATGGAGTAGTTGATGGTCCAGATGGAGTAGTGGATGGTCCAGATGGAGTAGTGGATGGTCCAGATGGTCCAGATGGAGTAGTTGATGGTCCAGATGGTCCCGATGGAGTAGTGGATGGGTGGTGAATGACCACCATGTCCCAACAAGGCTGTGACATCAGCAAGGAGGTGGTGGAGTCGTGTGTTGGGCTGGAATCATGGGCAGAGAGCTGGTCGGGCCCTTTAGGGTCCTGAAGGTGTGAAGATGACCTGAGAAGTACGTAGAGTTTCTGACATGGTACAAAAAGAACCGTGCTTTCTGACACAAAATCCTCTTCATGCATGACGACGCAGCTTCTCATGCTGCAAGGCATCCCTCTTCATCATTAGTGCTATGGGCAATGAAGGAGACATCAACCCTACTGAGAACCTCTGGAGCCTCGTCAAGCACCAGGTCTATGAGGGTGGGGGGCAGTTTCCATCCAAGCAGCAGCTCTGGGAGGCCATTCTGACATCCTGCAAGACAATCAACCAAAACCTCAAGATCAATGGATGCAAGAATTGTCAAGCTGCTCTCAAACAAGGAGCCCCGTGTTAAAATGTAATGTTTTTGATTAAATTAGCTTTTGATTTCAGGAAACATGACCTCCTCATGCTGTAAATTCAACAAATGACTTTTTTTTCCATTTCTTTACATCCTATAAAATGTTTTGAAACTTGTGCGTAATAATTTGGAACAGTGCATTTTAAGTTAATTTGTGAAAAACACTCATTGTGAGGTTTGTTCAAAAACATTTGAGTTTTGCTCAAGCGGTTGATGATTTGAAAATTATGCTGACTGTCATTTGCATCAACTATTTAGGAAAATTAAAGGAATGTATCATTTGCATAATAATTTGGAACATGGTTTACACAATTTTAAGGAAGTGCATCCTTGGCTAAAGTATTTGTATTTTTACACAAAGTTTAAAATTACAGCGGGGGAAGTTAAAAAAGAAAAAAACGGGCCTTAAAGCCAGCAACTGATCCATGAACCAGAAGTCGACTCCCTCAGCCGACAACAGATGTGGTGGGCTCACATCTGTAAGCACTGAAGGTCTTTGTATATTTGATGGTGTCGGAGGTTCCAGTGTGAGAAGACACTATTCCAGTGATTGTGTTTCAAGAGTTTGGTTTAATACAGTCTTAAAATCTCAAAAGAAATGAACAAAATCACTTTGAAGATGTGTATAACTATACAAATATAAACATATTCGGTATATCCTTAAATCACGAAAGCATTCCTCAGTATTTGGTGAGCTGATAAATCTGGTCTGTCACTCTTCCAGCTACAAAAAGGCCTAGAAAATACTTATATTTATATGTATATATTTCGTACACATGCCCTATATGGGGACGAGACTAAAAGCAAAATAAGTAAATTGTAGAAAAACAAAAGATCATACAGTGCTGATGTCTTGTAATTCCATGGATTCAGTTTGGTAAAGCAAAGCGGTGACGGGTCAGTCAGTCTTCAACACATTTGGGAAATCTTTAAATGTCATGTAGGCAACAAACAAGAGTGAATTCACTGGAGAGAGATTCAGCCCTCTGATCTGGAATGAAAAATACCTGAAAAGGTCCAGCAGCAACCACATGGAAGAACAATCTCTCTGAAATACATCGTCAACACGTACAAACGCTGAATAAGCAGATTGGACATGCGAGTCTGCTTCCACATCCTGATGATCCATCAGACCTCCGAACAACAGACCAAAGGTCTTAAAGGAATAGACCAGCCAAGAGATGGTTGCATTGCTGGATACACTGAAATTAACTGGGATGTGAAACGAGAACTAAAATCCATATGATTTACAATTAACAGACGTACAGACGTGAGTCTGAAGAAAAGACGTCACTGCTTGTTTGACCTCCAGCGCTTGGAGCCTCTGGAGAACAGGTGTGTCCAACGCTGGTCCGCGGGCTGGACCGGCCTGGCAGAGGACGTCATGACACCTTGGAAAGTGTTAAATGATCTTCACCGTTTGGTGTGAGGCAGCACCGACACAGAATTGAGGAGTCCGGCTGGAGGAACCCTGCTGAGAGGAAGCTGCTGTTCCAGCTCAACGTTCCCACCACGAGATTGCTCTGGACTCACGAGCATCAAGGTGTCCAGGGAAGCTGCTCCGCCTCCGGGACACCGACAGTTTGTAAAAGACCAGTTACACTTCATACAGTGTGTGCCTGTGAATGTTTTCTCATTCAAATTCATTTGGTCGGATTTCACTTTCAGGACTGAATGAAAACTAAAAGTTACAGCAGGAATGTGTTTTTTCTGTCTACTTTCCATTCAGGAAACTAAAGCGCGTCTCACTCTGAACATTTCCCACAGGCTGTAAACTTTAGCCGACACTTCTCACAGTGCTGCCCAGCAACAGGAAGTACAAGAAGAGTTTACAACTGGTGGTCATGCTGTCCATCCACACTTTCACATCATTGGGTCACAACCACACAAGTCAACACATGCTCAGGACATAATAAATAACCTCTGATAAAGTTCACTTTAAAGTCCGTTTGGCAAAGAAATGTCATGAAGAGAAGGAGTGAATGTCGTTTCAAATGAGCAGGTCGGAGTGCTGCTAGTTTTTCTTCTTGACGTTGTTGTTTGAAGTGAGTCGAGGCGGCGGGACAGACCTCAGGCCTCCAGGCAGCAGTCTGCTCCGGAACAACTCCAGCAGCTTGGACAAAACCTGAGAAAACACCAGGACAGGAGAACCTTCACTCAATGCTTTGGGGACCGGAGCAGGAGAAACACTTAGATTTGTCTCAAAGTTTACAAATCCAAACTTCATCCAGTGACGACAACAAATTAAAACTTACAGCAGGAATGTTTTTTCTGTCTACTTTCCATTCAGGAAACTAAAGCGCGTCCCCAGATCACAGAGCTTAATGATGGTGGTAAAGTCTCGTTTTATCACTGTAGACACACCGCAGACTGACTGACGTAGGATTCAGAAGTGATACAATTCTTCCTCTGACCATTTCTAACTGAACCACACTGAATGTTCTTTCAGGTAATTTCTCACCTTTCTTGGAGTCCTCTGAAAGCATTGAGGGACAAAATAAGAACAAAGTTTAGAGTAAAGGACAATCTAAATACAAGAATCAATCAGAATATCGAACACTAAGTAGAAAGTTAAATATATAATCAGCTTTTATACTGAAGGGAAATCACTGGAGTTTGAGATTAGACAGAAGTGTGGGCTTGTTTGACCCGTTTGTCATTGACGTCATTTGCTCCATTTAGAATCCAACAGCACCACTGTGTGGTGTCTTGGGGGTATGTTTCTAATAGTATGCATTCTGGATGTGAGTTACAAAATCAGACCTGGAAGTGAAAAAGTCTCAGCAATGCAGTGATTTTAAGCATGCCCCTCTACTTCTTTCATTCATTCTTAAGCTCCTCCAATGCCTTCACACAGGAAACTTCCCGACAGCCTACTGGAGTTTACTTCTAGCTGGTGGATTGCTGGCTTCATCCTGAAGACCACCAGCATCCTGTGGAGCCACGCACTTTGGAAACGTTAAGTGACTTCCAACTCTTTTCCACACCACATGAAAATCACCGGCCAAGTGGAAATGCAAGTCTGACAATCATGACGGCAAAAGTAACAGCTGATGCAGCACAAGCTGGAGCTCCACACTCCAAACGAGAAGTCCAGCTAACCGTGAAAGAGGCTTGAAGCGCTCAGACGTCACCGCAGAAGCAAATGCATTGGAGATCTCTGATCGATATTAACAATGCTCCAGCAAGGCCTCCAGCTCTGTGTGCTCAGTACTGCCCCCTACAGTGACACAGAAGTACTCAGTACTGCCCCCTACAGTGATACAGAAGTACTCAGTACTGCCCCCTACAGTGACACAGAAGTACTCAGTACTGCCCCCTACAGTGACACAGAAGTACTCAGTACTGCCCCCTACAGTGATACAGAAGTACTCAGTACTGTCCCCTAAAATACAAAGATCAGGAGTCCTCAACCCTCAGCCTCAAGGCCAATTCACACTTTCTGGGTGTGGGTTGGTCCATGCAACCATTATCTGCTGCTCCTCCGGGGTCGGGTAGCGGAGGCAGCAGTCTAACCAGGGATGCCCAGACTCCCCTCGCCCCAGACTCTTCCTCCAGCTCTTCCAGTGGCACCCCAAGGTGTTCCCAGGCCATAGAGAGACATAGTCCCTCCAGGTGTCCTGGGTCTGCCCTGAACACCTGCCTGGGGAGGCGTCCGGGGCATCTGAAACAGATGCCTGAGCCTCCTCAGCTGGCTCCTCTATGTGGAGGAGCAGTGGCTCTACTCCGAGCTCCTCCCCCTATCTCTAAGAGTGACCGAGCTCCTCCCCCTATCTCTAAGAGTGACTGAGCTCCTCCCCCTATCTCTAAGGGTGACTGAGCTCCTCCCCCTATCTCTAAGGGTGACTGAGCTCCTCCCCCTATCTCTAAGAGTGACTGAGCTCCTCCCCCTATCTCTAAGAGTGACTGAGCTCCTCCCCCTATCTCTAAGGGTGACTGAGCTCCTCCCCCTATCTCTAAGAGTGACTGAGCTCCTCCCCCTATCTCTAAGAGTGACTGAGCTCCTCCCCCTATCTCTAAGAGTGACTGAGCTCCTCCCCCTATCTCTAAGGGTGACTGAGCTCCTCCCCCTATCTCTAAGGGTGACTGAGCTCCTCACCCTATCTCTAAGGGTACGCCCAGCCACCCTACGGAGGAATCTCATTTCAGCCGCTTGTATCCGGGATCTCGTTCTTTCGGTCATGACCCATAGTTCATGACCATAGGTGAGGGGAGGAACGAAGATCGACCGGTAAATTGAGAGCTTCCCTTTTTGGCTCAGCTCCTTCTTCACCACGACGGACCGATACAACGTCCGCATGACTGCAGACGCTGCACCGATCCGCCTGTCGATCTCACGCTCCATCTTCCCCCCACTGGTGAACAAGACCCCAAGATACTTGTGTCCTTGTCCTGGCACTCCACCGACCTGGAGGGGGCAAGACACCTTTGTCCGGTCGAGAACCATGGCCTCGGATTTAGAGGTGCTGATCCTCATCCCAGCTGCTTCACACTCAGCTGTGAACCGCGTCAGTGCATGCTGAAGGTCCAGGCTTGATGGGGCCAACAGAACCACATCATCCGCAAATAGCAGAGATGAGATCCTGTGGTCCCCACACTGGACCCCCTCTGGCCCCCGGCTGTGCCTAGAAATTCTGTCCATATATGTGATGAACAGAACCGGTGATAAAGGACACCCCTGCCGGAGGCCAACGTGCACTGGGAACAGGTCCGACTTACTGCCGCAATGCGAACCAAACTCCTGCTCTGGGAATACAAAGACCGAACAGCCCTTAACAAAGGGCCCCGGACTCCGTACTCCCGGAGCACCCCCCACAGGACGTCTCGGGGGACGCGGTCGAACACCTTCTCCAGATCCACAAAACACATGTGGACTGGTTGGGCGAACTCCCACGAACCCTCAAGAACCTGGTGGAGGGTATAGAGCTGGTCCAGTGTTCCACCATCAGGAGAACCTGGTGGAGGGTATAGAGCTGGTCCAGTGTTCCACCACCAGGAGAACCTGGTGGAGGGTATAGAGCTGGTCCAGTGTTCCACGACCAGGAGAACCTGGTGGAGGGTATAGAGCTGGTCCAGTGTTCCACCACCAGGAGAACCTGGTGGAGGGCCTAGAGCTGGTCCAGTGTTCCACCATCAGGAGAACCTGGTGGAGGGTATAGAGCTGCTCCAGTGTTCCACCACCAGGAGAATCTGGTGGAGGGTATAGAGCTGGTCCAGTGTTCCACCACCAGGAGAACCTGGTGGAGGGTATAGAGCTGGTCCAGTGTTCCACCACCAGGAGAACCTGGTGGAGGGTCTAGAGCTGGTCCAGTGTTCCACCACCAGGAGAACCTGGTGGAGGGTATAGAGCTGGTCCAGTGTTCCACCACCAGGAGAACCTGGTGGAGGGTATAGAGCTGGTCCAGTGTTCCACCATCAGGAGAACCTGGTGGAGGGTATAGAGCTGGTCCAGTGTTCCACGACCAGGACGAAAACCGCATTGTTCCTCTTGGATCCGAGGTTCGACTAACGGCCGGACCCTCCTCTCCAGTACCCTGGAATAGACTTTCCCGGGGAGGCTGAGGAGTGTGATCCCTCTGTAGTTGGGACACACCATCCGATCCCCCTTCTTAAAGAGAGGGACCACCACCCCGGTCTGCCAGTCCAGAGATACTGTCCCCGCCCGCCACGCGATGTTGCAGAGACAAGTCAGCCACGACAGTCCCTGCACATCCAGAGACTTAAGGAACTCTGGGCGAATCTCATCCACTCCCGGTGCCTTGCCACCGAGGAGCTTCACAACAACCTCGGTGACTTCAGCTTGGGAAATGGACGAGTCCACCTCTGAGAACCCAGCCTCTGCTTCCTCAATGGAAGACGTGGTGGTGGGATTGAGGAGGTCCTCGAAGTATTCCTTCCACCGCCCAACGATATCCCCAGTTGAGGTCAACAGCTCCCCACTTCCACTGTAAACAGTGTTGGTGGAGAAGCAGTTGCACAAAACTACAGAAAACGTCTGATCTCTGGAATTGCAAACAAAGGTTTCTGTACCAAATATTGAGTTGTTTGTCTGATGTATCAAATACTTATGTCATGCAATACAATGGAAATTAATTATTTAAAAATCATCCACTGTGATTTTCTGCATTTTTGTTTTAGATTCTGTCCCTCACATTTGAAGAGAACCTTTGATACACATTACACACCTCTACATGCTTTGTAAGTGGGAAAACTTCAAAAATCAGCAGTGTATCAAATACTTGTTCTCCCCACTGTAGCCTCCAGCTAACAGTAAGCATATAGCCTCCAGCTAACAGTAAGCATATAGCCTCCAGCTCACAGTAAACATGTAGCCTCCAGCTCACAGTAAGCATGTAGCCTCCAGATAACAGTAAACATGTAGCCTCCAGCTAACAATAAGCATGTAGCCTCCAGCTAACAATAAGCATGTAGCCTCCAGCTCACAATAAGCATGTAGCCTCCAGATAACAGTAAACATGTAGCCTCCAGCTAACAATAAGCATGTAGCCTCCAGCTAACAATAAGCATGTAACCTCCAGATAACAATAAGCATGTAGCCTCCAGCTAACAATAAGCATGTAGCCTCCAGCTAACAGTAAGCATGTAGCCTCCAGCTAACAATAAGCATGTAGCCTCCAGCTAACAGTAAGCATGTAGCCTCCAGCTAACAGTAAGCATGTAGCCTCCAGCTCACAGTAAACATGTATCCTCCAGATAATAGTAAAGATATATCTGTTGGCTAACCCCAAGTGTATTACCAGTGTTAGATTTATAGTACACAGAATAATAGAATAGATAATTTCATTGTGTAACCTTGGAAGTCAGTCATTTCGTTCCTCCATCAAAATAAGCATCAATAAATAATGAGAAATTGTAATACTTAAGGTACATTTTTTAATTGAGTCCCACCGCGACGTAAGATTCTATTCTGCTCACAGTCAAGTTAAAACGAGACAAACAAGCACCCTGTAGCATGAAATTCCTTCACATATTTAAAGGTATAGTAGAGGATTTTCTTCTTCCGGGTGGATCATCAAAATTACTGGTCCTCCCAATTGTCAATCATTCTGGTGATATATGACGTAAGCCCGTCGTACGTGCTCGTCCCTGCGCGCAGCTCACTCCACACAGTTCTCATCATGCCGGTGGCCGACCCCACGCATTATTCTCTGACATTTTTACACAGTTTCACCCCCTCTGGTGCAAATCTTCTTGTAAAGTGAGCTTATGTGAGCGATGCCGACTTGTGACTTGTAAACAGAGCGTGCACGAGGAGAACTGGGCTCGTGCATGTCTCTCGCACGCGTTTTAGTAGGCGTTCCGTCTCGGGAGCAGGTACAGCGTTGCGCATGCGCATTTTTTTCAAACGGTGGAGAGGGCGGTTCTTTCCTAAAATTCCTGAAAATCCTCCTGTATACCTTTAAGTTGGTCCTCTCACCTGTACCCATAGAGTTTCAGCCACCTGGTCAATGACTCCTCCCACTTCTCGAAACTCTCCAGAGTATTTGACATAAGCCCAGACGCAGAGTGCAGTCAGAGCCACTCCCATCACCAGGTTACACAGAGTGGCCACAGAGTTGATGCCCACGAAGCCGGTGACAAGCGACACCATGTATAGGATGAAAATGAGAGCGAACAGCGTGGCCGGCGTCCGTGCAGCGTAGAAGACATTTTTGCCGTCGTTGTGCTTGCAGAAGTTGGTGTAAGCCTCATGAAGCTCCGCCTCCAGCTGCTCTTGGTAGCGCCGACAGAAATCCTTGCTGCCCATCTTCTTGACGGAGCAGAAGTGTCGCACGGACGACTGATGTAGTTCAGCGTGGCAGCGCTCAAGCTCTGCTGGAGAAATGTAGGGTTTGTCTCCACCACACACCTGTGACCACAACACACAAGTTCACACCGGAAACAAAGGCAGCACACTTCAGATGTGAGGAACAGCTGCCAGCTACCTGCTCCATGCTCTTGGTGTACAGGTCTTTGGCTCCTGCAACTGCTGCAAGGTTATTGGCTTCAGCTGTGGCCTAAAGAGCACACAAACAAAACATGGAGAAACTCTTTCAGATCACGTTTACATGTACCCAGTTTAAAAAAACAAACAAACACATATTTCCTTCTCCACATTTAAATAAAAAAATCATTTACAATGACCCACATAGACAGCTGGTTCAGAGCTGCTATGAGCTGCCACACCTGTTGGGGGCAGTTTTAGATAGGTGAGTGACCTTTGAAAACATTGTGTGAGGCCGAATTCCCAAAGCACAGAGGTAAAAGAAACAGAAGGTAGCTTTATGGGGTACACTGCGATCAGTAGAACCACCACAGACCTTTCAACCATGAACACAACAGTCTTGTCACTTGCCCTGACAGACGGAAAGATCAAAAAACTCGTCTTTTTTTTTTAGAAAGTATGTAAATGTAAAGCTGTGGGTTTTTTGTACAACGAATCAGGAAGCACTTTGAAACAAGAGACGGTGGTAGTTCTGTATGAAGGTGTGTGTGAACTGAACCTGCAGCATGGACTTGGGGTGTGGCAGCTCCTCGCCCTGGTAGATCTTCATGTAGGCCTGAAACACACCGTATGACGTGAGGTCAAACACGTTTCCCAGTGCTACACAATCCAACAGTTCTCCATATACACAGATAAACATGAAACTACAGCAAGCTGAAGATTTATATCACAACTGATATGAATGGCCCTTTAAAGATAAATAAAGCACAAAATAAATCACTTAATTAAAATGATACTTCAAAAAAAATCAAAGCCTTAAATGGTAAACAAATGAATAATATAGCAAAATGAATAGCAACTTAAAAGTTCTGCTCGAGGGTGTAAATGTAGAGGGTGTTAAAGAAACTATGTTTCTGGGGTTGAAGACTGAGCAGAAAATCTGCTGGAACCTCACATTAAACATGGTGAAACCAGTATTTCAGGCCTCGGCAAAGCTGAATAGCCCCTAAATAACAACGACTGCATTCTCTATATTGTTCACTAATACTGCCTTATTTCAACTACAACTCCTACAAATCAGTCACTCGTGCCATTTGACAGGCTCTTTACTCCTGTAGTAAACAACAACATTAAAGAACGTGACAATAACTCAACTCACCTTGAAGTAGTGGAGCAAGTCTCTGCAGGTGATCTTGACTCCTCCGATTTCTTTCTCCACGAGATTTTCTGGTGAAAGCAGCATTGGGACGAGGTTCTCCAGCTCCGTTTTAAACTCTTCATCGATATCTTGAAATAAACATATGTAGGCTTTGGTAACCAACGTCTCCTACACAAACTCCGATGATTTGGAATCTTCCACTTCCAGTGAAGTGCTGCTCACACACAAACTATAAAAACAGAAATGAGTTGCATTGGAAACTCTGATGTCTAAACTATTGAATATTTCTCCAGCCTATGCTCCTTAAACCTTCTGATTTAGTGAGGTGTCACAAGTATTCAGAGGGAAGAACATTAGTGGTTTTCTGAACTACATGTTATTTCAAGGTATTAGATGCGGAATACCAAGAACCTTGATAAAGTCACATGTTCAGGGTGCAGTGAGCAGCAGTTGTCCCTGCCACCAGGCCAGCCCACGGCTCGCCAGCTGCATGTGGCTCTTTGCTCGTCAGTCTTGGATCCATTAACTGAAACTCTCGGAGTGCAGCTCTTCCAGTTCTCGTGTGAAACTGGGAGTTGGGATTGTTTTTATTCGTACCTACACACATTACTCAAAGCACCTTGAGCACAACACCCCTCTCAATCACGGTGTCACAGTGTAACCTCAACCTGCCTGAACAAGATGAACACGATGGGAGAAGAACACTGCAACTGCAGCACACGGAGCAGGTCTGGAGAAGTTGGAGTTCATTGGTGGATTAGACCCAGACCGCTACACTGCTGAGAGCAGCTCCGGAACGTTCCAGCGTCTCTTTCCCATTGTGTGAGGAGGCAATATGCAACAAGCTCTTGTTGTTACAACGATCCGTCTGTGGAGCCACAGGAACAACTTTATTCTCTACGAGCAGCTGGTGTTCCTTTATTAAGAGGAGATGTGTGAATCACTAGGACAGGCGAAGACACAGCCGAGGACATCCACGGTCCATCATTAGGACAGGCGAAGACACAGCCGAGGATATCCACGGTCCATCATTAGGACAGGCGAAGACACAGCCGAGGACATCCACGGTCCATCATTAGGACGGGCGAAGACACAGCCGAGGACATCCACGGTCCATCATTAGGACAGGCGAAGACACAGCCGAGGACATCCACGGTCCATCATTAGGACAGGCGAAGACACAGCCGAGGACATCCACGGTCCATCATTATGATAGGCGAAGACACAGCCGAGGGCATCCACGGTCCATCATTAGGATAGGCGAAGACACAGCCGAGGACATCCACCGGTCCTCAGACCTCAAATGTGCCAAATAAATCCTGAGTAGAAGAGCCCCTGATCCAATAGACCGCTGAAGAACATTACTGCACCATCGGGTTTGTAAGACATCATCATCATGCAAAGTTGCAGCTCTGCATGCAGCTTCAGTGGAACGTGCCACCAACACAGACCTTCAGTGGAACGTGCCACAACACAGACCTTCAGTGGAACGTGCCACCAACACAGACCTTCAGAGGAACGTGCCACCAACACAGACCTTCAGTGGAACAGGCCACCAACACAGACCTTCAGTGGAACGTGCCACAACACAGACCTTCAGTGGAACGTGCCACAACACAGAGCTTCAGTGGAACGTGCCACCAACACAGACCTTCAGTGGAACAGGCCACAACACAGACCTTCAGTGGAACAGGCCACCAACACAGACCTTCAGTGGAACAGGCCACCAACACAGACCTTCAGTGGAACGTGCCACAACACAGACCTTCAGTGGAACGTGCCACCAACACAGACCTTCAGTGGAACGTGCCACCACACAGACCTTCAGAGGAACGTGCCACCACACAGACCTTCAGTGGAACGTGCCACAACACAGACCTTCAGTGGAAAAGGCCACAACACAGACCTTGAGTGGAACAGGCCACCACACAGACCTTCAGAGGAACGTGCCACCACACAGACCTTCAGTGGAACAGGCCACAACACAGACCTTCAGTGGAACAGGCCACAACACAGACCTTCAGTGGAACGTGCCACAACACAGAGCTTCAGTGGAACGTGCCACCAACACAGAGCTTCAGTGGAACGTGCCACCAACACAGACCTTCAGTGGAACAGGCCACAACACAGACCTTCAGTGGAACAGGCCACAACACAGACCTTCAGTGGAACAGGCCACCACACAGACCTTCAGAGGAACGTGCCACCACACAGACCTTCAGTGGAACAGGCCACAACACAGACCTTCAGTGGAACAGGCCACCACACAGACCTTCAGAGGAACGTGCCACCACACAGACCTTCAGTGGAACAGGCCACAACACAGACCTTCAGTGGAACAGGCCACAACACAGACCTTCAGTGGAACGTGCCACAACACAGAGCTTCAGTGGAACGTGCCACCAACACAGAGCTTCAGTGGAACGTGCCACCAACACAGACCTTCAGTGGAACAGGCCACAACACAGACCTTCAGTGGAACAGGCCACAACACAGACCTTCAGTGGAACGTGCCACAACACAGACCTTCAGTGGAACAGGCCACAACACAGACCTTCAGTGGAACGTGCCACAACACAGACCTTCAGTGGAACAGGCCACAACACAGACCTTCAGTGGAACGTGCCACAACACAGAGCTTCAGTGGAACGTGCCACCAACACAGACCTTCAGTGGAACAGGCCACAACACAGACCTTCAGTGGAACAGGCCACCAACACAGACCTTCAGTGGAACAGGCCACCAACACAGACCTTCAGTGGAACGTGCCACAACACAGACCTTCAGTGGAACGTGCCACAACACAGACCTTCAGTGGAACGTGCCACCAACACAGACCTTCAGTGGAACAGGCCACCAACACAGACCTTCAGTGGAACGTGCCACAACACAGACCTTCAGTGGAACGTGCCACAACACAGAGCTTCAGTGGAACGTGCCACCAACACAGACCTTCAGTGGAACAGGCCACAACACAGACCTTCAGTGGAACAGGCCACCAACACAGACCTTCAGTGGAACAGGCCACCAACACAGACCTTCAGTGGAACAGGCCACAACACAGACCTTCAGTGGAACAGGCCACCAACACAGACCTTCAGTGGAACAGGCCACAACACAGACCTTCAGTGGAACGTGCCACAACACAGACCTTCAGTGGAACAGGCCACAACACAGACCTTCAGTGGAACAGGCCACCACACAGACCTTCAGAGGAACGTGCCACCACACAGACCTTCAGTGGAACAGGCCACAACACAGAGCTTCAGTGGAACGTGCCACCAACACAGAGCTTCAGTGGAACGTGCCACCAACACAGACCTTCAGTGGAACAGGCCACAACACAGACCTTCAGTGGAACGTGCCACAACACAGACCTTCAGTGGAACAGGCCACAACACAGACCTTCAGTGGAACGTGCCACAACACAGACCTTCAGTGGAACGTGCCACAACACAGACCTTCAGAGGAACGTGCCACCAACACAGACCTTCAGTGGAACAGGCCACCAACACAGACCTTCAGTGGAACAGGCCACCAACACAGACCTTCAGTGGAACAGGCCACAACACAGACCTTCAGTGGAACAGGCCACAACACAGACCTTCAGTGGAACAGGCCACCAACACAAACCTTCAGTGGAACGTGCCACCAACACAGACCTTCAGTGGAACGTGACACAATGCAGACCTTCAGTGGAACGTGCCACAACACAGACCTTCAGTGGAACAGGCCACCACACAGACCTTCAGTGGAACGTGCCACAACACAGACCTTCAGTGGAACGTGCCACAACACAGACCTTCAGTGGAACGTGCCACAACACAGACCTTCAGTGGAACGTGCCACCAACACAGACCTTCAGTGGAACGTGCCACCACACAGACCTTCAGTGGAACAGGCCACAACACAGACCTTCAGTGGAACAGGCCACAACACAGACCTTCAGTGGAACGTGCCACAACACAGAGCTTCAGTGGAATGTGCCACCAACACAGAGCTTCAGTGGAACGTGCCACCAACACAGAGCTTCAGTGGAACAGGCCACAACACAGACCTTCAGTGGAACGTGCCACAACACAGACCTTCAGTGGAACAGGCCACAACACAGACCTTCAGTGGAACGTGCCACCAACACAGACCTTCAGTGGAACAGGCCACCAACACAGACCTTCAGTGGAACAGGCCACCAACACAGACCTTCAGTGGAACAGGCCACAACACAGACCTTCAGTGGAACAGGCCACCAACACAAACCTTCAGTGGAACGTGCCACCAACACAGACCTTCAGTGGAACGTGCCACAACACAGACCTTCAGTGGAACGTGCCACAACACAGACCTTCAGTGGAACGTGCCACCAACACAGACCTTCAGTGGAACAGGCCACAACACAGACCTTCAGTGGAACGTGCCACCAACACAGACCTTCAGTGGAACGTGCCACCAACACAGACCTTCAGTGGAACAGGCCACAACACAGACCTTCAGTGGAACAGGCCACAACACAGACCTTCAGTGGAACAGGCCACAACACAGACCTTCAGTGGAACGTGCCACAACACAGAGCTTCAGTGGAACGTGCCACCAACACAGACCTTCAGTGGAACAGGCCACCAACACAGACCTTCAGTGGAACGTGCCACAACACAGACCTTCAGTGGAACGTGCCACCAACACAGACCTTCAGTGGAACGTGCCACCACACAGACCTTCAGAGGAACGTGCCACCACACAGACCTTCAGTGGAACGTGCCACAACACAGACCTTCAGTGGAAAAGGCCACAACACAGACCTTGAGTGGAACAGGCCACAACACAGACCTTCAGTGGAACGTGCCACCAACACAGACCTTCAGTGGAACAGGCCACCAACACAGACCTTCAGTGGAACAGGCCACCAACACAGACCTTCAGTGGAACAGGCCACAACACAGACCTTCAGTGGAACAGGCCACCAACACAAACCTTCAGTGGAACGTGCCACCAACACAGACCTTCAGTGGAACGTGCCACAACACAGACCTTCAGTGGAACGTGCCACAACACAGACCTTCAGTGGAACGTGCCACCAACACAGACCTTCAGTGGAACAGGCCACAACACAGACCTTCAGTGGAACGTGCCACCAACACAGACCTTCAGTGGAACGTGCCACCAACACAGACCTTCAGTGGAACAGGCCACAACACAGACCTTCAGTGGAACAGGCCACAACACAGACCTTCAGTGGAACAGGCCACAACACAGACCTTCAGTGGAACGTGCCACAACACAGAGCTTCAGTGGAACGTGCCACCAACACAGACCTTCAGTGGAACAGGCCACCAACACAGACCTTCAGTGGAACGTGCCACAACACAGACCTTCAGTGGAACGTGCCACCAACACAGACCTTCAGTGGAACAGGCCACCAACACAGACCTTCAGTGGAACAGGCCACAACACAGACCTTCAGTGGAACAGGCCACCAACACAGACCGTCAGTGGAACAGGCCACCAACACAGACCTTCAGTGGAACGTGCCACCAACACAGAGCTTCAGTGGAACAGGCCACAACACAGACCTTCACTGGAACGTGCCACAACACAGACCTTCAGTGGAACAGGCCACAACACAGACCTTCAGTGGAACGTGCCACCAACACAGACCTTCAGTGGAACAGGCCACCAACACAGACCTTCAGTGGAACAGGCCACCAACACAGACCTTCAGTGGAACAGGCCACAACACAGACCTTCAGTGGAACAGGCCACCAACACAAACCTTCAGTGGAACGTGCCACCAACACAGACCTTCAGTGGAACGTGCCACAACACAGACCTTCAGTGGAACGTGCCACAACACAGACCTTCAGTGGAACGTGCCACCAACACAGACCTTCAGTGGAACAGGCCACAACACAGACCTTCAGTGGAACGTGCCACCAACACAGACCTTCAGTGGAACGTGCCACCAACACAGACCTTCAGTGGAACAGGCCACAACACAGACCTTCAGTGGAACAGGCCACAACACAGACCTTCAGTGGAACAGGCCACAACACAGACCTTCAGTGGAACGTGCCACAACACAGAGCTTCAGTGGAACGTGCCACCAACACAGACCTTCAGTGGAACAGGCCACCAACACAGACCTTCAGTGGAACGTGCCACAACACAGACCTTCAGTGGAACGTGCCACCAACACAGACCTTCAGTGGAACAGGCCACCAACACAGACCTTCAGTGGAACAGGCCACAACACAGACCTTCAGTGGAACAGGCCACCAACACAGACCGTCAGTGGAACAGGCCACCAACACAGACCTTCAGTGGAACAGGCCACCAACACAGACCTTCAGTGGAACAGGCCACAACACAGACCTTCAGTGGAACGTGCCACAACACAGACCTTCAGTGGAACAGGCCACAACACAGACCTTCAGTGGAACAGGCCACCACACAGACCTTCAGAGGAACGTGCCACCACACAGACCTTCAGTGGAACAGGCCACAACACAGACCTTCAGTGGAACGTGCCACCAACACAGACCTTCAGTGGAACAGGCCACCAACACAGACCTGCAGAAGAACCTCGCAATGTTCAGCACCATCGTCACAGTACAGGATCCAGCTACAGCTGCACAACAGGAACCCTCTTCCAGCACCAGAAACCATCACAGGAACCTTCCCAGAGTACCAGCAACATCACAAGAACCTTCCCAGAGTACCAGGAACCTTCCCAGAGTACCAGGAACCATCACAAGAACCTTCCCAGAGTACCAGAAACAATCACAAGAATCTTTCCAGAGTACCAGAAACCTTCCCAGACTACCAGGAACAATCACAGGAACCTTCCCAGAGTACCAGGAGCCATCACAAGAACCTTCCCAGAGTACCAGGAACAATCACAGGAACCTTCCCAGAGTACCAGGAGCCATCACAAGAACCTTCCCAGAGTACCAGGAACAATCACAGGAACCTTCCCAGAGTACCAGGAACCTTCCCAGAGTACCAGGAGCCATCACAAGAACCTTCCCAGAGTACCAGGAACCATCACAAGAACCTTCCCAGAGTACCAGGAACCTTCCCAGAGTACCAGGAACCATCACAAGAACCTTCCCAGAGTACCAGAAACAATCACAAGAATCTTCCCAGAGTACCAGGAGCCATCACAGACTACCAGGAACAATCACAGGAACCTTCCCAGAGTACCAGGAACCTTCCCAGAGTACCAGGAACTAGCACAGGAACTGCAGTGTAGATTTAGTTCCAGGGTCATGGTGTACCTTTGAGAAAGCCCCTAATGGGAGGAGGGACAGTTCTACCTCGACTACCTGAGCTGTGTATCACGTGATGATAGTTACTTTTCCATCACAAGGTTTTCTGCTGCGGTTCTACTTCCTGTGCTCTGCCTTAACAAGGATTCCAGCTCCGTTCACACCAGAGCAGAGGACCACTGATCTGAAATGCTGCACCGACAGCCATGGCATTGTACCTCGAAGCCGGCCGTCAAACTGAGGATGGGTAGCTACTTTGAGGCCAGGATGAGGGAGCAGGAAGCAGCTGATGTTGGAGAAGCAGGAGTGGATGTGTTTCCTGACGTTCTGCAGCTCCTCATGTTGGTTCTGTTTTACCTGAACAAAGACATGAACACATTACCCGACAGCTCATTTAATGACGTGTTGGAAACCCACACAATGTATGGAAAGCTGGAGAGTGGCTCATTCAAAGTAATCCACCTGCTCCTGGTCTTCCACTCAGATTCAAAGATGAGTAGGAAGAGATGTAGGACTAATTCAACGTATTAAACGTACCTGAAGTCGCTTCTCCAAAAAACTCTGCCCTCCTTCCAGACCGTATGGGTGTTCGTATGGGTAACTCCAGTCTCGAATCAGGAACATCAGAGTCTAAACAGAGGCAAGTGTTCACAGTATGACTGCGGCAGGGGCCTCAGTTTTAACACGTTTTACAGTTATTACACACAACTAGGCTGCAAATGTCTAAACTTCACTTGTCATGAGAGAATATATAAGTAGGGATGTCCGATATATCGGAGGGCCGAGATTATCGGACGATATCGACTTAAAAATGTAATATTTGGAAATATTGGTATCGGATTTTTACAACCGATATTGGAATTTCCGAGTCTGCCTGAGGGACGTTTACGGGCGCGCGCTTGATGACGTTTAACAACAACAAATACAACACGCTAGACTCGTGGCTAAGAAGGAGAAGCCCCATGAATGAAATGTCCGTGGAGGACTGGAGGCTCAACCAGGCCCTCTTCCCTGCTGGTACCAGTACCTGACTGCACCCTGCACCAGTGTTGACAGGGAACCACTGTTCAGCACTGGTACCAGTACCTGACTGCACCCTGCACCAGTGTTGACAGTGAACCAGTGTTCAGCACTGGTACCAGTACCTGACTGCACCCTGCACCAGTGTTGACAGTGAACCACTGTTCAGCACCAGTACCTGACTGCACCCTGCACCAGTGTTGACAGTGAACCAGTGTTCAGCACTGGTATCAGTACCTGACTGCACCCTGCACCAGTGTTGACAGTGAACCACTGTTCAGCACTGGTACCAGTACCTGACTGCACCCTGCACCAGTGTTGACGGTGAACCACTGTTCAGCACTGGTACCAGTACCTGACTGCACCCTGCACCAGTGTTGACAGTGAACCACTGTTCAGCACTGGTACCAGCACCTGACTGCACCCTGCACCAGTGTTGACAATGAACCACTGTTCAGCACTGGTACCAGTACCTGACTGCACCCTGCACCAGTGTTGACGGTGAACCACTGTTCAGCACTGGTACCAGTACCTGACTGCACCCTGCACCAGTGTTGACAGTGAACCAGTGTTCAGCACTGGTACCAGTACCTGACTGCACCCTGCACCAGTGTTGACAGTGAACCACTGTTCAGCACTGGTGCCCACATCATTGATGAGAAGAGAAATCTCATACATTGCTGAGATGCTGAGATGCTTGTATTCATACAGAACAATCTCCCTCTTACACATGAGGACATGGGGAAAGAAATAGACCAGTTATATGGACGAGTCAACTTCAGTCTTTGTTTTTGTTGCACTTTAAAGGAAGGCTGTTTTAATTTTGTGAGCATTTCTGTGCCTTTCTTGTTTATATTTGCACTATTTTGTTTCTCTTAAAAGAGATTGAGCCCAGTTTGAGTCTATTATTTGACAAGTTATGTCCAGTTATTCATTCATTGACTGTTTACAACTAATGGACTGCAGATAGGCCTCTTCCTTTTTTTTTTATATTGTCTGTGGTGTTGTTGAGTTTGTTGTTGAGGTTTCTCTCTAACACTAAATAAATATGGCACTTTTTTCCATAATTTAAGTTGTTGTTCTCTTATTTTTCTCAGTGTGTACATTTGGAAAGCCATGTTTGATTCACATATGCATCCAGTGGGGCATCACAATAAAATTAGGCATAATGTGTTCATTCCACAGTAGGAGATATTTTATGTCGTTGTTACCTAACAGTTTTGATGTAAAAAGCCAGCAGATATCGGTATCGGTGATATCGGTATCGGAAATTAAGAGTTGGACAATATCGGAATATCGGATATCGGTAGAAAAGCCAATATCGAGCATCCCTATATATAAGCAAACAATGACTGCACCATCAGTGTATGAGAACTTTTAAACACTTCAGCCAACACAGAAGGATTGTGTGTGTGTATACCTGGAAGGGTTTCTCAGAGACTTCCTCCATGGCAAGGCGTCCGTACTCCGTGAAGAGCTGAGGGCAAGCCACAAGCACTCGGTTCAAATCACAGTTTGCTCCAACTGAACTCAACTGTGGCGACTATGGATCCATTGTCAGAGCAGGCCGTCTTCCAGTTGCAAGATTGCAGGTTCAATTCGCAAGTTCTCAACATGTCCAAGTGTTCATGAACAAAACACTCAACCACAAACGGCTCCCAGCAGATGGACTGAGGATGAACATGGCTCTGTCTCCACTACTGAGTGAATGTGTGAATGTGATTTACAATGTAAAGCACTTTGGGGCTGCTCAAGTGGTGGAAAAGCATTATACCAGTGGAATCCTTTAAACGACCTGGACCTTGTAACTTAATGAAGGTGGAGGACAACTCATGTTGTCCTCTGTCTGCTCCTCAGAGGATATGATAAGACTGCATCTAGAACAAAAATCTTGAAACCTGTATGAGCCTGAAAAATAATCCTCTCACGATCATCATGACATGACACACGGACAGTGTAGAGACATACCTTACAGTGAGACCAAAAGAAATGAAGGTTGTGTACAGCAACATGATGGATTTGAAAGGAAACAAGGTGTGCCATAATGCAAAGCGTTATTCATCACACGCTTCACATCCAGGCCACCATGCAGCACTCTGCTGCAGCAGCCTGCAGAAACACCAACATCCCTGGCTACAAAAGCTACAGCCTGCAGAAGATCCACCTGCAGAGACACGTTTCAATATGTTTTGCCCTCGTCTCTTTCTGCCACATCAACAGCAGCTAACTGACCTGCAGAGCAGCAGATGTGGATTTGTGTCAGGGCAGAGAGTTTACCTTGCATGTTCCACCACTGTGCATTAGTCTTCTGTACAGTGCGTAGAGATAGCTCAGGTAACAGTCCAGGTTACGGGTCTCTCTCAAGCATTTGCAACACAATTTCACTACGTCCAATGTGTATTTATACCAAAAACTAAAAAATCAAGTCTTCCATACAATGTCATCACAGGAACACGTTCATATTGCATCCATAATGTGCCTCTGCACCCTGACGGACAGCAGGGTGCAGCAGGGTGCAGCAGGCTGCTACCCACCTGGAGGTGCTGCAGGTCATCTTCCTGCACATTCTGGGACAAGTTGTACACCTGAAACAACAAACAAGGACCATTAACGAAGGCCCCTATCAAAGTGCACAAGGCACACCCTAGAAGCCAGGCAGCTGACCTGGACAGAGCTGGTCATGGTGCTCAGAGCAAACAGGGTGGCACAGTCCTTGACCGTGGACTGGCTGTCGAAGGCCCCCTGTGTGTCAACCAGTAGCACAGCAACCTGGAACAAACACAGCAGAGTGAAAATGGCTCTGAACAGCCTGCACATGGCCCTGTCAACCCACCTTGCTGCCGTCAGGTTTGTCCACCACAAAGACCTCGTTCCAGGCCAGGATACCTGTGGTCTCTCTCTCACAGCCCCCCCGCCAGCTGAAGCCAGTCAGAGGCTCATCCTCACCACCGATCCATGGACTTGTTGACTACAAAAGAGCAAGAAGAGAAAGGACATTTCACGTGTCAATCAGTAGTGTAATACTCACATCCTACAATCATCTCAGGATGTTGGTCAGTTATTTACTAGACTTGTTTTCTAATATTCAAGCTAACAAGGAAACATTTGCAGTGTTTCCTCTGCCACCATTCCCACATCCTCGCCACTCCTCAAATTCCTCTTCCCTTCTTTTTCTTTGAGGCAAATACACCAGTGACAGGAGTGTGGACTGCTGTCATGGTCTGGTAGGGGCGTGGCGCTGGGAGGAACACACTGAACACAGGCAGTGTTTTGGCCTCTCAAGCCAGCTCAAGTTGCAGCACGTCTGTTTCAGTGGTGTAAGGCAGGGAGCCGTCCAGCCGTCTTTTGTATGGTCAAGAGTTGACAAAGACAAGAAACAATAGTGCACGACTTGCTCAAAGCCGTCCAAATGTTTAAAGTGGAGCCTGATAAGAGTAGACAAACGGCTGTGCACAGAGAGGTTAAAGTGTTTACACCTTAATGAGCAGACGGTGCTGCCACACAAACCCCAAGCAAGGTCATTATACAGGATTTAGAGGGTGGGGTCATTTTTACATTTCACTGTATTTTGCAGCAGAATGTTTCATTAAAATGGACTATGTTGATTGTAGTAATCTTCAGCTGTACTTGTGCGATCTTGCAAAATGATAGTTTCATCACGTACACTGTGGCCACAACAAAACAAAACTTTACAGTGTAAATTTAAAAGGCAGCAATATTTTACCAGTCCAGCCACTCAAGATGAGACTGGACTGTATGTGGCCCCTGAAGTAAGAACTTTTTGTAGACATTATATTCATGTACAACATTATTTGGCGTTTGGTTTATTCAATATCAACTGGTCCTGCAATTTATCACGTCAATTTTCACATGATTGTGGGGTGCTAAACTCACTTTTGTGCTCTATTCATTTTTATTTGTTATATTATAATTGTATAATTATAATGTATGATTAAATCAGAAGGCAACACATTGGGACAAGTGGAAGCAGCAGAGAACTTTCCAGAGGTCCAGCCAGAGAGCTATCATCTCTACAGAACCACAATGAGCCTCGACCTTCACCACATTACGCTGAACAAGGATCGAATCATACATCAGCAGTCACTGCAGACGGAAGGTACCTGGGCCAACCGTCAGCTAATCTTCTGCAGAATAAAAGCTACAGCCATCCAAAAGTCAAACAACAAATCAGCTGCTGGTCATCTTTTGACTGGTCACTGCAATGGGTAGCACACCATCGGGATAGCAGCACGACGAAGCAAACCTTTACGTCAGTCATCTTCACCTTTACCGTTTGACTGCACATTAGTGGCGGTAAAGTAACGTCGGTGTCAAATCCACATGGCATTGGAGAGATTTCTCAATAATGTCAGGTCTGCAGTGCTGATGCAACCAAACCTGATGAACTACACGTCTGGGCAAAAGACAATGTTTGAGACCAGAGAGGACCAACTGTTTTCAGGAAGTTACTCAATGATGTTGAGTCTTGATGCACACTGCAGGGATGCTAAAGTCCTATTTTAATCTGATTGAGATTAAAAACTAAAGAGACAATATATTTTAAAATAGTTGACCTAATGCTAAACAGAAGTCTTTTTTTCTTTATTAAGATTGAACTTTAAAGTATTTCACTCAAGAGAAAAAAATATTGCTCGGAAAATCACGGGGGTTTCTTTTTTCTCTCTTTTGTTTTTTAAATAAACAAGTATTGGATTTGACTTGAGATGTTCTGTAGAAAAAAAGATCCTGGCCCTCTGTGGTTGTGGTGAGAACAGAGGAACAAGCCCAACAATGTAATAACCATCTTTCCTTTCAACAACAACTTGTGTGTTCCAGTACCCTGCACCTTTCACATTTCAACCAATACGGCTCTGATAACCAGGACATGGGAATCCATACCAGCACTCAGCGGTACCAGTTTTCAGTACCTTCGTTCATGTTCACGTGGTAATACATTTGTTTAAGATTAAAACCTCAAAAATGTTCAATTTGACATATTTCTCAATATGCAAGCTTTTAACAAACATATCAAAACAACATCTGATGGCTTGTATTGTGACATTGGAGTGGTTTCACAAATTTCTTCAACATGAACACCTGAACTACAACTTGGTCAATATTGCACAAGTTCCACCTCCTCCTACTCCTTTTCCCTCTGGAGCCATGGCGTGGTGAGGGCTCCCGGAGGACACAAGTTTGAAGCCAATGAGCAATCTCTTCAGTCTTGATACAAATCGAGTGCTGAACCATGAGGTTCCTCATATTAGAAGTATTCCTGCGTCTCAAATATTGCAACAAACATAAACTGCATCGCATTTTGAAAAGTGGAGCCGTCCTTTGAGTGCTTTATTGTTTGCTCGATTTACTGCTGCAGTAACTGATGTGTTTATGCTCTTGTGCTCGCTGTGTTCAAGTCCGGCGAGGAAAATGGCCAACTCTTCCACTCTCAGTCACAAGAAGGTGTTTCGGCACCGAAAACTGGTACCTTTTGATTTTGTGTGAATGGGTACTCAGTAGTACCGACGGAGTTTGGTCAGTATAAATATGGGTAGAAACCGGTAGCCGTCCTTAATGGCAGTGTACCTGTTTGTACATGTAGCGTAACATGAAGTCCAGCAGGAAGGACTTTCCCTTGCGAAAAGCTCCGGCCACAGACACCACGACAACATGGAGGTCTTCTAGGTGCTCCTGCAGCAACAGCTGCTCCAACGCCTCCTCTTCCAGACTGAACGAGTGCTCCTCCTCATTTGCAACCACGATCTGCACCGGCCGGCGGGCGCCACACACTTCCTTCTCCTCCTCCAGGAATTCCTCTTGCAGCTCTTTGCACCTGACCTTGGAAGTGTCTGATTGGAAGCTGTGGCCACCTAAGAAAGGAAAAAGGAAACCGTCAGGACAAAAGACCCAATCTAGTGCACATTCACTCACAGGAAACGTCGACTGCAGTCCTGACACTATGTGCAGTGATGTGCAGTCAGCACTGCTGGCCCTGTCCAATTATTTGTTCCTATTCTCCCCTTATTAGCTTTTAATTGACTATCAGACGCTTATTTGTTCTCTGCAAGCCTCACAGAGCTCGGTCCCAAGGCCTCAGTAGGTCATGGTGGAACAAGCATACTTGAATCAAAATCTGCATTTTCACAACAAAGAATATTTTATTCTCCAATGAAAAGCAGGAATGACGTACAGTTATCTAAACATGTCAACATTTGGTATTGAAAAATTCGGTCCATCATAGGTGCATAGAATTAATCCCAGCTGTGTGGATTCTGCAGAGAATTCCTCAGCATTGTGGAAAGAAAATCCATCCAAATCCCTCACTTCTGCCCCAGCAGTTGAACACATCAGAATGAGTCACAGCATTACGAACAATCAGAGGCCGCCTTTTAAAAACGTATAATCCACATGGTATCATTTGACCAAACACGTTGCTTGTTACTGGGCGTACTACAAACCGCAAGTCTGAAAATTCTATATATTTTGGCAAAAAGAAAAGAATCTAAGCAAAATGAGACTGACAAGTACCGATGGTTATTGTACACATATTTTAGTATAATTTGAGCAACAGGTCAGCTATGTTTTTGGGCATCTTTTCCGAAATAATGGCCGTCCAAATGACGCTGGCTGCCTAGAACTATGCCTCATGTATGGCTACAGAGTCATACGACAAGGACCAATGAACCAAACATTGAGGAAGGCTGCAGGCGGAAAGTCTATTTTTTAGTTGAAAGTGAGTCTTTTCTATTTTAAGCTGGCAGGGTTCCCTGCAGGTTTACAGTCAACAGCGCGGAGCCCTGCTCGACCCGAGGACTGTGCACCGCCCCTTGTATGGCAGCAGCTACCCCAACCTACTGTACCAAGAAGGGCACAGCTCCACACAGGACAGACCGTTTCATCTGATCAGCAGATCCCACCCAATTCCATGAGTAAGGAAACAGCTTCTAACTTGGTCCAGTGAAATCACATTTTACGCTACCAGACAATAAATACCCTCATTGCAGGAACCTCACTGATCTCTCGGAGCACGACACATGATGAAGATCTGGCCTCATAATTGACCTCCATAGCCATGAACGTAGAGACAAAACGTCATCCTTGTTGGTGTGGGATTAGGGTTATGAGCACAATAGTGTGAAAAGTACAATGAACTCATGAGAAAGGTGTGATCGTTATTAGCCACACGGTGAAGCTCCCAGGACTGTCATATATGAAAAGGGCTCCTCAAGCTGCTGAAAGACCAAAGAAGGGAACGTTTCAGCAGGTGATCCACAGATGGCTCATTTCCTCAGCTTCAGCCGCTTCACTGAACACTTCCATAGAAGCACAAAGTTAACGGCCACTCATCTGATCTAATAACTGCTACAGCTGTACTCAGAACTTTACATAAGTAGTGGTTGGGTGAAGCCATTTCTTGTCATACAAGTGTGTTTACTTGTTTGAAATCAAAATGACAACAAAAACACCCAAATGTCCCTGATGTAAAGTTTACATAGTGGCCCACAGTGGCTCAATGATACTGAGGTCAGTAGACTGAGAGGGTTGCTCCAGAACCTTCCTTTATTCTCCTGTGGGCAATGGCAGGTCCACTTGGCCTTGTGGGTTGAATTGTTGTCATGTTGGGACGTCCGAGTATGTCTCATACGCCACTTCTGAGCACAAACGTTCCCCCAGTAATTACTGCATGCTGCATTGAACTTTGCTGTGCCTTTGCAGCTCCCACATCCCCAAAGCGTCAGCGATCCACCTGTTTACAGTAGAAACAGGAACTTTCATCACCAGCCTCGTCCAGTCTCCCCAAATGGTTCATGGTTGTGGACAAAAAGTTACATTTTGGCGTCATCACTCCAAATGACCAAATAAAACACTCCAAAAAGTGTTCGGTACTGTGTCTGTGCCATTTGTCATGGTTTGTGGCATTTGTATTTAGGAGCAGACATGACATCCTTCCCCCCCCCCCCACCTTATGAACCTTGGATCTGGATGTTAATGCCAGTCCGCCAGTCCGAGACTAGTACATATTTCTACAGACTACTAAACATTTCCCATGGCTAGTCCGTGGGACGAGTGCAAAATGTGAAATTTCGATCCAACCTACGGAGATTTGTGATGCATGACGCCTCATCTGCTTCACCGTTACTGAAATGACTACTGGGGTGTTTCTCTGCCGGCCGCTCTGCTAGCGAGGCAGCGTTGCAGCTAACCAACTTTTCCTGACATGTCGCTGTTTGAACGCATTTTACGCTCAAAACACTGCAAAGCAACACGTCAACGTGGATGTTTGCAAAGCAGTTGTCCAGCAAGGCGGACGCTCTGCAGCCAGACGTCACCGTTTCAAAACGCCGAGAACGGCGCTGACCGCGACCTCAAAACAGCAGCTCCTCCGCGCTAGCAGGCGATTCACCTCCATAAAGCTGTGTCCTCCTCCATGCCAAACGCCCTGAAAATAGTCCCAATCATTCGTGTAGCGTTGGAGTTGAAAACACTGCAGTTTGCTAAAGAATTTCTCCAGGGGTTAATAAAGTGATTCTGCGGTTTTAAAGATGGAATTATTTTATTATGAGATGATGACGTCTCCGTCAGCGGCCAGCTGTACCAGGACCCCCCGTCACCCCTGGCTCTACTGATGGTCCTCACAACTGAGGATTCATCCCTCCAACACACACACATGTTTACTCAGGCCCAGGTAAGTATTTAACAGCAACATTCGTAAACATCATGATTGACTAAATAAGGCGAACCTAATTAGTATTACATCATTAATATACACAATGTTTACAATATTATTGTTGGGATCTCACAAGACCAAAGACAGTTTGTTAATTTCTAGGGAAAGACAATTTTCATTTGTCATGATACAACTATGATGACATGAATTCTGACCCAGGAAGATGACTGAGCATCACTCACAGTGGGGGGGACCTTTTGCCACGGCAGACCCATGCAAATGCTCCCCCGCTTTCTGCTCACAAGACACTTCCCCCATGCACTCAGGCCCTGTTTACACGATAACGTTTCATGTGACAACACCTAATCCGTTAAAAAAAAAAAAAGGAGTGTTTCCACTGCAGCAGCGGACATAGGGACAACAATGTAGTTAGCATGCCGGGCCATGGGAGGGCGCTGTTGCAGGGTTTTGTAATGAAACCACACACACATGAGAAGGATACACTATAAACATGAAGAAAATGGAGAGCACCTGCATGGACTGAAGACACATCAGATGCTGTCAGGGAGAGCCTCAACTATAAACTACTGATATGGAGGATAAAACTAGAATACTGACCATAAGTCAAACCACTGCGGGTCGCCATGTTTGTTTGGGGGGGGGGGGGGGAGTTGCGCACGTGCAGTAACAGGCTAAATATTCTCCAGCAGTCTCTGAAGGAGGGATTAGTGGCTGTGAAAGAAACTTCCCACCTTGAGAGCCGGATTAAAAACTTTGCAGATACAGTGTGTGGATACACACTGGTACCATGTAAACTAACCCCCCAAAACTGAAGAAAGTTTTGTGGATAGACTCGTAATCATTGTCGTGTAAATGGGGCCTCAGTCGGTCAACATTTGGGTGAGGCTCTCAGGATTTCACACCTTCGAATCCCCCAACCTTCACCAAAAGCCTTTGGAAGAGACTCCTCACCCAGTCTCGCCCCGAGTCTTCCAGGTGAACACCAGGGAGGAGCTGAGTCCGAGCGGCTCCACTCACAAAAGGCTTTTGCTCCTGTTCTTCATTGGAGGAGGGTTGGTGGAGGCAACTCACCCAGCGTTAGCATACAGCTAACACCAGAGACAGCTCACCCAGCGTTAGCACACAGCTAACACCAGAGACAGCTCACCCAGTGTTAGCATACAGCTAACACCAGAGGCCTGCAACCAGGGCCTTCACTCCTCAACTCCTCTGCTGACCCACCACGAGGGTCAGACCTTCCCCTGATCCAGAGACCAGCACCCAGAGTCTGATCTCCCATCAACCAGGAAAACCAAGCAGTTCCTCCAGGACGGACCAGGGAAACGACGCCTCACAGAACTTCTTTGTGTTTTCCTCAACCAGCAGGAAAACCATCACAGACCTGAGTGACCAGCTCCTCAGTCTGGACAAAAGGAACAACCAGGAGCTGCAAAGAAGGACTCCTGAAACATCAACTCCATCTTCTTCTCCTCAGTCTGCAGAACCAGCAACCACAGTTAGCAGGAGGTGCTAACTACAGGAGAAGACACCAGCTTCCCTCCAGCAGGACAACAACTGAACTCCTTCAAGGAAGTGGGAACAACAACTGGGCTTTACCTGAGATTAGTTAAACTTGATGCTATGATAGAACTGTTTAACTTTATGAAGATGTGTTGGTTCTGTTACAGTGATTGAGTTCTATAGATAATGATATTAGGAGCAGTGATCAACCTGTAAACCAACGTTAGCTCTGCCACAGACACAGGGTCTGCATGCTAATCTTTGCTTTACTAACTAGTTAACTCACAATCCTACACATATCACATCAAAGACAACATCACACAGTAACTGAACACCATCTGACGACTCCTGACGTTTTACAAAACAAGTCTCATTCACATCAAGTCATTCTAGAAATGGTTCTTTAGCAGAGACACACAGGAAGCAGACGCTAAAGACTAGCTTCCATGTTCCATTGTTCTCCAGCACATGGCGGAGACCCAGGACAGACTTCCTGCTCTCTGATAACCTCCATCTGAATGGAGTTTCTTGTGATCTGCCATCTTGTTTTGTAGTTCCATCACACGTCTCACACACACAGACACACCCTCCATCTCTCTTTCCACATACACAAGCACACACACCAAGCTGTATAGAGGTAGTTAGTAGGGATGAGAGAGTTCACCACGATCTGCATCTGTTTAACCATCTAAATGATCTGCATATACACTTCAGAATTGAACGGCCTGCTTCTGTCTCATCATCAATAAACAAAAGTGACCCAGTGCCATTGAAAGACATGCATGCCCATGCCATCACATTGCCTCCACCATGTTTTACAGAAGACGTGGTGTGCGTTGGATCATGAGCCACTCCAATTCTTCTCCAAACTTCCTTCTTCCCATCATTCTGCTACTGGTTGGTCTTAGTCTCATCTGTCCAAAGAATGCTGTTCCAGAACTGGGCTGGCTTCTTCAGGGGTTTTTGGCAAAGTCAATTCTGGCCTTTCTATTTTTGAGGTTTCTTAATGGCTTGCACATTGTGGTGAATCCTTTGTATTTACTCTCATGAAGTCTTCTCTTTACGGTAGACTTGGATACTGATACACCTACTTCCTGGAGAGTATTCTTCACTTGAGTGGATGTTGTGAAGGACTTTTTCTTCACCATGGAAAGGATTCTGCAATCATCCACCACTGTTGTCTTCCGTGGACTTCCAGGTCTGTTTGAGTTCCTGAGCTCACCAGTGCACTCTTTTTTTCCACAGAATGTACCAAACTGTTGATTTGGCCACTCTCCCTGATAGATTTCGTCTTTTTTCTCAGCCTCAGGATGTTCTGTTTCACCTCCATTGGGAACTCCTTTGACCACGTGTGTTCACAGCAACAGCTTCCAAATACCAAACGTCACACCTGGAATCAACTCCAGACCTTTTAACTGCTTAATGGATGACAGATTAACGAGGGAAGAGCCCATGCAGCCTTGTTTTTTTGCAGTCTTCTGAGGCAATTGTCCAATTGCTTTTGGTCCCTTGAAAAAGAGGCAGCTACATATTAAGCTGTAATTCCTAAACCCTTGCTCCAATTTGGAGCAATACAATTGTATCCTGAAAACATTTTCGTAAATGGCTAAAATAACAAAACTCGTGTCACTGTCCAAATATTTTTGGGCCTATATGTTTAAACTGCACAGGCAATCTCCCTGATACCTACCTACACACACACTGGCTGTGTGCACCAGTCCAAACATTCTGGCAAAAGATCTGTGAAGACTTATCATTATGCCTGGACCCCCCCATTCCAGCCTCACCTGTAATTTGCCTGTTAGGTGATCTCACAGGAATTGAAGGAGAGAAAAATGAGTCCTTCACACTCCTGGTCTCCCGAAGCATCGCAACAAAAGTGATCCTCATGAACTGGAAATCCAAACATAATCTGAATATAAAGTTATTTAAAAACTTACCACATCGCATTGGAGAGAATGTCTGCTGGTAGGAAATATTATTTGCGCAATTTGAGTTGACATGGTTCCCAATAATTAAATACACCATGGAGCCCTGTGGGGGGGTGGGGTGGCTCGGCCCTGGGGCTCTTGTGGATGTCTGTGGCTGGGGCGTCGTGGCTTTGGTGGTCGGTGGCTCTGCGGTCTGGGGAGGGGGGGTGAAGGCATCTATCCTGGGGAGGCGGTGGCCTGGCCTGAGGGGTGCTGTGGGAGGTGGTCCCGCTGGGGTGGGTTAGAGGTGCTGCGCGTTGGGCCGGGGTTGAGTTGGCCCCCCCCACAACGGTTCCAAAACTACATTTTTGTAGATTTTTCTTGTTTTCTGCTATATATTTATCAAAATCATGTTTTTGTTTTTTGTTTTGTTGTATTGCCTACTTGCTAATTTATACTCCTGCTTGAAAATCATGTTACTGTCTAAATAGAGCTGCTCAGGTTGGTTTAATCCAGTGGTTCTCAATTATTTTCTGTCACGCCCCCCCCTAGAGGACAGAATTTTTTTCAGCCCCCCCCCCCCCCCCCCCCGAATTGTACTACCATTGAGAACTTGATAATATGTATTTATTTATCTGTATAAACCACTGTATGAGTTGCTGGCACCAGCATTCTGCAAACAATCGCCTGATTATCAAAATAAATCTCTATGGTGTGAGGTTTTTTGCACCTTGCGATGTAGTGGGCAACTTTGTAAGAGGCTAACAGTGCTTCTTTGTTTACTGATGCCGCGCTGACAAAATGACCGGCTTGTTGGCGATACTCATGGAGTTTACGATGAAAAAACTCCAGTGGCTTACTGACATAACGGGTGTATGGTCTCCAGGTGTATGGTCTCAAGGTGTATGGTCTCCAGGTGTATGGTCTCCAGGTGCCGTCTTCATTTATTTGGTTTCATGTTGTCCGCTGCCAGAGTTTTTAGGCATAAAACACAAACGGGTGTTTCCTCGATTCCGACCGTGTTCACAGTAAACCCAAGGGCGACGTAGCATCGTCATATCTCCTGCTCTTACTAGGTTTATACCGGTTACTGTCACCTGTTTTCTTTTCCTCTGATGCCTCATCCTTTTTTCTTTTCACTCCTGTCAGAAACTTCTCCACCTCTCCTCCTCCTCCGCCAGCTCTGTACACCGGTGTTCATGTGTAGTACTTCTTCTTCCCTACTGGGTTGAACAGGCAGCCTGTTGATTAGTTTGAGCACTGCTGCCACCTAGTGGCTGGAGGCCCTTTTTTTATTGTTCAAGCATGAATAAAGACACTAATACTGAAAGTCGCGCCCGCCTCGCGCCCCCCCTGACGCCCCACCACGCCCCCCCAGGGGGGCGCGCCCCACCATTTGAGAAGCACTGGTTTAATCTAATAAATCATGTTACTGTCTAGATAGAGCTGCTCAGGCTGGTTTAATCTAATAAATCATGTTACTGTCTAGATAGAGCTGCTCAGGTTGGTTTAATCTAATAAATCATGTTACTGTCTAGATAGAGCTGCTCAGGTTGGTTTAATCTAATAAATCATGTTACTGTCTAGATCAGGGGTGTCAAACGTACGGCCCGCGGGCCGGATCCGGCCCGCAAGCAGGTTTGATCCGGCCCGCGAGATGTTTATGTGAAGTATAAAAATGAGCTGCAATTTTTCAATAAACTGCTGTTCTAATTGCGTCCACTGGGTGGCGCACTAGCAATTGTGTTAAGGAAACACCCCCGGTTTATTCCGGGGCAGAGCAAGCAAGCAAGGTAAAGCAAGCGCAGCCAATCAGGATGAGCTACGTTGTGTTTTGCCCGCCCTAATTATTACGGCTTCTTCTTTTAGCATTATATGCTTTGTCACCCTCCTTGCCCCAATAAGTCACTGTCAAAAAAGAGAAAAGTGGACGCAGAGTGCAGCGTTCCAAGAAAAATGGTCATCCTCCTATTTTTTTCACAGAAGTGAAGGGAAAGCAGTATGCTTGGTGTGTTCACATGTTGCAATGCTGAAAGAATACAACCTTCGTCGCCACTACGTGAGTCTTCATGCCGACAAATATGACACATTCCCAGGACAGCGGAGAAAAGAGAAGGTGGATGAACTGTTGTCCGGTCTGAAGAAACAGCAGTGTGTTTTTACTCACAGCCGAGACGTCAGTGACGCTGCGGCGAAAGCTAGCTACATCATTGCTAACGAAATGGCAGTTGCTTCAAAACCATTGAGTGAGGGTGAATTTATTAAAACGTGCATGGTGAAGGCAGCGGAGATCGTGTGCCCTGAAAAGCGACAGACTTTTGCAAATATAAGCCTGACAAGAAACACCATTGCAGACAGGATTTCCCATCTTTCCGTGGATTTGGACAAAGAACAAAGTAAACGCCTTTGTTGCCTTTTCAGTTGCAATCGATGAAAGCACGAACATTACAGATGTTGCAAACTGGCCATTTTCATCCGCGGAGTAGATGATACATTGATCGTCACCGAAGAGTTGTGGAGATGGTGCCAATGTCACAACGACAGCCGCTGATATTTTCGGCACCCTGGACCGGGTCGGAGTGGACTCTGGCCAGGTTCCCCAACTTGACAGCCCTCGCTGCAAAGCTGTGGTCCATGTTTGGAACCACGTATCTTTGTGAGCAAGTTTTCTCTGTAATGAGCATTAATAAAACAAAGCTGCGCTCCAGGCTCACGCACAGCCACTTGAATCACATCCTGAAGTTGGCTGTCACTCAGAATGTGACGCCTGATATTAATGGTTAAAGCTAAAAGATGCAGGTATCGGGAGTCAAATAATCAATGCAACCCCACTCAAAGTGCTGCATGAGACACCTTCATATAGTGCTGTGATCTATGACACAGTTCTGTGAATCACTGTGTTTGTGTGTTCTTTGTCGTCAGAATTTTCAAAAAACTTGAAGGGATTTATGATCAATAGTATTGTTGTTTGCACTATTTTGGATACACTGTCCTCAGGCTCCAGCTTTGTCTTTATATGTATTTCTGTTGATGTGTATTGTTTTTAATTTGATTTATTTTGTTTTATTTGTATATTTAACCTATTCTTGATTTGTGACTGGTTCTTGCACTTGTTGGATGCAACAGGATTTTATTATTTTTATCTACATTGCTGCCTGAGAAATGACACCCTGACATAGTTCTGTGGTCTGTGATCCTGTTCTGGTTCTATGAAATACCGAGGCATTGTGTGATCTTTGTCCTCAGAATTTTGTTAACAGTGTTTTATGATTTATAGTGATGATGTGTTTGTACTATTTTGGACAGTATTAAAACAAAGAAAGCCATATGAACATGTTTTTAAGTTATATACCATGATTTTACTGGTCCGGCCCGCTTGGGAATAGATTTTACTCCATGTGGCCCCTGAGCTCAAATGAGTTTGACACCCCTGGTCTAGATAGTACTGCTCAGGTTGGTTTAATCTAATAAATCATGTTACTGTCTAGATAGTACTGCTCAGGTTGGTTTAATCTAATAAATCATGTTACTGTCTAGATCAGGGGTCGGCAACATTTAATGCTCAAAGAGTCATTTGGTCCTGATTCCCACTGAACACAACACCCAGAGAGCCACACACATTTTATTTTGACAGTCCCACAGGAAGACCATGCCAGGACGACACTGCACACAAAACCTTCTTCACTGCTGGTTGACAACTTACAACTAATAAACTAAACTACATGAACTAAGCAACAAAAACACAACACAACACAATTATTAGCAACACTACAAACCTAACATAACCCCCAATAATTACATTTAAAACACGACAAACAGAAACTCCCATAATGCATTGCAGCTCTCAGCTCCTTTATCGCTACACATTATTAAAATGGAAGATAAATGTGGGAGATCTGGATTGTTAGAACCATGAGTGTGATGGTGTGTCTTTAATGTCCTGTAGTTGTTGTGGAATTCACTAGAATGTTCCGTCACTCTCAACAAGTCTGTAATGAACCTCCTGGAACTGTCGGCTTTTACTGTGAAAGGTACAGGAAGCTCCCAGCTTCAGACACCAGTTGAGCTGCTGTCATGACCTGCAGCCGCAATTCTACGTTCTTCATCCTTTATTGTTGTAATGACGTTACGTCGCCGCGTCGTTCACGACCCTACATTTTACCACTCTTTGTAGCGGGACTGAGCTCTGGGTGGCCTTGCCTCCTTACGTCCCTCGCTGGGTGGCTTTGCTTCCTTACGTCCCTCCGGGATGAACTGCAGTGGAGGACCAAAGACCAAAGAGCCACAGTGGAGGACCAAAGACCAAAGAGCCGCAGTGGAGGACCAAAGAGCCGCAGTGGAGGACCAAAGAGCCGCAGTGGAGGACCAAAGAGCCGCAGTGGAGGACCAAAGAGCCGCAGTGGAGGACCAAAGACCAAAGAGCCACAGTGGAGGACCAAAGAGCCACAAAGAGCCACAGTGGAGGACCAAAGAGCCACAAAGAGCCACAGTGGAGGACCAAAGAGCCACAGTGGAGGACCAAAGAGCCACAGTGGAGGACCAAAGAGCCACAGTGGAGGACCAAAGAGCCACAGTGGAGGGATTAAAGAGCCACAGTGGAGGACCAAAGAGCCACAGTGGAGGACCATAGAGCCACAGTGGAGGACCAAAGAGCCACAGTGGAGGACCAAAGAGCCACAGTGGAGGACCAAAGAGCCACAGTGGACGACTAAAGAGCCACAGTGGAGGACCAAAGAGCCACAGTGGAGGACCAAAGAGCCACAAAGAGCCACAGTGGAGGACCAAAGAGCCACAGTGGAGGACCAAAGAGCCACAGTGGAGGACCAAAGAGCCACAGTGGAGGACCAAAGAGCCACAGTGGAGGACCAAAGAGCCACAAAGAGCCACAGTGGAGGACCAAAGAGCCACAGTGGAGGACCAAAGAGCCACAGTGGAGGACCAAAGAGCCACAGTGGAGGACCAAAGAGCCACAGTGGAGGACCAAAGAGCCACAGTGGAGGACCAAAGAGCCACAGTGGAGGACTAAAGAGCCGCGGGGGGCCGACCCCTGGTCTAGATAGAGCTGCTCAGGCTGGTTTAATAACATAACTCACAACAGTTGGAAAATATGTGGATCAGTGTGATAACTGTAAATAATATATGTAGCACTAACAAGGGTATTGTATGTCCCCCCCCCCGCCCCCCCCCCCAGTCGTATACAGCAGCCATACCAACTTCTAATATGGGGATACTCTTAGTCTCTTCCTGTTACAAGAGTAAAAACTCTTCTGACATCAGAAGCTCTCAACCACATCGTATTTTCTGAGCAAGCTGCTGTACTGCTTCCTCTTCTGACATTATACTAACCTCAAATTGCATTTTGGGAGGATACATGCAAACATTCCTACATTTCATACTTTACTGTAGAGAAGAGTTTATTACATCCTCATAAAATCAACAATAATGAGAATGAGAATATTAAAACAAACAGAACTCTGGTATCATATGAATGTTCATGAATTGTGCTTCAATACTTGCTTTCAAAATACTTTAGTGACAACAAACTGGATACACATTTTGTCAGTTTGTGTTCTACAGTACTGGACTGTCATGCATCAGTGGTGTGTCTTTATATTGGTGTACTCTAGTCACTGAACAATATTAAATGTAGGATACCCCAATTAATTTTTTGGTCTAAAATGAGTCATTAATTATACATTATAATTCTGAGCCCTTTTTCTAGTTTTCTGCCGTGTACCACAAGGGAAGAAAACTCTAAGATGATGTACCTGCAACACAAAGATCATCATTTCTAAGATCATGATTTTAATATAACATGAAACGGTTTTTGTTTAACAAAATATATTTCACTGGGTGCAGGACTAGTGCAAAGTCTGCTGGACTAGTGAAACCCATGGCTCACTTGACTAGTGGGAAAAAACAAACTCTGATCTATCCCTGCACACTACTGAGGGAACAAAGTGCTCAGTAAAGCCGTTAAGATTTTAAGTTCATGTAATCCTTTAAAAGGAATGGAGTCACAGGTCTTTGCCGTCATGTGAGCACCTCGCGGCCTCAGAGACACAAGTGTTCATTCAACTGCTCTGCACACCACAGCTCACATCAGGGTCCATGGAGACCGGGTCGGCACAGCTTCAGGACAACTCTGGCTTCAGCTGAAAACAGCAGTGATGTGGAGAACTCAGAATCCCACTGTTCACATCCAGGACAGGAACTGCTGCTGGGTAAAGAATGAATGATGTGGAAACATCAAGACAAGAAGTCCATTCAACATCACATAGAAAAGCAAGAAGTGAATTTAAGCAGTCAAGCACTTGGTGATGCAGTAAAACGTCAGTGACACTTGATGTTGGGTTGAGAGAGCTGCACACCTCCCCTCCTCAACCTCCACCAGCTGATGTAGCTGCACACCTCCCCTCCTCAACCTCCACCAGCTGATGTAGCTGCACACCTCCCCTCCTCAACCTCCACCAGCTGATGTAGCTGCACACCTCCCCTCCTCAACCTCCACCAGCTGATGTAGCTGCACACCTCCCCTCCTCAACCTCCACCAGCTGATGTAGCTGCACACCTCCCCTCCTCAACCTCCACCAGCTGATGAAGCTGCAAGGAGGTAAAAACCACAAGATAACAGAAGAGAAGTGACGAATGAACTCACTGCAGCATGTGGTGGAATGTAGACAGTCCAACACAGAGACCAGAAGAAGTTGAAGAAGAGGTTCTGGTAGAACCAGTCCGCCCGTGGAGAGGCAGCAGTCTCAGAAAGTATCACAGAACCTTTTCATCCAGCCTCCTGTCAGCAGCTGGAGTTGATCAACAGTGAACCATCCTGACCAGTCCAGCTCCTGGTGCACTGGCTGCTGCTACAGTGACGCTTCAACCAACCCATTGAAGTGAACAGTGACGCTTCAACCAACCCATTGAAGTGAACAGTGACGCTTCAACCAACCCATTGAAGTGAACAGTGACGCTTCAATCAACCCATTGAAATGAACAGTGACGCTTCAACCAACCCATTGAAGTGAACAGTGATGCTTCAACCAACCCATTGAAGTGAACAGTGACGCTTCAACCAACCCATTGAAGT
>NC_137652.1:32949180-33214180 GCF_963422515.1 Blennius ocellaris | reverse complement strand
AGGGAGGCAGGCGGGGGACGCTCAGAGTAAGAGGTCTCACCAGGACTGAATCATTACTGTAACACCAGAGTTTAACTGGACGTTGAGACATGCAGTCAAACTCTGGTGAGGATACTGAGGTATCACCGTGGCACAAGTTAGCGGTTCGGATGCTAACTGTGGCTGTGAGGAACTCCTGTTCTGAGGGGAAAACCAGAGTCCCGAGATTGCAATGATGCACGTCAACGTGCTCGCGCGCATATACAACAGATGTTTATCAGCAGCACATGAAACACAATTGCAGGTTAGCTTCAGGCTAATCTAGCATATATATATATATATATATATATATATATATAGCACTGTTGCACCCAGTCCGGCGCCTCAGGCGGGGGAAGCAGTTCTCCACCAACACTGTTTACAGTGGAAGTGGGGAGCTGTTGACCTCAACTGGGGACATTGTTGGGCGGTGGAAGGAATACTTCGAGGACCTCCTCAATCCCACCACCACGTCTTCCATTGAGGAAGCAGAGACTGGGTTCTCAGAGGTGGACTCGTCCATCTCCCAAGCTGAAGTCACCGAGGTTGTTGTGAAGCTCCTCGGTGGCAAGGCACCGGGAGTGGATGAGATTCGCCCAGAGTTCCTTAAGTCTCTGGATGTGCAGGGACTGTAGTGGCTGACTCGTCTCTGCAACATCGCGTGGCGGGCGGGGACAGTACCTCTGGACTGGCAGACCGGGGTGGTGGTCCCTCTCTTTAAGAAGGGGGATCGGAGGGTGTGTTCCAACTACAGAGGGATCACACTCCTCAGCCTCCCCGGGAAAGTCTATTCCAGGGTACTGGAGAGGAGGGTCCGGCCGTTAGTCGAACCTCGGCTCCAAGAGGAACAATGCGGTTTTCGTCCTGGTCGTGGAACACTGGACCAGCTCTATACCCTCCACCAGGTGCTTGAGGGTTCGTGGGAGTTCGCCCAACCAGTCCACATGTGTTTTGTGGATCTGGAGAAGGCGTTCGACCACGTCCCCCGAGATGTCCTGTGGGGGGTGCTCCGGGAGTACGGAGTCCGGGGTCCCTTGTTGAGGGCTGTTCGGTCCTTGTATTCCCGGAGCAGGAGTCTGGTTCGCATTGCCGGCAGTAAGTCGGACCTGTTCCCTGTGCACGTTGGCCTCCGGCAGGGGTGTCCTTTGTCACCGGTTCTGTTCATCATATATATGGACAGAATTTCTAGGCACAGCCGGGGGCCGGAGGGGGTCCGGCTTGGGGACCACAGAATCTCATCTCTGCTATTTGCGGATGATGTGGTTCTGTTGGCCCCATCAAGCCTGGATCTCCAGCGTGCACTGACACGGTTCGCAGCCGAGTGTGAAGCAGCTGGGATGAGGATCAGCACCTCTAAATCCGAGGCCATGGTTCTCGACCGGAAAAAGGTGGCTTGCCCCCTCCAGGTCGGTGGAGTGCCCTTGTCCCAAGTGGAGGAGTTTAAGTATCTTGGGGTCTTGTTCACGAGTGGGGGAAAGATGGAGCGTGAGATCGACAGGCGGATCGGTGCAGCGTCTGCAGTTATGCGGACGTTGTATCGGTCCGTCGTGGTGAAGAAGGAGCTGAGCCAAAAAGCGAAGCTCTCGATTTACCGGTCGATCTTTGTTCCTACCCTCACCTATGGTCATGAACTATGGGTCATGACCGAAAGAACGAGATCCCGGATACCAGCGGCTGAAATGAGCTTCCTCCGTAGGGTGGCTGGGCGTACCCTTAGAGATAGGGTGAGGAGCTCAGTCACCAGGGAGGAGCTCGGAGTAGAGCCGCTGCTCCTCCACATCGAGAGGAGCCAGCTGAGGTGGCTCGGGCATCTATTTCGGATGCCCCCCGGACGCCTCCCGAGGGAGGTGTTTCGGGCATGTCCCTCCGGTAGGAGGCCTCGGGGCAGACCCAGGACACGCTAGAGGGACTATGTCTCTCGGCTGGCCTGGGAATGCCTTGGGGTGCCACCGGAGGAGCTGGAGGAAGTGTCTGGGGCGAGGGAAGTCTGGGCAACTCTGCTCAGACTGCTGCCTCCGCGACCCGGCCCCGGATAAAGCGGTAGCCAATGGATGGATGGATGGATGGATGGATGTTGCACCCAGTGTGACTCCTGTCCTATACTGGGATTCACAGCCAGCTAAACTCTTCCTGGTACTGCATCCTCCAAGGAACAGGCCAGTGTTGAAGTTGAACGGATTTAATACAAGGGAGTATGAAACTGAAATGCACATACAAAAACACTGGAACACCTTTGTCAATAACAGCACAGATTGCTTCTAATATATCACATATATTAGTACTATTGATTAGTAAGCTGGATATAAGCTGAAGGTAAACTACATACTACATACACACACACGCACACACACACACATACACACACACACACATATATATATATATATACATATATATATATATATTTTTGTAAATCCCCTCTCGCCCTCCGCGGGCGGTCACCTGTTTTTCGATTCCAAGCTGGGGTCCTCTACCAGAGGCCTAGGAGCTTGAGGGTCCTGGTCCTCTACCAGAGGCCTGGGAGCTTGAGGGTCCTGGTCCTCTACCAGAGGCCTGGGAGCTTGAGGGTCCTGGTCCTCTACCAGAGGCCTGGGAGCTTGAGGGTCCTGGTCCTCTACCAGGGGCCTGGGAGCTTGAGGGTCCTGGTTCTCTACCAGAGGTTGTTCCAGGGATCTGCTGTAGCCACTCCTCCAGTTTGGGGGTTACTGCCCCGAGGGCACTACTGTCACCTTCACCTTCCAAGCTTCTCCAGCTCCTCTCTGAGCCCCTGGTACTCCTTCTTTCTGATGTTCCATCACTTGGTATTGCTACATCCACCACCACGGCTTTCCTCTGCCCTTTATCAACCACCACAATGTCTGCTTGGTTCTCCGTTACCATCCTGTCTGTCTGTATCTGGAAGTCCCACAGGATCTTGGCTCGGTCATTCTCCACCACCTTTGGGGGGTCTCCCACTGTGATCTTGGGGTTTCCAGACCATACTCCGCACAGATGTTTGGGTACACTATGCCAGCCACTTGGTTATGGCGTTCCATGTATGCCTTCCCAGCCAGCATCTTGCACCCTGCAGTTCTGTGCTGGATTGTGTCAGGTGCCTCTTTGCACAGTCTACACCTTGGGTCTTGTCTGGTGTGGTAGATCTGGCTTCTATGGCTCTGGTGCTCAGAGCCTGCTCCTGTGCAGCCACGATGAGGGCCTCTGTGCTGTCCTGTAGGTTCAAGGTTCAAGGTTCAAGGTGTTTTATTTGTCATATCACCAGTAAAAGCCAGGTTTCACAGTGAATGAAATTCTTATTTTGCCGTCCACCCTGAAGCCGACCTATATAAATATATATATAAATAAGTACAAGAGAATAAAATCTAAAAAATAAAATAAAATAAAATAAAATAAAGTAACAGAGCAGTGCAAAAATATTAGTGCGAAAGTGAGATGTGCAATGTAAACATGTCAGAAGCTGTTCAGAAGTCTGATGGCGACGGGGAAGAAAGAGTTTTTGAGTCCATTCGTTTTGCTTTTCAAGCTTCTGAACCTCCGGCCTGAGGGGAGGAGCCTGAACAGTCTGTGTTGTGGATGGGGGGGGGGGGGGGGCAGCTCTACTGTGGACCCTGTGCTGGTAGATGCTCTGCAGAGAGGGCAGTGGTGTTCTGGTGATCTTCTCGGCCGTCTTAACCACTCTCTGCAGGCGACTGCGGTCCGCCACAGTATTGTTGCCGTACCAGGCTGTGATGCAGCTGGTTAAGGTGTCTCAACCACACAGCTGTAGAAGTTCCTGAGTATCCTGGGAGACATGCCCAATTTCTTCAGCCTCCTCAGGAAGTACAGCCGTTGTTGGGCCTCTTGACCACCTGTGTGGTGTTGAGTGTCCAGGTGAGGTCCTCCTGTGTGGTGTTGAGTGTCCAGGTGAGGTCCTCCTGTGTGGTGTTGAGTGTCCAGGTGAGGTCCTCTGATGTGGACACCCTGCTCACCCTCTCCACCTTAAGCTCCCGGATAGACAGTGGACGGTGAGGTCTCCTCTCCTTCCTCCTGTCCACTATCATCTCCTTTGTCTTGTCTGTGTTAAGGGAGAGGTTGTTGTCCTCACACCAAGCCACTAGACCAGCACCTCCCTCCTGTAAGCCGCTTCCTCCTCCCCTGTGATGCGTCCAATCACAGCGGTGTCATCTGCCAACTTCAGGATGATGTTGTCCTTGTGGGAGGCGACACAGTCATGTGTGAACAAGGTGTAGAGGACGGGGCTGAGGACACGGGGTGATGATGCTGGCTGAAGTCCTGTTTCCAATCCTAACAGACTGGGGCCTGCCAGTCAGGAAGTCTAGGAGCCAGTCAGGAAGTCTAGGAGCCCGTCAGGAAGTCTAGGAGCCAGACAGGAAGTCTAGGAGTCAGTCACAGAGGGAGGGTTGCAGTCCCAGTGTGTGTAGTTTGTGTGTAGTGTGTGTGTAGTTTGTGGGGGATGACGTGTTAAATGCTGAGCTGTGGTCCACACAGAGGATCCTGATGTAGGAGTCTCTGTTCTCCAGAGAGGATCCTGATGTAGGAGTCTCTGTTCTCCAGAGAGGATCCTGATGTAGGAGTCTGTGTTCTCCAGAGAGGATCCTGATGTAGGAGTCTGTGTTCTCCAGAGAGGATCCTGATGTAGGAGTCTGTGTTCTCCAGAGAGGATCCTGATGTAGGAGTCTGTGTTCTCCAGGTGAGAGAGGGAATAGTGGAGTGCAGCAGTGATCGGACCATCTGAGGTGGACCTGTTTGGCCCATATGCACATTGCAGGGGTCAAGTGTCTCTGGTAGGCTGCTCTGAATGTGGGCCTTCACCACCCTCTACATGCATTTTGCATGATTGGAGTGAGTGCTACTGGCCTGTAGTCATTCAGACAGGTGGGGGGGCTTGTCTTGGGGAGGGGACGATGGTTGTGGTTTTGAAGTAGGTGGGCACAACGCTCTGGCTGAGGGAGAGGGTGAATATGGAGGTGAGGACATCAGCCAGCTCATCTGCACATGCTCTGAGCGCCCTCCCCGGGATGTGGTCTGGTCCTGGGGCCTTCCGGGGGTTGATCCTCCTCAGAGCTCTTTCTGACTGTTGGGGGAGGGGAGAGGGTCTGGGTGTGTGTGGGCCTCCTTTCTGTGTCGGGAGTGGAGATCTGGAACCGGGTGTAGAACGTGTTGAGATCATCGGTAGGCTGTCTGTGGGGTTGATGATGCTGGTGGAGGCTCTGTAGTCAGTGATGTGCCCTGGGTCTGCAGCAGTGTAGAAGCTGTTCAGCTGTCCTCTGTACTGCCTCTTAGCTGCTTCGATGCTCTCCTCAGTCCGTACGCTGCAGCTTTGTACTCCTCCTCATTTCCAGATCTGAAGGCGAGGGAGCGAGCGCGCAGCATGTGTCGTACTTGACCAGTGATCCAGGGCTTCTGGTTGGGGAACTTCCTGACTCGTGAGGTTGGCACGATGTTGTCAACACAGGTGCTGATGTACCCAGTCACATGTTCAGCATAGTCCTGTATGTTAACAGAAGAGTCCTCCAGAGTGGCTGCAGCTTTGAACACCTCCCAGTCTGTCAGAGCAACACAGTCCTGCAGGGTACTCTCAGATTCTGGGGTCCAGAGTTTGACCTGTTTGGTGACAGGGTTTGTCTGTTTCAGTCTCCGTCTGTATGCCGGGTACATGAAGAGGGATATGTGGTCAGAGTGGCCGAAGTGGGGGCGGGGAGCAGCCTTGTATGCACCACGTATGTTGCTGTAGACATGGTCCAGTGTGTTTTTATTCCGGGTGGGAATGTCCACATGTTGGTAGTATTTGGGGAGTACAGTCCGTAGTTTGCACTGGTTGAAGTCGCCAGCGACAATAAAAACAGCATCAGGGTGAGCGGTCTCTAGCGCGCTGATGACGTCATGGAGCTGGCCAAGCGCTGCAGCTGATTGGCTCTCGGGTGAATGTAAACAGCGGCCAGAAACACAGCAGTAAATTCCCTTGGTAGATAGTAGGGAGGGCACTTCAGCAGTAGAAACTCCATGTCTGGCGAGCAGTGTGTCTGGACAGTCTGTACATCTCCACACCACGAGTTGTTTACAAACACACACACCCCTCCCCCTCTCCTCTTACCGGAGGCTGCGGTCCGGTCTCCTCGGTGTATGGAGTGAGTTTGTAGCTGGATTGCGCATTCCGGTACTTTGCTTGAAAGCCAGGTCTTGGTGAAAATTAGAGCACAGCACTCTCTAACTTTCCGCTGTGTTGTTATCCTGGCTCGCAGCTCGTCCACTTTGTTTTCCAGCGCCCGCATGTTGGCTAGTAGGAGGCTAGGTAGCGGTGGTCTGCTAGCACGCGATTTTAGCCTAGCATGTAGCCCTCCCCTCTTGCCTCGTTTGCGTCGCCGTCTCTGGAGCGTTCTCCTGGGGTCACCTAGCACACTGGGGCTCGATGCTTCGGGGCCTTCCTGGGGGTGGTGGGGGGGCTGCTGCGGTGGTGGCTGCTGCGGCGGACAATGTGTTGTAGTTCCGGTGGTATGGGTCCAGTAGATCCCGCGTGTTTGTGAGAGCTACCGATGTCCAAAAGTGTCTGTCTTTCTGTCACTATATACACTATATACAAGTCAATAAAAAGTCGGCGTAGAGTGGAGCGAGCAAACACGTCTGCCACGGGGGGCGCCATCTTGCAGGAAAGGAGGCCAGCCCTCTCTAGCCATTGGTAGGACTTCTTGAGATCAGCCACTTCAGTTAAGTTCCACTGGTACATCCCATGTAGGGGCTTGTCCTCCCATGATGGTCCCTCTTCCAGCACCTCCTCATCTTGTCCTCCCATGATGGTCCCTCTTCCAGCACCTCTTCATCTCGCCATTGTCTGAGACTTTGGTTGAGTATGTCATCCGTCGGAGCCCTGTCCTTGATGTACGTATGGAGCTTGGATGTTTCATCCTGGATAGTGGCTCTCACGCTCACTAGTCCTCGGCCTCCTTCCTTACGGCGAGCATACAGTCTCAAGGTGCTGGATTTGGGATGGAACCCACCATGCATGGTGAGGAACTTTCGTGTTTTAACGTCTGTGGTCTGTATCTCTTCCTTTGGCCACCTTATTATACCCGCAGGGTACCTGATCACTGGCAGGGCGTAGCTGTTTATTGCCCTGGACTTGTTCTTGGCTTCTTAGGACTTGCCTTACTCGCTGGAGGTATTTGGCCGTTGCCGCTTTCCTTGTTGCCTGTTCAAGGTTGCCATTTGCCTGTGGTATTCCCAGGTACTTGTAACTGTCCTCAATGTCTGCTATTGTTCCTTCTGGGAGTGAGAGCCCTTCAGTGTGGACTACCTTGCCTCGCTTTGTCACCATCCTACTACATTTCTCAAGCCCGAATGACATCCCAATGTCATTGCTGTAGATCCTGGTGGTGTGGATCAGGGAGTCTATGTCCCGTTCGCTCTTGGCGTACAGCTTGATGTCATCCATGTAGAGGAGGTGACTGATCGTGGCCCCGTTCCTGAGGCGGTATCCGTAGCCTGTCTTGTTGATTATTTGGCTTAGGGGGTCAGACCTATGCAGAACAGCAGTGGGGACAGAGCATCACCTTGGTATATGCCACATTTGATGGACACTTGTGCAAGCGGCTTACCATTGGCCTCGAGGGTGGTTTTCCACAACCTCATGGAGTTTGCAACGAACGCTCTTGGAGTCCTGTTGATGTTGTACAGCTCCAAGCATTCAGTGATCTATGTGTGTGGCATTGAGTCGTAGGCTTTCTTGTAATCAATCCAGGCAGTGCACAGGTTGGTATTACGGGACCTGCAGTATTGGGCGACTGTTCTGTCAACTAGGAGCTGGTGTTTGGCTCCTCTGGTATCTCTACCAATGCCCTTCTGTGCTTAGCTCATGTATTGATCCATGTGCCCGCTTATCTTAGCCGCGATGATGCCTGACATGAGCTTCCATGTTGTGGAGAGGCAGGTTATTGGCCGATAGTTGGATGGGACTGCACTTTTGGTGGGATCCTTCAGGATCAGGATTGTTCACCCTTCGGTTAGCCATTCTGGGGGAGTCCCATCTCTGATATATATATATATATATATATAAAAGGCCCCCTTGTGGCCGCTAAGCATCAGACACTTTCTGTGACTCTCTCTCGCCCCTCTGGAAGACATCCCACTTCAACTGGACTCTCAGCCAATCACAAGTTGGCTCAGGCTCGCTATACACGGATAGCATTCAGTCCGAGACTTTTTGCCTGTGTTGTACGTTATCCGCACGGACTTGATACGGCATTACGACTGTTCTGTGTTTTGTGTGCGTCTTAAAAGTAAGGATGAGTAGTTGTCATTCATTAAAACCATTGATTAAGCTAAATTGGTAGTGTTTTTCATCTGTTTAGCATTGCTACATATTAGCTCCGGCTTTTCCTGCAGAGCTAGGCCTCATGCAGTAATTTTCCTTTCTGTGAGGTTGTATGTTGCCATTCGGGCGTTCTCCTTCGGTTTCGCCTCGTCGGCTGTCCGTTACAGACCCTCTGTGTGTAGTTTGTAGCCCGTCGTGGTGATATCGGCGGTCAGTCTAGCTGATTGGCTACGGTGCACATACCTCCCGCATGTTCACTTGTTACAGCTGGTTGTAGTTATTTAGGATAAATAATGATTTATTTAAGATAAACCATTTCCAATACAATAGCTCCCTCTGCTGGTAATACACCAGCAGAGGGAGCTATTGTATTGGAAATGGTTTATCTTTCCCAATGTTCATGTTTGGAAGCTGTTAGGGCCCACAGAGCAGTCATGTTCATTGTTTATGGCAGTTTCGGCCATGTTTATAGATTACTGGGACTATCACAGTTATATCAGACATTCTGCTAACTGTTTTCATTTCTGTTTCCCTGTTGCAGAACTACACACACCCACCCACCCACACAACCACATCATCACCCCGTAACTCCTGCAATGAGACACACCCCATCCTACAGTTGAGTGTCAATAAAACATCATCCACCGAGGGACTCTTGAGTGATTCTGACCGATCACCCGCTGTGGGCTCTACATAACGATCCAACACATCTTCAATTCAAGGAAGCCAGCCTTCTTCCCTACAAAGTGGTCCTTCGAGCCGGATCCAGAGCTTGCAGTGGACATAGATGTTTACCACCTCGGATGACGAGTCCCGTGCACGGTCCAGGAGGCAGCGAGATGAGGAGGACCAGAGTGGACCTGCTTCACGCTCTGCTTCCCCAGATGGTCAGCTGCATCATAGCCCAGCGCGATGTTCAGTCACTGACACACGGGAATCTTCAGCAGATGAGTGGAGAAGGGAGTGCTGTATCCTAGGGCGTGAAAGGGAAGATCTCCTAGCATCGATGGAGAAGCTGAAGGTACAGAATGAGCAGCTCAGAGCCAAAGCGGAGTCCAGCAGATCCCATCCAGTGCCACATACTGTAGCCGCCCGAGAAAGACTTTACCGAGAAGGGCTGGATTACGGAGGTGACTCATCCAGGTACGCATCGTCAGTCCACTTCCGGGACAGTTAGACCGCACCTAGAAGGAAGACGTCACCACGACCATCCTCTGACAGGCGTCACGACTATAGCAGAGAGATGAAGGACTACAGGGAATCATAAATATATAAACAATAAATAAAGCAATTTCTGATCAATCCATATCAATTTCAGACTTAAAATAATGTACTGATTTAGGCCCCACCTAGTTTCACACGAACCACGCCCACTTCCGGTTTAGGCCCCACCCGCTCCGAGTACAGATACACATACAGATACAGATGGTGGTGTACTCACTCATCCAGTTTAAAATGTTCCCTGCAAACCACAGAGAACTCACTCAGTGAATCCTTCCTCCTCGAAGCCACCTCCCTCTTCTTCCTCAAACTGTCGTCTTTGGGAACCTTCAAATTGAAAACGGGAGATTTGAGAGTCAAAACAAAAACCTTTCAAATTATTCTACAGTCACATGTTGTCAGTGTTTCTCAGAGTGGAGGAGGAGACATTCTACAATCTATTCTACAGTCACATGTTGTCAGTGTTTCTCAGCCAGAGTGGAGGAGGAGACATTCTACAATCTATTGTACAGTCACATGTTGTCAGTGTTTCTCAGTCAGAGTGGAGGAGGAGACATTCTACAATCTATTGTACAGTCACATGTTGTCAGTGTTTCTCAGTCAGAGTGGAGGAGGAGACATTCTACAATCTATTCTACAGTCACATGTTGTCAGTGTTTCTCAGTCAGAGTGGAGGAGGAGACATTCTACAATCTATTCTACAGTCACATGTTGTTAGTGTTTCTCAGTCAGAGTGGAGGAGGAGACATTCTACAATCTATTCTACAGTCACATGTTGTCAGTGTTTCTCAGAGTGGAGGAGGAGACATGAGAGGAATCTTACTTTTGTGAGGGTGAAAGAATTACATGTGAACAATCCAGCCTGTGTCACCTGGTAAAATGTGCTGGTCCATGTTATACCTACAATATTTGGTTTATTTCTACAATAGCATCCATGAGTCAGTTGTAATCTAAGTCTGTATTGTGGAACATGTGATTTATAAAGTCTCAGTTGGACTAATAGCAGATAAACAAGCTGTAAAGCGCCCATGGCAGCTGCTACCGGTTCACTAGTGGATGTAAATACTGTGCAATAAGTTTATATTTGCAAAATTCAAACAGCAATAATGTTCCATCTTACCTGTAAAAAGTAATCCCCGAGTCCTGCTTCCTACAGTCCGTCGATTTGTACAGAAAAACTCCACAAGATCCTCTGGGGTCTGTTTCACGAAGCAGGTTTAACAAGCCCTGAGCTTAACCCCGAGCTCTGAGTTGAGTTACACTGAGACAGAAAATACTGAGTTTTCGGTTTCACAACAGCGGATTTTGACCAGTTTGATGAACTCAGAGTAGTTTCACCTGGAGTTAAGCACCACGACTCTAAAAAGACCACATCAATGGAGCCCCGATTCAACGAGTCACCATGACAACGGAGGCGCGGAGGGCGGAGTTTTTTACGCCAGTGGAGCAGGAAGTATTGATCCGATCATATGGCGAATATGAACATATTTAAATAAAAGAAATGCAACGTTGCAGCGGCTGCTAAAGAGAGGGAGGCGGCGTGGAAGAAGATTGCTGCTCAAGTGAATGTGTAAGTTCTAACGTCTTTGTCATCGCAACATCATTGCAAGGGAATACTGCTTGATGGTAGCTTATTAATTTATTTCTTTTAGGTGCAATTCCTCGGGGGAGAAGCCTCTTGGCAGCAGCTGAAAGTGAAATATAAAAACATTGTCCAATCGGGTAAGACCGCTGCTAATTTAATTGTTAATCAATACATTTCTTAACGTAATTTCGATCATGTGTGACATTGTACAGTAAATATCAAGTGGCTATTTGACTGTGAGGTGTTTTATTCCAACATAATGCTGTTTTCAAACACATAACTGTCTTCTCACCCATATCATGTGCTGTCAAATAACTCAGGCTAAACAAACGCAGACTTTACTCAGCCAACAGAAAGAAGGCAGATGTAAAACGGGTGGTGGCCCAGCACCTCCACCTTTAACAGAGGCGGAGGAGCCCTAAGCCAGAATGTTGGGAGGCCAGTGGCTGAGGGAATCCCTGGAGGAGCTCCTCTTCAGAGCTCAGCCCTCAACATACCACTTCCTTCATAATATATAATATGCCGAGGCCTATATATCTCTTTAAGCCTCCTTTTGTTCATCTTTATTTCCCCATCATGTCTTTTTTTTGTCACCCAACAGATTGTGATGGTGCTCTCTGCCTGCTGGACCCCCTCATGCCACAACAGACCTTGTAAGTAGGCAACACTCCAAAGATCTTGCTAGTTGGTAGTTTAAATATACTGAAACATATTCATGTAGGATGAAGAGTACGAGGAAACCCTGTCTGCTGCCTTTACAGAGGAGGATCCACAAAGACCTATAGAGGTATGATAGTTCTCATCCTGTTTACATTTCTTAAACATTGTGGTGGAATAAGGAGTGATATTTTGTCTACACTGAAGTATTGACACATTATTTTTAACAGGGCCTGGCTGGACAGCAGCAGGAGGGTCCCTCAACATCCACTGCAGGGACTGACAGTGAGACAGATGTTCAGTAAACACCAGAGGTTCATTCTGGGGAATTCATGTCCCACTGTAATAATTGAATGTCCCCCTTATGTCCTCCCAGTTATCTGTAAAACAGATCTATAGACTCCACCTGCTCCAGAAGATGGAAACAACTGCTAAGGAAATGCAGTAGTTGGACCAGCAGATTAGAAAGGCCCCGAAGTGATGATGGCCTATGGTGTCTCTGAGAGCTCTGACAAGTCAATGGGCTCCTCATCATCCTCGGGGTCCTCTCTATGTAGGGCAGGGTCCTGTCTATGTAGGGCAGGGTCCTCTCTATGTAGGGCAGGGTCCTCTCTGTGTAGGGCAGGGTCCTCTCTATGTAGGGCAGGGTCCTCTCTACGTAGGGCAGGGTCCTCTCTATGTAGGGCAGGGTCCTCTCTGTGTAGGGCAGGGTCCTGTCTATGTAGGGCAGGGTCCTCTCTATGTAGGGCAGGGTCCTCTCTGTGTAGGGCAGGGTCCTCTCTATGTAGGGTAGGGTCCTCTCTACGTAGGGCAGAGTCCTCTCTATGTAGAGCAGGGTCCTCTCTGTGTAGGGCAGGGTCCTCTCTATGTAGGGCAGGGTCCTCTCTGTGTAGGGCAGGGTCCTCTCTATGTAGGGCAGGGTGTTATGAAGGACAACACATGCCACTATAATACCACAGGCCCTCTCTACATAGGGCAGGGTCCTCTCTATGTAGGGCAGGGTCCTCTCTATGTAGGGCAGGGTCCTCTCTACGTGGGGGAGGGTCCTCTCTATGTAGGGCAGGGTCCTCTCTATGTAGGGCAGGGTCCTCTCTATGTAGGGCAGGGTGTTATGAAGGACCTCTCAGGGTCACCCTGAGGTGACGTAGGCACTGGAGACGGGCTTTCAGCAGGCCTATGGTCCTCTCCACCCGGGCTCTTGTCCTGCAGTGAGCCCGGTTGAAGTTCTGTTGGGGGGCCTGGTTCAGGGTCTTGGTAAGGGGTCAGCAGCCGGGGTTGTCATGGTAACCCCTGTAAAATCTGCTTCATTCTGTGAGGGAGCTTTGATGGGATGTGCGTTCTATCGATGCAGCCTATCACATTTAGGAATCCTGAAAGAAAGGAAAATGACTAATCCCACTCTAAGATTGCAGCACAAGATCATTAACACAATGTTATTTAATATTTATTTAGTGGATCTCATCCTTCACCTGCAATCCTGTGGAACTCCTCCTTGATGACTCTTGAAGGTTTCTCTCCAGGGGAAACAACAAAGGTTGCTAAAACCCTTTTTAGGGCGAGGCACACCTTTCTGATTGGCTGCATACAGTGGCCTTACTCAGGTGCTCTGCCTCTCCAATATTGGACAGAAAACTGCCATTTGTGAGGAAACGCAGCACAACACACAATATCTGCTATGACGTCAGGGCAAGGCTCAGCTGGTGATGTTGCTAATGTACGGACCGATTAAACTGTGGATGTACATAATGGTCTCGGCAGTAAAACGTACCACTCAAAAAGGAAGGTGTCTGGAAATGCCAGTACATCTCTGGTCTGATGATGATCTGTCTGCCAATATTAAATTCTGGGCGAAGTAACGCTGCGCCTTCATCAATCGGATCATTATCAAAAGCACATTCCATATTGAGGGAAACAAGTTCACGTCTAATTTGCCTCTGGAATAAGTCACTGCAGAACTGTTTCACGAAAACTCCCCCGCTGAATGAGGAAATGAAATCCTGTGTCCATCTGAAAGGGGGCGGAGCCAGAGAGAAACTCCAGGTTCACTGACAAAAACCTGCTCCCGACCAGGTTAGTTCTAGAGCGTCTGTTGCCCCGGTAACTGACCGGGAGTTGACGTTTCACCGCTTTGTGAAACAGGCTGGAGTTACCCCTCTTCCTCTGGTTGTTACCGCCTGTTGTAAAACAGGCTGGAGTTACCCCTCTTCCTCTGGTTGTTACCTCCTGTTGTGAAACAGACTGCAGTTACCCCTCTTCCTCTGGTTGTTACCCCCTGTTGTGAAACAGGCTGGAGTTACCCCTCTTCCTCTGGTTGTTACCTCCTGTTGTGAAACAGGCTGGAGTTACCCCTCTTGCTCTGGTTGGAGTTACCTCCTGTTGTGAAACAGACTGGAGTTACCCCTCTTCCTCTGGTTGTTTCCTCCTGTTGTGAAACAGGCTGGAGTTACCCCTCTTGCTCTGGTTGGAGTTACCTCCTGTTGTGAAACAGGCTGGAGATACCCCTCTTGCTCTGGTTGGAGTTACCTCCTGTTGTGAAACAGGTTGGAGTTATCCCTCTTCCTCTGGTTGTTACCTCCTGTTGTGAAACAGGCTGGAGTTACCCCTCTTCCTCTGGTTGTTACCCCCTGTTGTGAAACAGGCTGGAGTTACCCCTCTTCCTCTGGTTGTTACCTCCTGTTGTGAAACAGGTTGGAGTTACCCCTCTTCCTCTGGTTGTTACCTCCTGTTGTGAAACAGGTTGGAGTTACCCCTCTTCCTCTGGTTGTTACCTCCTGTTGTGAAACAGGCTGGAGTTACCCCTCTTCCTCTGGTTGTTACCTCCTGTTGTGAAACAGGCTGGAGTTACCCCTCTTCCTCTGGTTGTTACCCCCTGTTGTGAAACAGGCTGGAGTTACCCCTCTTCCTCTGGTTGTTACCTCCTGTTGTGAAACAGGCTGGAGTTACCCCTCTTCCTCTGGTTGTTACCTCCCATTGTGAAACAGGCTGGAGTTACCCCTCTTCCTCTGGTTGGAGTTACCTCCTGTTGTGAAACAGGCTGGAGTTACCCCTCTTCCTCTGGTTGTTACCCCCTGTTGTGAAACAGGGTGGAGTTACCCCTCTTCCTCTGGTTGTTACCCCCTGTTGTGAAACAGGTTGGAGTTACCCCTCTTCCTCTGGTTGTTACCTCCTGTTGTGAAACAGGCTGGAGTTGCTCCTCTTCCTCTGGTTGGAGTAACCTCCTGTTGTGAAACAGGCTGGAGTTACCCCTCTTCCTCTGGTTGTTACCCCCTGTTGTGAAACAGGCTGGAGTTACCCCTCTTCCTCTGGTTGTTACCTCCTGTTGTGAAACAGGCTGGAGTTACCCCTCTTCCTCTGGTTGTTACCTCCTGTTGTGAAACAGACTGGAGTTACCCCTCTTCCTCTGGTTGTTACCTCCTGTTGTGAAACAGGCTGGAGGTACCCCTCTTCCTCTGGTTGTTACCTCCTGTTGTGAAACAGACTGGAGTTACCCCTCTTCCTCTGGCTGTTACCTCCTGTTGTGAAACAGGCTGGAGGTACCCCTCTTCCTCTGGTTGTTACCTCCTGTTGTGAAACAGGCTGGAGTTACCCCTCTTACTCTGGTTGTTACCCCCTGTTGTGAAACAGGTTGGAGTTACCCCTCTTCCTCTGGTTGTTACCTCCTGTTGTGAAACAGGCTGGAGTTACCCCTCTTCCTCTGGTTGTTACCCCCTGTTGTGAAACAAGCTGGAGTTACCCCTCTTCTTCTGGTTGTTACCTCCTGTTGTGAAACAGGCTGGAGTTGCCCCTCTTCCTCTGGTTGGAGTTATCTCCTGTTGTGAAACAGGCTGGAGTTACCCCTCTTCCTCTGGTTGTTACCTCCTGTTGTGAAACAGGCTGGAGTTACCCCTCTTGCTCTGGTTGGAGTTACCTCCTGTTGTGAAACAGACTGGAGTTACCCCTCTTCCTCTGGTTGTTTCCTCCTGTTGTGAAACAGGCTGGAGTTACCCCTCTTCCTCTGTTGTTACCTCCTGTTGTGAAACAGGCTGGAGTTACCCCTCTTCCTCTGGTTGTAACCTCCTGTTGTGAAACAGGTTGGAGTTACCCCTCTTCCTCTGGTTGTTACCTCCTGTTGTGAAACAGGCTGGAGTTACCCCTCTTCCTCTGGTTGTTACCTCCTGTTGTGAAACAGGCTGGAGTTACCCCTCTTCCTCTGGTTGTTACCCCCTGTTGTGAAACAGGCTGGAGTTACCCCTCTTCCTCTGGTTGTTACCTCCTGTTGTGAAACAGGCTGGAGTTACCCCTCTTCCTCTGGTTGTTACCTCCCATTGTGAAACAGGCTGGAGTTACCCCTCTTCCTCTGGTTGGAGTTACCTCCTGTTGTGAAACAGGCTGGAGTTACCCCTCTTCCTCTGGTTGTTACCCCCTGTTGTGAAACAGGGTGGAGTTACCCCTCTTCCTCTGGTTGTTACCCCCTGTTGTGAAACAGGTTGGAGTTACCCCTCTTCCTCTGGTTGTTACCTCCTGTTGTGAAACAGGCTGGAGTTGCTCCTCTTCCTCTGGTTGGAGTAACCTCCTGTTGTGAAACAGGCTGGAGTTACCCCTCTTCCTCTGGTTGTTACCCCCTGTTGTGAAACAGGCTGGAGTTACCCCTCTTCCTCTGGTTGTTACCTCCTGTTGTGAAACAGACTGGAGTTACCCCTCTTCCTCTGGTTGTTACCTCCTGTTGTGAAACAGGCTGGAGGTACCCCTCTTCCTCTGGTTGTTACCTCCTGTTGTGAAACAGGCTGGAGTTACCTCTCTTCCTCTGGTTGTTACCCCCTGTTGTGAAACAGGCTGGAGGTACCCCTCTTCCTCTGGTTGTTACCTCCTGTTGTGAAACAGGCTGGAGTTACCCCTCTTACTCTGGTTGTTACCCCCTGTTGTGAAACAGGTTGGAGTTACCCCTCTTCCTCTGGTTGTTACCTCCTGTTGTGAAACAGGCTGGAGTTACCCCCTCTTCCTCTGGTTGTTACCCCCTGTTGTGAAACAAGCTGGAGTTACCCCTCTTCTTCTGGTTGTTACCTCCTGTTGTGAAACAGGCTGGAGTTGCCCCTCTTCCTCTGGTTGGAGTTATCTCCTGTTGTGAAACAGGCTGGAGTTACCCCTCTTCCTCTGGTTGTTACCTCCTGTTGTGAAACAGACTGGAGTTACCCCTCTTCCTCTGGTTGGAGTTATCTCCTGTTGTGAAACAGGCTGGAGTTACCCCTCTTCCTCTGGTTGTTACCTCCTGTTGTGAACCAGACTGGAGATACCCCTCTTCCTCTGGTTGGAGTTACCTCCTGTTGTGAAACAGGCTGGAGTTACCCCTCTTCCTCTGGTTGTTGCCCCCTGTTGTGAAACAGACTGGAGGTACCCCTCTTCCTCTGGTTGGAGTTACCCCCTGTTGTGAAACAGACTGGAGGTACCCCTCTTCCTCTGGTTGGAGTTACCTCCTGTTGTGAAACAGGCTGGAGTTACCCCTCTTCCTCTGGTTGTTACCTCCTGTTGTGAAACAGGCTGGAGTTACCCCTCTTCCTCTGGTTGCTACCTCCTGTTGTGAAAAAGGCTGGAGTTACCCCTCTTCCTCTGGTTGTTACCTCCTGTTGTGAAACAGGTTGGAGTTACCCCTCTTCCTCTGGTTTTTACCTCCTGTTGTGAAACAGGCTGGAGATACCCCTCTTCCTCTGGTTGTTTCCTCCTGTTGTGAAACAGGCTGGAGATACCCCTCTTCCTCTGGTTGTTACCCCCTGTTGTGAAACAGGGTGGAGTTACCCCTCTTCCTCTGGTTGTTACCCCCTGTTGTGAAACAGGTTGGAGTTACCCCTCTTCCTCTGGTTGTTACCTCCTGTTGCGAAACAGGGTGGAGTTGCCCCTCTTCCTCTGGTTGGAGTTACCTCCTGTTGTGAAACAGACTGGAGTTACCCCTCTTCCTCTGGTTGCTACCTCCTGTTGTGAAACAGGCTGGAGTTACCCCTCTTCCTCTGGTTGTTACCTCCTGTTGTGAAACAGGGTGGAGTTACCCCTCTTCCTCTGGTTGTTACCTCCTGTTGTGAAACAGCGTGGAGTTACCCCTCTTCCTCTGGTTGGAGTTACCTCCTGTTGTGAAACAGGCTGGAGTTACCCCTCTTCCTCTGGTTGGAGTTACCTCCTGTTGTGAAACAGGCTGGAGTTACCCCTCTTCCTCTGGTTGGAGTTACCTCCTGTTGTGAAACAGGCTGGAGTTACCCCTCTTCCTCTGGTTGTTACCTCCTGTTGTGAAACAGGCTGGAGTTACCCCTCTTCCTCTGGTTGTTACCTCCTGTTGTGAAACAGGCTGGAGTTACCCCTCTTCCTCTGGTTTTTACCTCCGGTTGTGAAACAGGTTGGAGTTACCCCTCTTCCTCTGGTTGTTACCTCCTGTTGTGAAACAGGTTGGAGTTACCCCTCTTCCTCTGGTTGTTACCTCCTGTTGTAAAACAGGGTGGAGTTACCCCTCTTCCTCTAGTTGTTACCTCCTGTTGTGAAACAGGGTGGAGTTACCCCTCTTCCTCTGGTTGGAGTTACCTTCTGTTGTGAAACAGGCTGGAGTTACCCCTCTTGCTCTGGTTGGAGTTACCTCCTGTTGTGAAACAGACTGGAGTTACCCCTCTTCCTCTGGTTGTTTCCTCCTGTTGTGAAACAGGCTGGAGTTACCCCTCTTGCTCTGGTTGGAGTTACCTCCTGTTGTGAAACAGACTGGAGTTACCCCTCTTCCTCTGGTTGTTTCCTCCTGTTGTGAAACAGGTTGGAGTTACCCCTCTTCCTCTGGTTTTTACCTCCTGTTGTGAAACAGGCTGGAGATACCCCTCTTCCTCTGGTTGTTACCCCCTGTTGTGAAACAGGGTGGAGTTACCCCTCTTCCTCGGGTTGTTACCCCCTGTTGTGAAACAGGTTGGAGTTACCCCTCTTCCTCTGGTTGTTACCTCCTGTTGCGAAACAGGGTGGAGTTGCCCCTCTTCCTCTGGTTGGAGTTACCTCCTGTTGTGAAACAGACTGGAGTTACCCCTCTTCCTCTGGTTGCTACCTCCTGTTGTGAAACAGGCTGGAGTTACCCCTCTTCCTCTGGTTGTTACCTCCTGTTGTGAAACAGGGTGGAGTTACCCCTCTTCCTCTGGTTGTTACCTCCTGTTGTGAAACAGCGTGGAGTTACCCCTCTTCCTCTGGTTGGAGTTACCTCCTGTTGTGAAACAGGCTGGAGTTACCCCTCTTCCTCTGGTTGGAGTTACCTCCTGTTGTGAAACAGGCTGGAGTTACCCCTCTTCCTCTGGTTGGAGTTACCTCCTGTTGTGAAACAGGCTGGAGTTACCCCTCTTCCTCTGGTTGTTACCTCCTGTTGTGAAACAGGCTGGAGTTACCCCTCTTCCTCTGGTTGTTACCTCCTGTTGTGAAACAGGCTGGAGTTACCCCTCTTCCTCTGGTTTTTACCTCCTGTTGTGAAACAGGTTGAAGTTACCCCTCTTCCTCTGGTTGTTACCTCCTGTTGTGAAACAGGTTGGAGTTACCCCTCTTCCTCTGGTTGTTACCTCCTGTTGTAAAACAGGGTGGAGTTACCCCTCTTCCTCTAGTTGTTACCTCCTGTTGTGAAACAGGGTGGAGTTACCCCTCTTCCTCTGGTTGGAGTTACCTTCTGTTGTGAAACAGGCTGGAGTTACCCCTCTTCCTCTGGTTGGAGTTACCTTCTGTTGTGAAACAGACTGGAGTTACCCCTCTTGCTCTGGTTGGAGTTACATCCTGTTGTGAAACAGACTGGAGTTACCCCTCTTCCTCTGGTTGTTTCCTCCTGTTGTGAAACAGGCTGGAGTTACCCCTCTTCCTCTGTTGTTACCTCCTGTTGTGAAACAGGCTGGAGTTACCCCTCTTCCTCTGGTTGTTACCTCCTGTTGTGAAACAGGTTGGAGTTACCCCTCTTCCTCTGGTTGTTACCTCCTGTTGTGAAACAGGCTGGAGTTACCCCTCTTGCTCTGGTTGGAGTTACCTCCTGTTGTGAAACAGACTGGAGTTACCCCTCTTCCTCTGGTTGTTTCCTCCTGTTGTGAAACAGGTTGGAGTTACCCCTCTTCCTCTGGTTTTTACCTCCTGTTGTGAAACAGGCTGGAGATACCCCTCTTCCTCTGGTTGTTACCCCCTGTTGTGAAACAGGGTGGAGTTACCCCTCTTCCTCGGGTTGTTACCCCCTGTTGTGAAACAGGTTGGAGTTACCCCTCTTCCTCTGGTTGTTACCTCCTGTTGCGAAACAGGGTGGAGTTGCCCCTCTTCCTCTGGTTGGAGTTACCTCCTGTTGTGAAACAGACTGGAGTTACCCCTCTTCCTCTGGTTGCTACCTCCTGTTGTGAAACAGGCTGGAGTTACCCCTCTTCCTCTGGTTGTTACCTCCTGTTGTGAAACAGGGTGGAGTTACCCCTCTTCCTCTGGTTGTTACCTCCTGTTGTGAAACAGCGTGGAGTTACCCCTCTTCCTCTGGTTGGAGTTACCTCCTGTTGTGAAACAGGCTGGAGTTACCCCTCTTCCTCTGGTTGGAGTTACCTCCTGTTGTGAAACAGGCTGGAGTTACCCCTCTTCCTCTGGTTGGAGTTACCTCCTGTTGTGAAACAGGCTGGAGTTACCCCTCTTCCTCTGGTTGTTACCTCCTGTTGTGAAACAGGCTGGAGTTACCCCTCTTCCTCTGGTTGTTACCTCCTGTTGTGAAACAGGCTGGAGTTACCCCTCTTCCTCTGGTTTTTACCTCCTGTTGTGAAACAGGTTGGAGTTACCCCTCTTCCTCTGGTTGTTACCTCCTGTTGTGAAACAGGTTGGAGTTACCCCTCTTCCTCTGGTTGTTACCTCCTGTTGTAAAACAGGGTGGAGTTACCCCTCTTCCTCTAGTTGTTACCTCCTGTTGTGAAACAGGGTGGAGTTACCCCTCTTCCTCTGGTTGGAGTTACCTTCTGTTGTGAAACAGGCTGGAGTTACCCCTCTTCCTCTGGTTGGAGTTACCTTCTGTTGTGAAACAGACTGGAGTTACCCCTCTTGCTCTGGTTGGAGTTACATCCTGTTGTGAAACAGACTGGAGTTACCCCTCTTCCTCTGGTTGTTTCCTCCTGTTGTGAAACAGGCTGGAGTTACCCCTCTTCCTCTGTTGTTACCTCCTGTTGTGAAACAGGCTGGAGTTACCCCTCTTCCTCTGGTTGTTACCTCCTGTTGTGAAACAGGTTGGAGTTACCCCTCTTCCTCTGGTTGTTACCTCCTGTTGTGAAACAGGCTGGAGTTACCCCTCTTCCTCTGGTTGTTACCTCCTGTTGTGAAACAGGCTGGAGTTACCCCTCTTCCTCTGGTTGTTACCCCCTGTTGTGAAACAGGCTGGAGTTACCCCTCTTCCTCTGGTTGTTACCTCCTGTTGTGAAACAGGCTGGAGTTACCCCTCTTCCTCTGGTTGTTACCTCCCATTGTGAAACAGGCTGGAGTTACCCCTCTTCCTCTGGTTGGAGTTACCTCCTGTTGTGAAACAGGCTGGAGTTACCCCTCTTCCTCTGGTTGTTACCCCCTGTTGTGAAACAGGGTGGAGTTACCCCTCTTCCTCTGGTTGTTACCCCCTGTTGTGAAACAGGTTGGAGTTACCCCTCTTCCTCTGGTTGTTACCTCCTGTTGTGAAACAGGCTGGAGTTGCTCCTCTTCCTCTGGTTGGAGTAACCTCCTGTTGTGAAACAGGCTGGAGTTACCCCTCTTCCTCTGGTTGTTACCCCCTGTTGTGAAACAGGCTGGAGTTACCCCTCTTCCTCTGGTTGTTACCTCCTGTTGTGAAACAGGCTGGAGTTACCCCTCTTCCTCTGGTTGTTACCTCCTGTTGTGAAACAGACTGGAGTTACCCCTCTTCCTCTGGTTGTTACCTCCTGTTGTGAAACAGGCTGGAGGTACCCCTCTTCCTCTGGTTGTTACCTCCTGTTGTGAAACAGACTGGAGTTACCCCTCTTCCTCTGGCTGTTACCTCCTGTTGTGAAACAGGCTGGAGGTACCCCTCTTCCTCTGGTTGTTACCTCCTGTTGTGAAACAGGCTGGAGTTACCCCTCTTACTCTGGTTGTTACCCCCTGTTGTGAAACAGGTTGGAGTTACCCCTCTTCCTCTGGTTGTTACCTCCTGTTGTGAAACAGGCTGGAGTTACCCCTCTTCCTCTGGTTGTTACCCCCTGTTGTGAAACAAGCTGGAGTTACCCCTCTTCTTCTGGTTGTTACCTCCTGTTGTGAAACAGGCTGGAGTTGCCCCTCTTCCTCTGGTTGGAGTTATCTCCTGTTGTGAAACAGGCTGGAGTTACCCCTCTTCCTCTGGTTGTTACCTCCTGTTGTGAAACAGACTGGAGTTACCCCTCTTCCTCTGGTTGGAGTTATCTCCTGTTGTGAAACAGGCTGGAGTTACCCCTCTTCCTCTGGTTGTTACCTCCTGTTGTGAACCAGACTGGAGTTACCCCTCTTCCTCTGGTTGGAGTTACCTCCTGTTGTGAAACAGGCTGGAGTTACCCCTCTTCCTCTGGTTGTTGCCCCCTGTTGTGAAACAGACTGGAGGTACCCCTCTTCCTCTGGTTGGAGTTACCCCCTGTTGTGAAACAGACTGGAGGTACCCCTCTTCCTCTGGTTGGAGTTACCTCCTGTTGTGAAACAGGCTGGAGTTACCCCTCTTCCTCTGGTTGTTACCTCCTGTTGTGAAACAGGCTGGAGTTACCCCTCTTCCTCTGGTTGCTACCTCCTGTTGTGAAAAAGGCTGGAGTTACCCCTCTTCCTCTGGTTGTTACCTCCTGTTGTGAAACAGGTTGGAGTTACCCCTCTTCCTCTGGTTTTTACCTCCTGTTGTGAAACAGGTTGGAGTTACCCCTCTTCCTCTGGTTTTTACCTCCTGTTGTGAAACAGGCTGGAGATACCCCTCTTCCTCTGGTTGTTACCCCCTGTTGTGAAACAGGGTGGAGTTACCCCTCTTCCTCTGGTTGTTACCCCCTGTTGTGAAACAGGTTGGAGTTACCCCTCTTCCTCTGGTTGTTACCTCCTGATGCGAAACAGGGTGGAGTTGCCCCTCTTCCTCTGGTTGGAGTTACCTCCTGTTGTGAAACAGACTGGAGTTACCCCTCTTCCTCTGGTTGCTACCTCCTGTTGTGAAACAGGCTGGAGTCACCCCTCTTCCTCTGGTTGTTTCCTCCTGTTGTGAAACAGGGTGGAGTTACCCCTCTTCCTCTGGTTGTTACCTCCTGTTGTGAAACAGCGTGGAGTTACCCCTCTTCCTCTGGTTGGAGTTACCTCCTGTTGTGAAACAGGCTGGAGTTACCCCTCTTCCTCTGGTTGGAGTTACCTCCTGTTGTGAAACAGGCTGGAGTTACCCCTCTTCCTCTGGTTGGAGTTACCTCCTGTTGTGAAACAGGCTGGAGTTACCCCTCTTCCTCTGGTTGTTACCTCCTGTTGTGAAACAGGCTGGAGTTACCCCTCTTCCTCTGGTTGTTACCTCCTGTTGTGAAACAGGCTGGAGTTACCCCTCTTCCTCTGGTTTTTACCTCCTGTTGTGAAACAGGTTGGAGTTACCCCTCTTCCTCTGGTTGTTACCTCCTGTTGTGAAACAGGTTGGAGTTACCCCTCTTCCTCTGGTTGTTACCTCCTGTTGTAAAACAGGGTGGAGTTACCCCTCTTCCTCTAGTTGTTACCTCCTGTTGTGAAACAGGGTGGAGTTACCCCTCTTCCTCTGGTTGGAGTTACCTTCTGTTGTGAAACAGGCTGGAGTTACCCCTCTTCCTCTGGTTGTTACCTCCTGTTGTGAAACAGGCTGGAGTTACCCCTCTTCCTCTGGTTGTTACCTCCTGTTGTGAAACAGGGTGGAGTTACCCCTCTTCCTCTGGTTGTTACCTCCTGTTGTGAAATAGGGTGGAGTTACCCCTATTCCTCTGGTTGGAGTTACCTCCTGTTGTGAAACAGGCTGGAGTTACCCCTCTTCCTCTGGTTGTTACCTCCTGTTGTGAAACAGACTGGAGTTACCCCTCTTCCTCTGGTTGGAGCTACCTTCTGTTGTGAAACAGGCTGGAGTTACCCCTCTCCCTCTGGTTGGAGTTACCTCCTGTTGTGAAACAGGGTGGAGTTTCCCCTCTTCCTCTGGTTGGAGTTACCTCCTGTTGTGAAACAGGCTGGAGTTACCCCTCTTCCTCTGGTTGGAGTTACCTCCTGATGTGAAACAGGCTGGAGTTACCCCTCTCCCTCTGGTTGTTAACTCCTGTTGTGAAACAGGTTGGAGTTACCCCTCTTCCTCTGGTTGTTACCTCCTGTTGTGAAAATGGTTGGAGTTACCCCTCTTCCTCTGGTTGTTACCTCCTGTTGTGAAACAGACTGGAGTTACCCCTCTTCCTCTGGTTGTTACCTCCTGTTGTGAAACAGACTGGAGTTACCCCTCTTCCTCTGGTTGGAGTTACCCCTCTTCCTCTGGTTGTTACCTCCTGTTGTGAAAATGGTTGGAGTTACCCCTCTTCCTCTGGTTGTTACCTCCTGTTGTGAAACAGACTGGAGTTACCCCTCTTCCTCTGGTTGTTACCTCCTGTTGTGAAACAGACTGGAGTTACCCCTCTTCCTCTGGTTGTTACCTCCTGTTGTGAAACAGGTTGGAGTTACCCCTCTTCCTCTGGTTGTTACCTCCTGTTGTGAAAATGGTTGGAGTTACCCCTCTTCCTCTGGTTGTTACCTCCTGTTGAGAAACAGACTGGAGTTACCCCTCTTCCTCTGGTTGTTACCTCCTGTTGTGAAACAGGCTGGAGTTACCCCTCTTCCTCTGGTTGGAGTTACCTCCTGTTGTGAAACAGGCTGGAGTTACCCCTCTTCCTCTGGTTGGAGTTACCTCCTGTTGTGAAACAGGCTGGAGTTACCCCTCTTCCTCTGGTTGGAGTTACCTCCTGTTGTGAAACAGGCTGGAGTTACCCATCTTCCTCTGGTTGTTACCCCCTGTTGTGAAACAGGGTGGGGTTACCCCTCTTCCTCTGGTTGTTACCCCCTGTTGTGAAACAGGCTGGAGTTACCCATCTTCCTCTGGTTGGAGTTACCTCCTGTTGTGAAACAGGCTGGAGTTACCCCTCTTCCTCTGGTTGGAGTTACCTCCTGTTGTGAAACAGGCTGGAGTTACCCCTCTTCCTCTGGTTGTTACCCCCTGTTGTGAAACAGGCTGGAGTTACCCCTCTTCCTCTGGTTGTTACCTCCTGTTGTGAAACAGTTGGAGTTACCCCTCTTCCTCTGGTTGTTACCTCCTGTTGTGAAACAGGCTGGAGTTACCCCTCTTCCTCTGGTTGTTACCTTCTGTTGTGAAACAGACTGGAGTTACCCCTCTTCCTCTGGTTGTTACCTCCTGTTGTGAAACAGGTTGGAGTTACCCCTCTTCCTCTGGTTGTTACCTCCTGTTGTGAAACAGGCTGGAGTTACCCCTCTTCCTCTGGTTTTTACCTCCTGTTGTGAAACAGGTTGGAGTTACCCCTCTTCCTCTGGTTGTTACCTCCTGTTGTGAAACAGGTTGGAGTTACCCCTCTTCCTCTGGTTGTTACCTCCTGTTGTAAAACAGGGTGGAGTTACCCCTCTTCCTCTAGTTGTTACCTCCTGTTGTGAAACAGGGTGGAGTTACCCCTCTTCCTCTGGTTGGAGTTACCTTCTGTTGTGAAACAGGCTGGAGTTACCCCTCTTCCTCTGGTTGTTACCTCCTGTTGTGAAACAGGCTGGAGTTACCCCTCTTCCTCTGGTTGTTACCTCCTGTTGTGAAACAGGGTGGAGTTACCCCTCTTCCTCTGGTTGTTACCTCCTGTTGTGAAATAGGGTGGAGTTACCCCTATTCCTCTGGTTGGAGTTACCTCCTGTTGTGAAACAGGCTGGAGTTACCCCTCTTCCTCTGGTTGGAGTTACCTCCTGTTGTGAAACAGGCTGGAGTTACCCCTCTTCCTCTGGTTGTTACCTCCTGTTGTGAAACAGGCTGGAGTTACCCCTCTTCCTCTGGTTGTTACCTCCTGTTGTGAAACAGGCTGGAGTTACCCCTCTTCCTCTGGTTTTTACCTCCTGTTGTGAAACAGGTTGGAGTTACCCCTCTTCCTCTGGTTGTTACCTCCTGTTGTGAAACAGGTTGGAGTTACCCCTCTTCCTCTGGTTGTTACCTCCTGTTGTAAAACAGGGTGGAGTTACCCCTCTTCCTCTAGTTGTTACCTCCTGTTGTGAAACAGGGTGGAGTTACCCCTCTTCCTCTGGTTGGAGTTACCTTCTGTTGTGAAACAGGCTGGAGTTACCCCTCTTCCTCTGGTTGTTACCTCCTGTTGTGAAACAGGCTGGAGTTACCCCTCTTCCTCTGGTTGTTACCTCCTGTTGTGAAACAGGGTGGAGTTACCCCTCTTCCTCTGGTTGTTACCTCCTGTTGTGAAATAGGGTGGAGTTACCCCTATTCCTCTGGTTGGAGTTACCTCCTGTTGTGAAACAGGCTGGAGTTACCCCTCTTCCTCTGGTTGTTACCTCCTGTTGTGAAACAGACTGGAGTTACCCCTCTTCCTCTGGTTGGAGCTACCTTCTGTTGTGAAACAGGCTGGAGTTACCCCTCTCCCTCTGGTTGGAGTTACCTCCTGTTGTGAAACAGGGTGGAGTTTCCCCTCTTCCTCTGGTTGGAGTTACCTCCTGTTGTGAAACAGGCTGGAGTTACCCCTCTTCCTCTGGTTGGAGTTACCTCCTGATGTGAAACAGGCTGGAGTTACCCCTCTCCCTCTGGTTGTTAACTCCTGTTGTGAAACAGGTTGGAGTTACCCCTCTTCCTCTGGTTGTTACCTCCTGTTGTGAAAATGGTTGGAGTTACCCCTCTTCCTCTGGTTGTTACCTCCTGTTGTGAAACAGACTGGAGTTACCCCTCTTCCTCTGGTTGTTGCCTCCTGTTGTGAAACAGACTGGAGTTACCCCTCTTCCTCTGGTTGGAGTTACCCCTCTTCCTCTGGTTGTTACCTCCTGTTGTGAAAATGGTTGGAGTTACCCCTCTTCCTCTGGTTGTTACCTCCTGTTGTGAAACAGACTGGAGTTACCCCTCTTCCTCTGGTTGTTACCTCCTGTTGTGAAACAGACTGGAGTTACCCCTCTTCCTCTGGTTGTTACCTCCTGTTGTGAAACAGGTTGGAGTTACCCCTCTTCCTCTGGTTGTTACCTCCTGTTGTGAAAATGGTTGGAGTTACCCCTCTTCCTCTGGTTGTTACCTCCTGTTGAGAAACAGACTGGAGTTACCCCTCTTCCTCTGGTTGTTACCTCCTGTTGTGAAACAGGCTGGAGTTACCCCTCTTCCTCTGGTTGGAGTTACCTCCTGTTGTGAAACAGGCTGGAGTTACCCCTCTTCCTCTGGTTGGAGTTACCTCCTGTTGTGAAACAGGCTGGAGTTACCCCTCTTCCTCTGGTTGGAGTTACCTCCTGTTGTGAAACAGGCTGGAGTTACCCATCTTCCTCTGGTTGTTACCCCCTGTTGTGAAACAGGGTGGGGTTACCCCTCTTCCTCTGGTTGTTACCCCCTGTTGTGAAACAGGCTGGAGTTACCCATCTTCCTCTGGTTGGAGTTACCTCCTGTTGTGAAACAGGCTGGAGTTACCCCTCTTCCTCTGGTTGGAGTTACCTCCTGTTGTGAAACAGGCTGGAGTTACCCCTCTTCCTCTGGTTGTTACCCCCTGTTGTGAAACAGGCTGGAGTTACCCCTCTTCCTCTGGTTGTTACCTCCTGTTGTGAAACAGTTGGAGTTACCCCTCTTCCTCTGGTTGTTACCTCCTGTTGTGAAACAGGCTGGAGTTACCCCTCTTCCTCTGGTTGTTACCTTCTGTTGTGAAACAGACTGGAGTTACCCCTCTTCCTCTGGTTGTTACCTCCTGTTGTGAAACAGGTTGGAGTTACCCCTCTTCCTCTGGTTGTTACCTCCTGTTGTGAAACAGGCTGGAGTTACCCCTCTTCCTCTGGTTGTTACCTCCTGTTGTGAAACAGGTTGGAGTTACCCCTCTTCCTCTGGTTGTTACCTCCTGTTGTGAAACAGGCTGGAGTTACCCCTCTTCCTCTGGTTGTTACCCCCTATTGTGAAACAGGTTGGAATTACCCCTCTTCCTCTGGTTGGAGTTACCCCCTGTTGTGAAACAGGCTGGAGTTACCCCTCTTCCTCTGGTTGTTACCTCCTGTTGTGAAACAGGCTGGAGTTACCCCTCTTCCTCTGGTTGTTACCTCCTGTTGTGAAACAGGCTGGAGTTACCCCTCTTCCTCTGGTTGTTACCTCCTGTTGTGAAACAGGCTGGAGTTACCCCTCTTCCTCTGGTTGTTACCTCCGGTTGTGAAACAGGCTGGAGTTACCCCTCTTCCTCTGGTTGTTACCCCCTGTTGTGAAACAGGCTGGAGTTACCCCTCTTCCTCTGGTTGTTACCTCCTGTTGTGAAACAGTTGGAGTTACCCCTCTTCCTCTGGTTGTTACCTCCTGTTGTGAAACAGGCTGGAGTTACCCCTCTTCCTCTGGTTGTTACCTTCTGTTGTGAAACAGACTGGAGTTACCCCTCTTCCTCTGGTTGTTACCTCCTGTTGTGAAACAGGTTGGAGTTACCCCTCTTCCTCTGGTTGTTACCTCCTGTTGTGAAACAGGTTGGAGTTACCCCTCTTCCTCTGTTTGTTACCTCCTGTTGTGAAACAGGCTGGAGTTACCCCTCTTCCTCTGGTTGTTACCTCCTGTTGTGAAACAGGTTGGAGTTACCCCTCTTCCTCTGGTTGTTACCTCCTGTTGTGAAACAGGCTGGAGTTACCCCTCTTCCTCTGGTTGTTACCCCCTGTTGTGAAACAGGTTGGAGTTACCCCTCTTCCTCTGGTTGGAGTTACCCCCTGTTGTGAAACAGGCTGGAGTTACCCCTCTTCCTCTGGTTGTTACCTCCTGTTGTGAAACAGGCTGGAGTTACCCCTCTTCCTCTGGTTGTTACCTCCTGTTGTGAAACAGGCTGGAGTTACCCCTCTTCCTCTGGTTGTTACCTCCTGTTGTGAAACAGGCTGGAGTTACCCCTCTTCCTCTGGTTGTTACCTCCGGTTGTGAAACAGGCTGGAGTTACCCCTCTTCCTCTGGTTGTTACCTCCTGTTGTGAAACAGGCTGGAGGTACCCCTCTTCCTCTGGTTGTTACCTCCGGTTGTGAAACAGGCTGGAGTTACCCCTCTTCCTCTGGTTGTTACCCCCTGTTGTGATACAGGCTGGAGTTACCACTCTTCCTCTGGTTGTTACCCCCTGTTGTGAAACAGGCTGGAGTTACCCCTCTTCCTCTGGTTGTTACCTCCTGTTGTGAAACAGTTGGAGTTACCCCTCTTCCTCTGGTTGTTACCTCCTGTTGTGAAACAGGCTGGAGTTACCCCTCTTCCTCTGGTTGTTACCTCCTGTTGTGAAACAGACTGGAGTTACCCCTCTTCCTCTGGTTGTTACCTCCTGTTGTGAAACAGGTTGGAGTTACCCCTCTTCCTCTGGTTGTTACCTCCTGTTGTGAAACAGACTGGAGTTACCCCTCTTCCTCTGGTTGTTACCTCCTGTTGTGAAACAGGCTGGAGTTACCCCTCTTCCTCTGGTTGTTACCCCCTGTTGTGAAACAGGTTGGAGTTACCCCTCTTCCTCTGGTTGTTACCTCCTGTTGTGAAAATGGTTGGAGTTACCCCTCTTCCTCTGGTTGTTACCTCCTGTTGTGAAACAGACTGGAGTTACCCCTCTTCCTCTGGTTGTTACCTCCTGTTGTGAAACAGACTGGAGTTACCCCTCTTCCTCTGGTTGTTACCTCCTGTTGTGAAACAGGTTGGAGTTACCCCTCTTCCTCTGGTTGTTACCTCCTGTTGTGAAAATGGTTGGAGTTACCCCTCTTCCTCTGGTTGTTACCTCCTGTTGAGAAACAGACTGGAGTTACCCCTCTTCCTCTGGTTGTTACCTCCTGTTGTGAAACAGGCTGGAGTTACCCCTCTTCCTCTGGTTGGAGTTACCTCCTGTTGTGAAACAGGCTGGAGTTACCCCTCTTCCTCTGGTTGGAGTTACCTCCTGTTGTGAAACAGGCTGGAGTTACCCCTCTTCCTCTGGTTGGAGTTACCTCCTGTTGTGAAACAGGCTGGAGTTACCCATCTTCCTCTGGTTGTTACCCCCTGTTGTGAAACAGGGTGGGGTTACCCCTCTTCCTCTGGTTGTTACCCCCTGTTGTGAAACAGGCTGGAGTTACCCATCTTCCTCTGGTTGGAGTTACCTCCTGTTGTGAAACAGGCTGGAGTTACCCCTCTTCCTCTGGTTGGAGTTACCTCCTGTTGTGAAACAGGCTGGAGTTACCCCTCTTCCTCTGGTTGTTACCCCCTGTTGTGAAACAGGCTGGAGTTACCCCTCTTCCTCTGGTTGTTACCTCCTGTTGTGAAACAGTTGGAGTTACCCCTCTTCCTCTGGTTGTTACCTCCTGTTGTGAAACAGGCTGGAGTTACCCCTCTTCCTCTGGTTGTTACCTTCTGTTGTGAAACAGACTGGAGTTACCCCTCTTCCTCTGGTTGTTACCTCCTGTTGTGAAACAGGTTGGAGTTACCCCTCTTCCTCTGGTTGTTACCTCCTGTTGTGAAACAGGTTGGAGTTACCCCTCTTCCTCTGGTTGTTACCTCCTGTTGTGAAACAGGCTGGAGTTACCCCTCTTCCTCTGGTTGTTACCTCCTGTTGTGAAACAGGTTGGAGTTACCCCTCTTCCTCTGGTTGTTACCTCCTGTTGTGAAACAGGCTGGAGTTACCCCTCTTCCTCTGGTTGTTACCCCCTATTGTGAAACAGGTTGGAATTACCCCTCTTCCTCTGGTTGGAGTTACCCCCTGTTGTGAAACAGGCTGGAGTTACCCCTCTTCCTCTGGTTGTTACCTCCTGTTGTGAAACAGGCTGGAGTTACCCCTCTTCCTCTGGTTGTTACCTCCTGTTGTGAAACAGGCTGGAGTTACCCCTCTTCCTCTGGTTGTTACCTCCTGTTGTGAAACAGGCTGGAGTTACCCCTCTTCCTCTGGTTGTTACCTCCGGTTGTGAAACAGGCTGGAGTTACCCCTCTTCCTCTGGTTGTTACCCCCTGTTGTGAAACAGGCTGGAGTTACCCCTCTTCCTCTGGTTGTTACCTCCTGTTGTGAAACAGTTGGAGTTACCCCTCTTCCTCTGGTTGTTACCTCCTGTTGTGAAACAGGCTGGAGTTACCCCTCTTCCTCTGGTTGTTACCTTCTGTTGTGAAACAGACTGGAGTTACCCCTCTTCCTCTGGTTGTTACCTCCTGTTGTGAAACAGGTTGGAGTTACCCCTCTTCCTCTGGTTGTTACCTCCTGTTGTGAAACAGGTTGGAGTTACCCCTCTTCCTCTGTTTGTTACCTCCTGTTGTGAAACAGGCTGGAGTTACCCCTCTTCCTCTGGTTGTTACCTCCTGTTGTGAAACAGGTTGGAGTTACCCCTCTTCCTCTGGTTGTTACCTCCTGTTGTGAAACAGGCTGGAGTTACCCCTCTTCCTCTGGTTGTTACCCCCTGTTGTGAAACAGGTTGGAGTTACCCCTCTTCCTCTGGTTGGAGTTACCCCCTGTTGTGAAACAGGCTGGAGTTACCCCTCTTCCTCTGGTTGTTACCTCCTGTTGTGAAACAGGCTGGAGTTACCCCTCTTCCTCTGGTTGTTACCTCCTGTTGTGAAACAGGCTGGAGTTACCCCTCTTCCTCTGGTTGTTACCTCCTGTTGTGAAACAGGCTGGAGTTACCCCTCTTCCTCTGGTTGTTACCTCCGGTTGTGAAACAGGCTGGAGTTACCCCTCTTCCTCTGGTTGTTACCTCCTGTTGTGAAACAGGCTGGAGGTACCCCTCTTCCTCTGGTTGTTACCTCCGGTTGTGAAACAGGCTGGAGTTACCCCTCTTCCTCTGGTTGTTACCCCCTGTTGTGATACAGGCTGAAGTTACCCCTCTTCATCTGGTTGTTACCTCCTGTTGTGAAACAGGCTGGAGTTACCCCTCTTCCTCTGGTTGTTACCCCCTGTTGTGAAACAGGGTGGAGTTACCCCTCTTCCTCTGGTTGGAGTTATCTCCTGTTGTGAAACAGGCTGGAGTTACCCCTCTTCCTCTGGTTGTTACCTCCTGTTGTGAAACAGACTGGAGTTACCCCTCTTCCTCTGGTTGTTACCTCCTGTTGTGAAACAGGCTGCAGTTACCCCTCTTCCTCTGGTTGTTACCCCCTGTTGTGAAACAGACTGGAGGTACCCCTCTTCCTCTGGTTGTTACCTCCTGTTGTGAAACAGGCTGGAGTTACCCCTCTTCCTCTGGTTGTTACCTCCTGTTGTGAAACAGACTGGAGTTACCCCTCTTCCTCTGGTTGGAGTTACCCCTCTTCCTCTGGTTGTTACCTCCTGTTGTGAAAATGGTTGGAGTTACCCCTCTTCCTCTGGTTGTTACCTCCTGTTGTGAAACAGACTGGAGTTACCCCTCTTCCTCTGGTTGGAGTTACCTCCTGTTGTGAAACAGGCTGGAGTTACCCCTCTTCCTCTGGTTGTTACCCCCTGTTGTGAAACAGGGTGGAGTTACCCCTCTTCCTCTGGTTGTTACCCCCTGTTGTGAAACAGGCTGGAGTTACGCATCTTCCTCTGGTTGGAGTTACCTCCTGTTGTGAAACAGGCTGGAGTTACCCCTCTTCCTCTGGTTGGAGTTACCTCCTGTTGTGAAACAGGCTGGAGTTACCCCTCTTCCTCTGGTTGTTACCCCCTGTTGTGAAACAGGCTGGAGTTACCCCTCTTCCTCTGGTTGTTACCTCCTGTTGTGAAACAGTTGGAGTTACCCCTCTTCCTCTGGTTGTTGCCTCCTGTTGTGAAACAGGCTGGAGTTACCCCTCTTCCTCTGGTTGTTACCTCCTGTTGTGAAACAGACTGGAGTTACCCCTCTTCCTCTGGTTGTTACCTCCTGTTGTGAAACAGGTTGGAGTTACCCCTCTTCCTCTGGTTGTTACCTCCTGTTGTGAAACAGGTTGGAGTTACCCCTCTTCCTCTGGTTGTTACCTCCTGTTGTGAAACAGGCTGGAGTTACCCCTCTTCCTCTGGTTGTTACCTCCTGTTGTGAAACAGACTGGAGTTACCCCTCTTCCTCTGGTTGTTACCTCCTGTTGTGAAACAGGCTGGAGTTACCCCTCTTCCTCTGGTTGTTACCCCCTGTTGTGAAACAGACTGGAGGTACCCCTCTTCCTCTGGTTGGAGTTACCTCCTGTTGTGAAACAGGCTGGAGTTACCCCTCTTCCTCTGGTTGTTACCCCCTGTTGTGAAACAGGCTGGAGTTACCCCTCTTCCTCTGGTTGTTACCCCCTGTTGTGAAACAGGGTGGAGTTACCCCTCTTCCTCTGGTTGGAGTTACCTCCTGTTGTGAAACAGGCTGGCGTTACCCCTCTTCCTCTGGTTGTTACCTCCTGTTGTGAAACAGACTGGAGTTACCCCTCTTCCTCTGGTTGGAGTTACCTCCTGTTGTGAAACAGGCTGGAGTTACCCCTCTTCCTCTGGTTGTTACCCCCTGTTGTGAAACAGACTGGAGGTACCCCTCTTCCTCTGGTTGGAGTTACCTCCTGTTGTGAAACAGAGTGGAGTTACCCCTCTTCCTCTGGTTGTTACCTCCTGTTGTGAAACAGGCTGGAGGTACCCCTCTTCCTCTGGTTGGAGTTACCTCCTGTTGTGAAACAGGGTGGAGTTACCCCTCTTCCTCTGGTTGTTACCTCCTGTTGTGAAACAGACTGGAGGTACCCCTCTTCCTTTGGTTGGAGTTACCTCCTGTTGTGAAACAGGCTGGAGTTACCCCTCTTCCTCTGGTTGTTACCCCCTGTTGTGAAACAGGGTGGAGTTACCCCTCTTCCTCTGGTTGGAGTTACCTCCTGTTGTGAAACAGGCTGGCGTTACCCCTCTTCCTCTGGTTGTTACCTCCTGTTGTGAAACAGACTGGAGTTACCCCTCTTCCTCTGGTTGGAGTTACCTCCTGTTGTGAAACAGGCTGGAGTTACCCCTCTTCCTCTGGTTGTTACCCCCTGTTGTGAAACAGACTGGAGGTACCCCTCTTCCTCTGGTTGGAGTTACCTCCTGTTGTGAAACAGAGTGGAGTTACCCCTCTTCCTCTGGTTGTTACCTCCTGTTGTGAAACAGGCTGGAGGTACCCCTCTTCCTCTGGTTGGAGTTACCTCCTGTTGTGAAACAGGGTGGAGTTACCCCTCTTCCTCTGGTTGTTACCTCCTGTTGTGAAACAGACTGGAGGTACCCCTCTTCCTCTGGTTGGAGTTACCTCCTGTTGTGAAACAGGGTGGAGTTACCCCTCTTCCTCTGGTTGTTGCCCCCTGTTGTGAAACAGGCTGGAGTTACCCCTCTTCCTCTGGTTGGAGTTACCTCCTGTTGTGAAACAGGCTGGAGTTACCCCTCTTCCTCTGGTTGGAGTTACCTCCTGTTGTGAAACAGACTGGAGTTACCCCTCTTCCTCTGGTTGTTACCTCCTGTTGTGAAACAGACTGGAGTTACCCCTCTTCCTCTGGTTGTTACCTCCTGTTGTGAAACAGGTTGGAGTTACCCCTCTTCCTCTGGTTGTTACCTCCTGTTGTGAAACAGACTGGAGTTACCCCTCTTCCTCTGGTTGGAGTTACCTCCTGTTGTGAAACAGGCTGGAGTTACCCCTCTTCCTCTGGTTGTTACCTCCTGTTGTGAAACAGACTGGAGTTACCCCTCTTCCTCTGGTTGTTACCTCCTGTTGTGAAACAGGTTGGAGTTACCCCTCTTCCTCTGGTTGTTACCTCCTGTTGTGAAACAGACTGGAGTTACCCCTCTTCCTCTGGTTGTTACCTCCTGTTGTGAAACAGGCTGGAGTTACCCCTCTTCCTCTGGTTGTTACCCCCTGTTGTGAAACAGACTGGAGGTACCCCTCTTCCTCTGGTTGGAGTTACCTCCTGTTGTGAAACAGAGTGGAGTTACCCCTCTTCCTCTGGTTGTTACCTCCTGTTGTGAAACAGGCTGGAGGTACCCCTCTTCCTCTGGTTGGAGTTACCTCCTGTTGTGAAACAGACTGGAGGTACCCCTCTTCCTCTGGTTGTTACCTCCTGTTGTGAAACAGACTGGAGGTACCCCTCTTCCTCTGGTTGGAGTTACCTCCTGTTGTGAAACAGGGTGGAGTTACCCCTCTTCCTCTGGTTGGAGTTACCTCCTGTTGTGAAACAGGCTGGAGTTACCACTCTTCCTCTGGTTGTTACCCCCTGTTGTGAAACAGGCTGGAGTTACCCCTCTTCCTCTGGTTGTTACCTCCTGTTGTGAAACAGTTGGAGTTACCCCTCTTCCTCTGGTTGTTACCTCCTGTTGTGAAACAGGCTGGAGTTACCCCTCTTCCTCTGGTTGTTACCTCCTGTTGTGAAACAGACTGGAGTTACCCCTCTTCCTCTGGTTGTTACCTCCTGTTGTGAAACAGGTTGGAGTTACCCCTCTTCCTCTGGTTGTTACCTCCTGTTGTGAAACAGACTGGAGTTACCCCTCTTCCTCTGGTTGTTACCTCCTGTTGTGAAACAGGCTGGAGTTACCCCTCTTCCTCTGGTTGTTACCCCCTGTTGTGAAACAGGTTGGAGTTACCCCTCTTCCTCTGGTTGTTACCCCCTGTTGTGAAACAGGGTGGAGTTACCCCTCTTCCTCTGGTTGGAGTTATCTCCTGTTGTGAAACAGGCTGGAGTTACCCCTCTTCCTCTGGTTGTTACCTCCTGTTGTGAAACAGACTGGAGTTACCCCTCTTCCTCTGGTTGTTACCTCCTGTTGTGAAACAGGCTGGAGTTACCCCTCTTCCTCTGGTTGTTACCCCCTGTTGTGAAACAGACTGGAGGTACCCCTCTTCCTCTGGTTGGAGTTACCTCCTGTTGTGAAACAGGCTGGAGTTACCCCTCTTCCTCTGGTTGTTACCCCCTGTTGTGAAACAGGCTGGAGTTACCCCTCTTCTTCTGGTTGTTACCTCCTGTTGTGAAACAGACTGGAGGTACCCCTCTTCCTCTGGTTGGAGTTACCTCCTGTTGTGAAACAGGCTGGAGTTACCCCTCTTCCTCTGGTTGTTACCTCCTGTTGTGAAACAGACTGGAGTTACCCCTCTTCCTCTGGTTGGAGTTACCTCCTGTTGTGAAACAGGCTGGAGTTACCCCTCTTCCTCTGGTTGTTACCCCCTGTTGTGAAACAGACTGGAGGTACCCCTCTTCTTCTGGTTTGAGTTACCTCCTGTTGTGAAACAGAGTGGAGTTACCCCTCTTCCTCTGGTTGTTACCTCCTGTTGTGAAACAGGCTGGAGTTACCCCTCTTCCTCTGGTTGTTACCTCCTGTTGCGAAACAGACTGGAGGTACCCCTCTTCCTCTGGTTGGAGTTACCTCCTGTTGTGAAACAGGGTGGAGTTACCCCTCTTCCTCTGGTTGTTACCTCCTGTTGTGAAACAGACTGGAGGTACCCCTCTTCCTCTGGTTGGAGTTACCTCCTGTTGTGAAACAGGGTGGAGTTACCCCTCTTCCTCTGGTTGTTACCTCCTGTTGTGAAACAGACTGGAGTTACCCCTCTTCCTCTGGTTGTTACCTCCTGTTGTGAAACAGACTGGAGTTACCCCTCTTCCTCTGGTTGGAGTTACCTCCTGTTGTGAAACAGAAAACCCCGCATTTCCCTCAACTCGGTGTTAATTAACCTGGGGTAATCGATAAACCTGCTTCGTGAAACGGACCCCTGGTGTCTTAATTGTCTGCTGGGTTAGGTTTGTGTTTACGGATTTGACATGCGGCGTCTCCTCTGTATGATGTCTGTGACTACAGTCTTGAGCAGAGGTCTCCCAGAACTTTACTGAAAACTTTTGTTCACATGTCCAGAACGACGCTGGGTTTGCTGCAAAACTTCGAATAAAGCAAATATGAGAGCTGTAAGTAAAATATTCAGATTTTTATACCTTAATATTCATTTTCAAAGCACTAGGCTGGTTAGTTTGCAACAGCTGATACCACTTGTTTTTGTTTTGTTTATTGTGAGGTATTGTTTACTGTGAGCTATTGTTTACTGTGAGCTATTGTTTACTGTGAGGTATTGTTTACTGTGAGGTGTTGTTTACTGTGAGATATTGTTTACTGTGAGCTATTGTTTACTGTGAGGTATTGTTTACTGTGAAGTGTTGTTTACTGTGAGGTATTGTTTACTGTGAGCTATTGTTTATTGTGAGGTATTGTTTACTGTGAGGTGTTGTTTACTGTGAGCTATTGTTTACTGTGAGCTATTGTTTACTGTGAGCTATTGTTTACTGTGAGGTGTTGTTTACTGTGAGGTGTTGTTTACTGTGAGATATTGTTTACTGTGAGGTGTTGTTTATTGTGAGATATTGTTTACTGTGAGATATTGTTTACTGTGAGGTATTGTTTACTGTGAGGTGTTGTTTACTGTGAGATATTGTTTACTGTGAGGTGTTGTTTATTGTGAGGTATTGTTTACTGTGAGCTATTGTTTATTGTGAGGTATTGTTTACTGTGAGGTGTTGTTTACTGTGAGATATTGTTTACTGTGAGGTGTTGTTTACTGTGAGGTGTTGTTTATTTAGAGGTATTGTTTACTGTGAGGCATTGTTTACTGTGAGGTATTGTTTACTGTGAGGTATTGTTTATTGTGAGACATTGTTTATTGTGAGGTATTGTTTACTGTGAGATATTGTTTACTGTGAGGTGTTGTTTACTGTGATGTATTGTTTACTGTGAGGTGTTGTTTACTGTGAGGTGTTGTTTACTGTGAGATATTGTTTACTGTGAGGTGTTGTTTATTGTGAGGTATTGTTTACTGTGAGGTGTTGTTTACTGTGAGGTATTGTTTACTGTGAGATATTGTTTACTGTGAGGTATTGTTTACTGTGAGGTGTTGTTTACTGTGAGCTATTGTTTATTGTGAGGTATTCTTCATTGTGAGGTATTCTTCATTGTGAGGTATTGTTGACTGTGAGGTATTGTTTATTGTGAGGTATTCTTCATTGTGAGGTATTGTTTATTGTGAGGTATTGTTTACTGTGAGGTATTGTTTATTGTGAGGTATTGTTTATTGTGAGGTATTGTTTACTGTGAGCTATTGCTTATTGTGAGGTATTGTTTACTGTGAGGTGTTGTTTACTGTGAGCTATTGTTTACTGTGAGGTGTTGTTTACTGTGAGGTATTGTTTATTTTGAGGTATTGTTTACTGTGAGCTATTGTTTACTGTGAGCTATTGTTTACTGTGAGGTGTTGTTTACTGTGAGGTGTTGTTTACTGTCAGATATTGTTTACTGTGAGGTGTTGTTTATTGTGAGATATTGTTTACTGTGAGATATTGTTTACTGTGAGGTATTGTTTACTGTGAGGTGTTGTTTACTGTGAGCTATTGTTTACTGTGAGGTATTGTTTACTGTGAAGTGTTGTTTACTGTGAGGTATTGTTTACTGTGAGCTATTGTTTATTGTGAGGTATTGTTTACTGTGAGGTGTTGTTTACTGTGAGCTATTGTTTACTGTGAGCTATTTTTACTGTGAGGTATTGTTTACTGTGAGGTGTTGTTTACTGTGAGATATTGTTTACTGTGAGGTGTTGTTTACTGTGAGCTATTGTTTACTGTGAGGTATTGTTTACTGTGAGGTGTTGTTTACTGTGAGATATTGTTTACTGTGAGATATTGTTTACTGTGAGGTATTGTTTACTGTGAGGTATTGTTTACTGTGAGGTGTTGTTTACTGTGAGGTATTGTTTACTGTGAGCTATTGCTTATTGTGAGGTATTGTTTACTGTGAGGTGTTGTTTACTGTGAGCTATTGTTTACTGTGAGGTGTTGTTTACTGTGAGGTATTGTTTATTTTGAGGTATTGTTTACTGTGAGCTATTGTTTACTGTGAGCTATTGTTTACTGTGAGGTGTTGTTTACTGTGAGGTGTTGTTTACTGTGAGATATTGTTTACTGTGAGGTGTTGTTTATTGTGAGATATTGTTTACTGTGAGATATTGTTTACTGTGAGGTATTGTTTACTGTGAGGTGTTGTTTACTGTGAGATATTGTTTACTGTGAGGTGTTGTTTATTGTGAGGTATTGTTTACTGTGAGCTATTGTTTATTGTGAGGTATTGTTTACTGTGAGGTGTTGTTTACTGTGAGATATTGTTTACTGTGAGGTGTTGTTTACTGTGATGTATTGTTTACTGTGAGGTGTTGTTTACTGTGAGGTGTTGTTTACTGTGAGATATTGTTTACTGTGAGGTGTTGTTTATTGTGAGGTATTGTTTACTGTGAGGTGTTGTTTACTGTGAGGTATTGTTTACTGTGAGGTATTGTTTATTGTGAGGTATTGTTTACTGCGAGCTATTGTTTTATGTGAGGTATTGTTTACTGTGAGGTGTTGTTTACTGTGAGGTATTGTTTACTGTGAGCTATTGCTTATTGTGAGGTATGGTTTACTGTGAGGTGTTGTTTACTGTGAGCTATTGTTTACTGTGAGGTGTTGTTTACTGTGAGGTATTGTTTATTTTGAGGTATTGTTTACTGTGAGCTATTGTTTACTGTGAGCTATTGTTTACTGTGAGGTGTTGTTTACTGTGAGGTGTTGTTTACTGTGAGATATTGTTTACTGTGAGGTGTTGTTTATTGTGAGATATTGTTTACTGTGAGATATTGTTTACTGTGAGATATTGTTTACTGTGAGGTATTGTTTACTGTGAGGTGTTGTTTACTGTGAGATATTGTTTACTGTGAGGTGTTGTTTATTGTGAGGTATTGTTTACTGTGAGCTATTGTTTATTGTGAGGTATTGTTTACTGTGAGGTGTTGTTTACTGTGAGATATTGTTTACTGTGAGGTGTTGTTTACTGTGAGGTGTTGTTTACTGTGAGGTGTTGTTTACTGTGATGTATTGTTTACTGTGAGGTGTTGTTTACTGTGAGGTGTTGTTTACTGTGAGATATTGTTTACTGTGAGGTGTTGTTTATTGTGAGGTATTGTTTACTGTGAGGTGTTGTTTACTGTGAGGTATTGTTTACTGTGAGATATTGTTTACTGTGAGGTATTGTTTACTGTGAGGTGTTGTTTACTGTGAGCTATTGTTTATTGTGAGGTATTCTTCATTGTGAGGTATTCTTCATTGTGAGGTATTGTTGACTGTGAGGTATTGTTTATTGTGAGGTATTCTTCATTGTGAGGTATTGTTTATTGTGAGGTATTGTTTACTGTGAGGTATTGTTTATTGTGAGGTATTGTTTATTGTGAGGTATTGTTTACTGCGAGCTATTGTTTTATGTGAGATATTGTTTACTGTGAGGTGTTGTTTACTGTGAGGTGTTGTTTATTTAGAGGTATTGTTTACTGTGAGGCATTGTTTACTGTGAGGTATTGTTTACTGTGAGGTATTGTTTATTGTGAGACATTGTTTATTGTGAGGTATTGTTTACTGTGAGATATTGTTTACTGTGAGGTGTTGTTTACTGTGATGTATTGTTTACTGTGAGGTGTTGTTTACTGTGAGGTGTTGTTTACTGTGAGATATTGTTTACTGTGAGGTGTTGTTTATTGTGAGGTATTGTTTACTGTGAGGTGTTGTTTACTGTGAGGTATTGTTTACTGTGAGATATTGTTTACTGTGAGGTATTGTTTACTGTGAGGTGTTGTTTACTGTGAGCTATTGTTTATTGTGAGGTATTCTTCATTGTGAGGTATTCTTCATTGTGAGGTATTGTTGACTGTGAGGTATTGTTTATTGTGAGGTATTCTTCATTGTGAGGTATTGTTTATTGTGAGGTATTGTTTACTGTGAGGTATTGTTTATTGTGAGGTATTGTTTATTGTGAGGTATTGTTTACTGTGAGCTATTGCTTATTGTGAGGTATTGTTTACTGTGAGGTGTTGTTTACTGTGAGCTATTGTTTACTGTGAGGTGTTGTTTACTGTGAGGTATTGTTTATTTTGAGGTATTGTTTACTGTGAGCTATTGTTTACTGTGAGCTATTGTTTACTGTGAGGTGTTGTTTACTGTGAGGTGTTGTTTACTGTCAGATATTGTTTACTGTGAGGTGTTGTTTATTGTGAGATATTGTTTACTGTGAGATATTGTTTACTGTGAGGTATTGTTTACTGTGAGGTGTTGTTTACTGTGAGCTATTGTTTACTGTGAGGTATTGTTTACTGTGAAGTGTTGTTTACTGTGAGGTATTGTTTACTGTGAGCTATTGTTTATTGTGAGGTATTGTTTACTGTGAGGTGTTGTTTACTGTGAGCTATTGTTTACTGTGAGCTATTTTTACTGTGAGGTATTGTTTACTGTGAGGTGTTGTTTACTGTGAGATATTGTTTACTGTGAGGTGTTGTTTACTGTGAGCTATTGTTTACTGTGAGGTATTGTTTACTGTGAGGTGTTGTTTACTGTGAGATATTGTTTACTGTGAGATATTGTTTACTGTGAGGTATTGTTTACTGTGAGGTATTGTTTACTGTGAGGTGTTGTTTACTGTGAGGTATTGTTTACTGTGAGCTATTGCTTATTGTGAGGTATTGTTTACTGTGAGGTGTTGTTTACTGTGAGCTATTGTTTACTGTGAGGTGTTGTTTACTGTGAGGTATTGTTTATTTTGAGGTATTGTTTACTGTGAGCTATTGTTTACTGTGAGCTATTGTTTACTGTGAGGTGTTGTTTACTGTGAGGTGTTGTTTACTGTGAGATATTGTTTACTGTGAGGTGTTGTTTATTGTGAGATATTGTTTACTGTGAGATATTGTTTACTGTGAGGTATTGTTTACTGTGAGGTGTTGTTTACTGTGAGATATTGTTTACTGTGAGGTGTTGTTTATTGTGAGGTATTGTTTACTGTGAGCTATTGTTTATTGTGAGGTATTGTTTACTGTGAGGTGTTGTTTACTGTGAGATATTGTTTACTGTGAGGTGTTGTTTACTGTGATGTATTGTTTACTGTGAGGTGTTGTTTACTGTGAGGTGTTGTTTACTGTGAGATATTGTTTACTGTGAGGTGTTGTTTATTGTGAGGTATTGTTTACTGTGAGGTGTTGTTTACTGTGAGGTATTGTTTACTGTGAGGTATTGTTTATTGTGAGGTATTGTTTACTGCGAGCTATTGTTTTATGTGAGGTATTGTTTACTGTGAGGTGTTGTTTACTGTGAGGTATTGTTTACTGTGAGCTATTGCTTATTGTGAGGTATGGTTTACTGTGAGGTGTTGTTTACTGTGAGCTATTGTTTACTGTGAGGTGTTGTTTACTGTGAGGTATTGTTTATTTTGAGGTATTGTTTACTGTGAGCTATTGTTTACTGTGAGCTATTGTTTACTGTGAGGTGTTGTTTACTGTGAGGTGTTGTTTACTGTGAGATATTGTTTACTGTGAGGTGTTGTTTATTGTGAGATATTGTTTACTGTGAGATATTGTTTACTGTGAGATATTGTTTACTGTGAGGTATTGTTTACTGTGAGGTGTTGTTTACTGTGAGATATTGTTTACTGTGAGGTGTTGTTTATTGTGAGGTATTGTTTACTGTGAGCTATTGTTTATTGTGAGGTATTGTTTACTGTGAGGTGTTGTTTACTGTGAGATATTGTTTACTGTGAGGTGTTGTTTACTGTGAGGTGTTGTTTACTGTGAGGTGTTGTTTACTGTGATGTATTGTTTACTGTGAGGTGTTGTTTACTGTGAGGTGTTGTTTACTGTGAGATATTGTTTACTGTGAGGTGTTGTTTATTGTGAGGTATTGTTTACTGTGAGGTGTTGTTTACTGTGAGGTATTGTTTACTGTGAGATATTGTTTACTGTGAGGTATTGTTTACTGTGAGGTGTTGTTTACTGTGAGCTATTGTTTATTGTGAGGTATTCTTCATTGTGAGGTATTCTTCATTGTGAGGTATTGTTGACTGTGAGGTATTGTTTATTGTGAGGTATTCTTCATTGTGAGGTATTGTTTATTGTGAGGTATTGTTTACTGTGAGGTATTGTTTATTGTGAGGTATTGTTTATTGTGAGGTATTGTTTACTGCGAGCTATTGTTTTATGTGAGGTATTGTTTACTCTGAGGTATTGTTTATTGTGAGGTATTGTTTACTGTAAGATATTGCTTACTGTGACGTATAGCTTATTATGAGGTATTGTTTACTGTGAGGTGTTGTTTATTGTGAGATATTGTTTACTGTGAGATATTGTTTACTGTGAGGTATTGTTTACTGTGAGGTGTTGTTTACTGTGAGATATTGTTTACTGTGAGGTGTTGTTTATTGTGAGGTATTGTTTACTGTGAGCTATTGTTTATTGTGAGGTATTGTTTACTGTGAGGTGTTGTTTACTGTGAGATATTGTTTACTGTGAGGTGTTGTTTACTGTGATGTATTGTTTACTGTGAGGTGTTGTTTACTGTGAGGTGTTGTTTACTGTGAGATATTGTTTACTGTGAGGTGTTGTTTATTGTGAGGTATTGTTTACTGTGAGGTGTTGTTTACTGTGAGGTATTGTTTACTGTGAGGTATTGTTTATTGTGAGGTATTGTTTACTGCGAGCTATTGTTTTATGTGAGGTATTGTTTACTGTGAGGTGTTGTTTACTGTGAGGTATTGTTTACTGTGAGCTATTGCTTATTGTGAGGTATTGTTTACTGTGAGGTGTTGTTTACTGTGAGCTATTGTTTACTGTGAGGTGTTGTTTACTGTGAGGTATTGTTTATTTTGAGGTATTGTTTACTGTGAGCTATTGTTTACTGTGAGGTGTTGTTTACTGTGAGGTGTTGTTTACTGTGAGATATTGTTTACTGTGAGGTGTTGTTTATTGTGAGATATTGTTTACTGTGAGATATTGTTTACTGTGAGGTATTGTTTACTGTGAGGTGTTGTTTACTGTGAGATATTGTTTACTGTGAGGTGTTGTTTATTGTGAGGTATTGTTTACTGTGAGCTATTGTTTATTGTGAGGTATTGTTTACTGTGAGGTGTTGTTTACTGTGAGATATTGTTTACTGTGAGGTGTTGTTTACTGTGAGGTGTTGTTTATTTAGAGGTATTGTTTACTGTGAGGCATTGTTTACTGTGAGGTATTGTTTACTGTGAGGTATTGTTTATTGTGAGACATTGTTTATTGTGAGGTATTGTTTACTGTGAGATATTGTTTACTGTGAGGTGTTGTTTACTGTGATGTATTGTTTACTGTGAGGTGTTGTTTACTGTGAGGTGTTGTTTACTGTGAGATATTGTTTACTGTGAGGTGTTGTTTATTGTGAGGTATTGTTTACTGTGAGGTGTTGTTTACTGTGAGGTATTGTTTACTGTGAGATATTGTTTACTGTGAGGTATTGTTTACTGTGAGGTGTTGTTTACTGTGAGCTATTGTTTATTGTGAGGTATTCTTCATTGTGAGGTATTCTTCATTGTGAGGTATTGTTGACTGTGAGGTATTGTTTATTGTGAGGTATTCTTCATTGTGAGGTATTGTTTATTGTGAGGTATTGTTTACTGTGAGGTATTGTTTATTGTGAGGTATTGTTTATTGTGAGGTATTGTTTACTGTGAGCTATTGCTTATTGTGAGGTATTGTTTACTGTGAGGTGTTGTTTACTGTGAGCTATTGTTTACTGTGAGGTGTTGTTTACTGTGAGGTATTGTTTATTTTGAGGTATTGTTTACTGTGAGCTATTGTTTACTGTGAGCTATTGTTTACTGTGAGGTGTTGTTTACTGTGAGGTGTTGTTTACTGTGAGATATTGTTTACTGTGAGGTGTTGTTTATTGTGAGATATTGTTTACTGTGAGATATTGTTTACTGTGAGGTATTGTTTACTGTGAGGTGTTGTTTACTGTGAGCTATTGTTTACTGTGAGGTATTGTTTACTGTGAAGTGTTGTTTACTGTGAGGTATTGTTTACTGTGAGCTATTGTTTATTGTGAGGTATTGTTTACTGTGAGGTGTTGTTTACTGTGAGCTATTGTTTACTGTGAGCTATTTTTACTGTGAGGTATTGTTTACTGTGAGGTGTTGTTTACTGTGAGATATTGTTTACTGTGAGGTGTTGTTTACTGTGAGCTATTGTTTACTGTGAGGTATTGTTTACTGTGAGGTGTTGTTTACTGTGAGATATTGTTTACTGTGAGATATTGTTTACTGTGAGGTATTGTTTACTGTGAGGTATTGTTTACTGTGAGGTGTTGTTTACTGTGAGGTATTGTTTACTGTGAGCTATTGCTTATTGTGAGGTATTGTTTACTGTGAGGTGTTGTTTACTGTGAGCTATTGTTTACTGTGAGGTGTTGTTTACTGTGAGGTATTGTTTATTTTGAGGTATTGTTTACTGTGAGCTATTGTTTACTGTGAGGTGTTGTTTACTGTGAGGTGTTGTTTACTGTGAGATATTGTTTACTGTGAGGTGTTGTTTATTGTGAGATATTGTTTACTGTGAGATATTGTTTACTGTGAGGTATTGTTTACTGTGAGGTGTTGTTTACTGTGAGATATTGTTTACTGTGAGGTGTTGTTTATTGTGAGGTATTGTTTACTGTGAGCTATTGTTTATTGTGAGGTATTGTTTACTGTGAGGTGTTGTTTACTGTGAGATATTGTTTACTGTGAGGTGTTGTTTACTGTGATGTATTGTTTACTGTGAGGTGTTGTTTACTGTGAGGTGTTGTTTACTGTGAGATATTGTTTACTGTGAGGTGTTGTTTATTGTGAGGTATTGTTTACTGTGAGGTGTTGTTTACTGTGAGGTATTGTTTACTGTGAGGTATTGTTTATTGTGAGGTATTGTTTACTGCGAGCTATTGTTTTATGTGAGGTATTGTTTACTGTGAGGTGTTGTTTACTGTGAGGTATTGTTTACTGTGAGCTATTGCTTATTGTGAGGTATGGTTTACTGTGAGGTGTTGTTTACTGTGAGCTATTGTTTACTGTGAGGTGTTGTTTACTGTGAGGTATTGTTTATTTTGAGGTATTGTTTACTGTGAGCTATTGTTTACTGTGAGCTATTGTTTACTGTGAGGTGTTGTTTACTGTGAGGTGTTGTTTACTGTGAGATATTGTTTACTGTGAGGTGTTGTTTATTGTGAGATATTGTTTACTGTGAGATATTGTTTACTGTGAGATATTGTTTACTGTGAGGTATTGTTTACTGTGAGGTGTTGTTTACTGTGAGATATTGTTTACTGTGAGGTGTTGTTTATTGTGAGGTATTGTTTACTGTGAGCTATTGTTTATTGTGAGGTATTGTTTACTGTGAGGTGTTGTTTACTGTGAGATATTGTTTACTGTGAGGTGTTGTTTACTGTGAGGTGTTGTTTACTGTGAGGTGTTGTTTACTGTGATGTATTGTTTACTGTGAGGTGTTGTTTACTGTGAGGTGTTGTTTACTGTGAGATATTGTTTACTGTGAGGTGTTGTTTATTGTGAGGTATTGTTTACTGTGAGGTGTTGTTTACTGTGAGGTATTGTTTACTGTGAGATATTGTTTACTGTGAGGTATTGTTTACTGTGAGGTGTTGTTTACTGTGAGCTATTGTTTATTGTGAGGTATTCTTCATTGTGAGGTATTCTTCATTGTGAGGTATTGTTGACTGTGAGGTATTGTTTATTGTGAGGTATTCTTCATTGTGAGGTATTGTTTATTGTGAGGTATTGTTTACTGTGAGGTATTGTTTATTGTGAGGTATTGTTTATTGTGAGGTATTGTTTACTGCGAGCTATTGTTTTATGTGAGGTATTGTTTACTCTGAGGTATTGTTTATTGTGAGGTATTGTTTACTGTAAGATATTGCTTACTGTGACGTATAGCTTATTATGAGGTATTGTTTACTGTGAGGTATTGTTTACTGTGAGCGATTGTTTATTGTGAGCTATTGTTTATTGTGAGGTATTGTTTACTGTGAGGTATTCTTCATTGTGAGGTATTCTTTATTGTGAGGTATTGTTTACTGTGAGCTATTGTTTATTGTGAGGTATTGTTTACTGTGAGGTATTGTTTATTGTGAGGTATTGTTTATTATGAGGTGTTGTTTATTGTGAGCTATTGTTTACTGTAAGATATTGTTCATGTCTACTAAGTTGTGCTGATCAAAGAGACTGTAGATCAAAGAGGCTTTGCAGAGTCTGAGGTGTGTCTGGGCTTGATCATTGTGAGGTGATCTTGTTATTTATTTCTATGACTAAATGGAGGTTCAGGATATTCCCCCGTCTGCTACTAATTATGATTATTAGATTATCTGATCTCAGTGTGACAGGCACATAGTTAGAGAAGGTCAGAGTCACTCAGCTGGTCTGAATTGTCATTTATTTACTGTTAAAACACACATTTCTTTGTAAAGAGAATATTGGTCCTTGGACCTGGTCAAGATGGCGCCAGCAGTGTGCACGGCGAAGCGTCTCCCAGTAGCCCTAGGCCTGTTTTTTCTCATCCTGCAGTTTATTCTGAATGAAAATGTCTCAGCTCTGATAGTGTACGATCGACAGTCGCTTCTGAACTTTCGCAATCATTATGAATCGCTCTCGAAACTAACAATTGGTGAGGATCAGTCTTCAATTCCTCCCTTCCTCGCGGATGTGCCGGCTTACCTGCGGCGCGCACCAGTCCCTCCCCGAAGAAGAAGGAGACGCCGGGGTGGACGTGGTGGTGTTGTCGTGAGAGTGCGGGCTAATCTGCGGTCCCTCCGTGGACAGCATTCGGGATCAAATTGCGTTCCTTTGAGCCCCACATCTACTACAGCAGCGCGGTGGATTCTCCCCATCGGCCCTGATACTGCCTCGCTGGCCCAGCTGAGTGCGCCTGTTGAAGTCTACTTCCCTCACGCACCTCGCAATGCTGGTCTTTGGGAATCTTCGTTCATTACCCTGGGTACAATCGCCACAGATGTCCCAGGATACTACACTACATTTGGCGCTGATAAATGCACGATTGATGGGAAATAAGACTTTTGTGCTAAATGACTTTTTCACGGCCAAATATCTGGATTTTATGCTGATGACAGAGACATGGATTCCTCTCAGTGAGTCTTAAGCGTTTTCAGAGCTTGTTCCTCCAGCTTGCTCTTTCTACAGTACTCCGCGGAAATCAGGCAAGGGTGGAGGACTAGCGACTGTTTTTAAAACTAACTTTAAGTGCCGTATGGTTCCGACAAAAACTTATGAGAGCTTTGAATTACAACTTCTTGAAATCACACTGGATCCGCCTGTGCTCTGTGCGCTTGTATATCGTCCTCCCAAATTCAACAAGGACTTTATTCGTGATTTCTCGGAGTTTGTGGCTGAAATAGCTGTGAAATACACCAACTTTCTAGTTGTTGGTGATTTTAATATACACGTGTGCTGTCCCTCGAAACCTTTGGTCCATGACTTTTTAAACATTCTGGATTCGTTTGGCCTTTCACAGCTGGTAAATCTCCCTACCCATGAAAAGGGTCATATATTGGACCTTGTACTGTATTGTGGCTTGAACGTGAATCTGAAAGAGATCTGTGACGCAGGCATATCAGATCATTTCCCTGTGCTTTTTACTCTCTCGTTGTCCTGCTCCACAAACAAACCGCTTCTCCCAGCGCGTAAATTACGTGCTTTAAACGCATCCACACCGTCAATGTTTTCCACTGCTTTTGATGCGGCCAATATAAGCGACAAAATCCTCTCAGCCGAAAATATGGATATTACTGGACTGGTTATCATGTTTGACACTTTGTGCACAGACATTCTTGATTCTGTTGCTCCACTTAGGCCCACAAGTAGGCGTGGGAAACCTGTGGAGCCTTGGCTGAATGACGCCACTCGTGCGCTTAGACGTGACTGTCGTAAAGCTGAGAGGCAATACAAAAAAGACAATCTTCATGTCTCCCTTGGCATTCTGAGAGATTGCCTTTCTAAATATCAGAGTGCTGTGAAGACTGCAAAAGCTCAACATCTGTCTAACATTGTGTCTAACAATAGTCGCAAACCCCAGGTTCTTTTTAAAGTTTTGAATGGGATTATTAATCCTTTGGAACCCACTGCTGTTTTCCCGTGTGCATCTTTGTGTGAAGATTTCTGTAAATTTTTCACTGACAAAATTTTAAACTTGCGGTCAACTTTGTCTACTCCAGCCACAGCTCCTAGTGTTACACCTGTGTGCTCTGCAATCTTCTGTGATTTTGATTGTGTTCTTCTGTCTGATCTGTCTAAAATTGTTGACAGTTTAAAATCCTCAGCTTGTCCCCTATATTGCATTCCAGCTGGACTTCTAAAAGCTACTTTTGATTCTATTGGGACTTGTATTGTACATTTGATAAATGTCTCTCTGATGTCAGGCTGTGTGCCCACTGCTTTTAAACAAGCTGTAGTACAACCACTTTTAAAAAATCGCAACTTAGATCCTTCTGTTTTATCTAATTATAGGCCTATCTCAAAGCTGCCATTTTTATCAAAAATCTTAGAAAAAGTGGTGTATGCTCAATTACAGTTGCACCTTCAATTGTTTAATATTGGTGAAAAATTCCAGTCTGGCTTCAAATCGTTGCACAGCACTGAAACAGCTCTTTTAAAAGTCTTTAACGACCTTCTTTTAATAATCGACTCCGGCAGCTCAGCTGTTCTTGTGCTGTTAGATTTAACTCCAGCCTTCGACACTGTCGACCACAAGATTTTGATTTCCCGTCTTGAGTCTTGTGTGGGATTACGAGGTACAGTGCTCAACTGGTTTAAATCATATTTGACAGATCGGTCTTTCATTGTAAATATTGATTATTTTAGTTCAAAAAGGGCCCCCTTGTCTTGCGGTGTGCCTCAAGGCTCAATTCTAGGACCCATTCTTTTTGCGCTGTACTTGCTGCCTTTGGGTTACATATTTAAAAAATATGGCATTCAATTTCATTGCTTTGCAGATGACATACAAATGTATCTTCCCCTCAATGTGAACTCACCAAACATTTTGCATCAATGTCTTCAGGAAGTGAAGGACTGGATGTCCCTTAATTTTCTAAATTTGAACGAGGACAAAACAGAGATTGTTGTTTTTGGCGACCTCAATCTCTGTAAACATGCTCTTGGCCCACTTGAGTCTCGTTCTCAGTCCTGTGGCAAAGCTCTTGGTGTTTTTATTGATAGCTCTTTTAAGCTGGAAAAGCAGCTGAGCGCAGTGGTTAGAGCTAGCTTTTTTCATCTTAGGCTTCTTGGGAAGGTGAAGCGATACTTGCCCCCTAACCAATTCGAAACGGTCGTCCTTGCCCTTGTAACCAGTCGCCTGGACTACTGTAATTCACTTTATTTTGGCCTGAGCCAGTCCTCGATTCAGCGCCTTCAGATGGTACAAAATGCAGCTGCACGACTGCTCTCAGGAGCATCACGATATGACCACATCACTCCTGTGCTGGCATCTCTTCATTGGCTACCTGTTGAATTTAGAATACATTTTAAAATCCTCTTGTTTGTTTTTAAATGTCTAAATGGATTAGCTCCTCCTTATTTGTCAGAGTTGATTTCCTTGCACACTCCTGTCCGAGCTCTGAGGTCCGCTGAACACTATCTTCTAGACCATCCCAGGCCTTACGCCTTACGTAAGAGCAGAGGGGACCGAGCCTTCGCTATAGCCGGCCCTAAATTGTGGAATTCTCTCCCTTTACATACAAGAACTGCAACATCTTTGGAGAGTTTCAAGCGCTCGCTGAAGACTCACTTTTTTGCACTGGCCTTCGGCACGAGCTGAGCTGAGCATTTTTCTCATGTTGATTTTATTTTTTCTATTTGTATTAAATGTTGATTGTTTTATTTTATGGTTCTGTACAGCACTTTGGGGCAGTGGCTGCTGTTTGTAAATGTGCTCTATAAATAAATTTGACCTTGACCTTGACCTTGAGAGCAGCTGATGAACATATTCAGAAACACAATAAGTTTTACTAACATTCTGAAACGTCCTGCTGCAGCAGCAGAGTCACAACTTCTCCTTCTGTCACATTCTGCTTCTTATTGGTTTGGTTGAACTGAGTTTCTCCATCATGTAGTGACAGATAGAATGTAAACTGTCCTGTTGTCTTTCACCCACACAGAAAGAGAGGACAGATCTCTTGATGAAGGGAAGCAGCGGCGAACATTAAGCCATAGTTCATCAAACCTTGAGATTGGATTAACACAGTAATTTATTACAAAAGACAGAAACACTGGCCATCCAGAGAATCGCCTTATACTTAGCCGTTAAAGCAGCTGAGGATAAACGCGCGTCAGGTCAGTCGTAGAGCAGGAAAAAAGAAGAGCGATCCACACAGAGCTACCGCTAGATAAAACACGCGCGCTGCTAAATCCCCTCTTCCCATTGGCCACCGCTAGAAAGAGGCGTAAGCAACGCAATCTCCTATTGGCGGACCTTCACACAGACAGAACAAACTACGGTACCCATGATGCATTTCGGTATTTGTCCATCATCTACAGCTCAATAACAAAACAGTCCGACGCCATTTTAACAGTTTGAATAAGTCCATGCGGGAAGCGTCACAGTTCGGAGGTCAAAGAAAATGTCATAACTCTATAACTCTAACAATGGCTCTCTTGATGTGATTCTATCACATCACAAATAAACATTAAAAGAGAACAGATTAGTTTCATCTTCTGGATCAAAATGACCTGGTTCACCTGTGGAAGTTAACAATGCCATATTTACTACATCCCGTTTGTCAGGGGAGATGGCAGTGTTAATCAAACGAGTAAGAAGCTCTCTATTACATGGAATGCAACAACAATCACAAAGTCAGAATATCTGTGAACACTGCAATAGAAATCAACACAGACATTACCAAAACCTTGTAATTACCAAACATGTCAGCCAAACCGTCCCACATGGATGTATCAACTCCTGAATGATGATGAATTATTTTTATTGAGTGTACGCAAACCTTCTAGAGTCCTAGTTAAGGTTCCATCTGCTGTTGTGTTATTAGGGATGAAAATACACTTATCACCAAACATAGCACATACTCCTCTTTCAGCCAGGAGCAAATCAACGGCTATGCGGGTCGGATAAGCCATAGTTGAGGTTTCTTGAAGCTGTTCGTGGACGGCTGCAAAACCCATTTCTGTCCAATGGCCTAAACGTTGAACATTTTAATGAATATAATTAATCCTGTCTACATTTTTATTAGGTGTCACCGGAAAAACATTGAGATAATTGGTAGGTTTTCAAAACCTGCTGCTACTTGATCAACTAATTTGTATTCATCAGGCACTCCTCTCGCATCTATATAAGTTGGATTTGATTGTCTTCTCCAATCTCTTTTGCGACGTTTAAAATGACTTTTTGGTGCACCTCAGTGCGTTGTATTAGAGTAGAAATTTGATCTATGTTTAAAGGCAGGACTTTTACTGGAATTATTAAAGTTACAAATGCACATAAACCTCTAGCCTGTCTTGGGAGTCCATCATAAATTTTATTTGATCCACACCACCACCATATATCTGACCTAGTTAATAGCGTGAAATCAATGGGAACTTGAAGTGTTTTTTCGCACAAAGTTGAATCAAGAGTTCCTAATTTGTGTTCAACTTTATCAGCATTTACTTTAATACAGGTGAACTTTTGTTTAGCCACTGTGCTATGAAATAGGGTTTTTAAGTTTAGATATTGTAGTTATGAGAAAAGTTTCTTACAGGTGTTACTAGGTATAGTTTGATTCATTAAGTTGACTATACAATTTGAGTTTACTGGAGTCGGCACTACCTTAAGTAGAGGTCAAGCATGCATACACAAACATAAACCTTTAATTGTGTCCTGGGAGATTTTAGCAGCCTGCTCTGCCAATAGCAACCAATTATTTACATCACCTAAAATTCCTGTTGTTATTTTGAAATAATCATCTACTTCTTTAACGGTCCCAATTCCTACATTTTTTGCTGCTGGAGAGATCCAAGCTTTAGCTCCTATTTTATTTTGTCAGAGGTAATCACACAATTTTATTGGGAAAGCTACATCTCCCTTATCTCTCAATTCCCATAGAAGGAAATCCCAACACACTCCAAAATTACCTTTAGGGAAAACAGGGGGAAAAGTAGTATGGTTGTTAGTTAGATCTACCTTAATTTCTATTGATTCATTATTTGAAGTTGGTGATTTTAGCGTGTGGCTGATGTAAGTGTGTTTACTTGATTTACATTCGTTAAAGAACTAATACCTTCACCTGCGGGATGGGCAGTGACATGTACAAAAACCAGGATGATAAGACAATTAGTAATGTAAGTGTCAATCTACATAAACATTTCCATGATTCACACATACTGGACCTCTGGCTTTGACCAGAACCTTCAAACAGTTTTTTCAGCCACTTCATCCTCTGTTCTTCTGTGAAGATGAATTCTTGATTAATTCTTTCCGTCTTTCTATATCAGTGCTGCTCCTTGGATCCTTCGTGTTGTACAATGTTTTGCGATCTTCTGACCGGCTTGAACCTAACAATGTTTTCTCTTTAATTGTCAGGGGTTGCTGCAGTGCACCCCTGGGGATCTTTCGTCGTCGGTGTCGTCGCGATGATTTCCTCCTGGTGTCGATTCTGTGCAGGATGCTCCCTCGTTGTCATTTGGCCCCTCCTGGTCGTTGAATTCCTAGTCGTTGTCAGGAACGATGATCTCTCTGTCGGATGAATCTGCCTTGGTGCAGTAATGAAGATGGCACCACGCTCGATGTCCTTCGACCCTCACGGCGTGTGATGTCTTCTCCGTCACTCAGAATGGACTCCATCACCTTGGATTCCTGTAAACATTACAAAAAATTCTCCAGAGATGGGGGAAGACTCGAGTGTCTTTCCTCACCTGCTGTGAGCAGGAAACTTCACCATTCACAGGCATTCTCCTTTTATCTTGTAAATAGCTGGTGTTGTTTACAATCCCACCCAGCTTTTATTACCCCTTTTTGATGTGGTTGGTGGGGCGTCTCTTGAGGAGTTATCTCTATTTCAAAGGGATTGCATACACCATGTGTGTGTGTGTGTGTGTGTGTGTGTGTGTGTGTGTGTGTGTGTGTGTGTGTGTGTGTGTGTGTGTGTGTGTGTGTGTGTGTGTGTGTGTGTGTGTGTGTGTGTGTGTGTGTGTGTGTGGAGACAAGAGAATTGAAAGGAGCATTTGTGTGAGTTGTGTAATAGAAGTACAAAACAAGATGGTGGATCACAAAATACTACATTTCAAATGGCAGTTCTCAGAGAGCAGGAGAACTGTCCTTGGTCTCCACCATGTGTTGATGACAATGGAACAATAGAAGCATAGCCGTAGCATCTGCTTCCTATGTGTCTTTGCTAAAGGACCATTTCTAGAATAAGTTTATGTGAATGCGATTTATCTTGTAAAACGTCATAAGTCATCAGCTGGTGTTCAGTCGCAGTGTGATGTTGTCTTTGATATATGTGTAGGATTGTGAATTAACCAGTTAGTAAAACAGATAAGCATGCAGACCCTGTGTCTGTGGCAGAGTCAACGTTGGTTTACACATTATTATCTGCTCCTAATATCATTATCAAAAGAATGCGATCACTGTAACAGAATTAACACATTTTCATGAAAGTTAAACAGTTCTATGCATATCATCAAGTTTAACTAATCTCAATTAAACCCCAATTGTTACCACTGCCTTAAAGCAGTTCAGTTGTCGTCTTGCTGGAGGGAAGCTGGTGTCTTCTCCTTTAGTTAGCAGTTCCTGCTAACTGTGGCTGCTGGTTCTGCAGGCTGAGGAGAAGAAAATGAAGTTGGTGTTTCAGGAGCTGTCCTTTACAGCTCCGAGTTGGTCCCCTCCAGACTAAAGACCTGGTGGCTCCAAGCTATGACGGTTTTCCTGCTTGTTTGAGGAAAACACAAAGAAGTTATGTGAGATGTCTTTTCTTGGTCCCGTCTTGGAAGAACCGGTCGGTTCCCTGGAAAGCAGACTCTGGATCGCTGGTCTCTGGATGTGGAAGGTCTGACCCTCATGGTAGGGTCAGCAAAGTTGAGGAGTGGAGGTCGCTGGTTAAAAACCTCTCATGTTAGTTTTTAACGTTGGGTGAGTTGAACTGCTGTAACTCACCTCCTCTGAGCGAGGCTCCCAGGACCCCCTGTGACACGTGTGCATCCAGAGGTGTGAAAAGTCTGCGAGCTGAAGCAGTCTTAATTACACGTTGTAAACAGAGAAAGAGGAAGGGGGAAGGAGATCCTGCAAAGCCTCTCCAACCCCCTACTAGGTGCGATAGTCAATCACATTCCTGAGTCTTTTTTCATGTCATGGCTGCGTCTCATGACAAATGGAGATTTTTTCTACTAAAATTAACAATCCAAATTAACAATCCTTCTGTGATCCTGTGTAATCCCAACATTCCCCCTGTGGCCTCAGAAGCAGTGTCGACAAATGATTCTGAGGACACACATGTTCAGTCTACAGATAAGAAAGTTCATATATTAATTCATTCATGTGGTATCATCTGGACACCTGGTAAACAATTAGGCCTTGTCGGTACAATCTATCTCTGCTATACAATAGTACTACAAAACAATCCTTCAGGTTATGAAACACAATTCAGAAAAACCACAATAACACTGACATGATGTTAAATAACTACTTGTGTCCCAGTTAATGTTGGTGAGACACAGGGTTGGTAATTAAAATAAGTTGAAGGGGGGTCACCTCAATGAGCACTGTATGTGAATGTATATTTATATGACTATGTGTAAGTCATACAGAATCCTTACTAGTGTTTCAACGTACCTATGTGTCTGACAAAATTGTGCACAAAATTTAATACAAGTGTACTTGTTAAGTGGACAGCGATGTTTTAAGTCCATCTGAGGTTAATAGCAGGGTGTCTTGCTATTACTTGTTTAGGAATCGAATTCCTGCTTTTGCAGCTCAAGTCTGCCTGCCTGCAAAGAACAAAGGAGTTCATTACAATAGCAACTGTATCAATGTTGCTGCGGGGGTGGTCTATGAACAAGCCCTGGTTCTTGGAGACAGAGAGACAGTTAGAGGCATTCAAATTCATCACATGCCGCTAAAATGTCCCTCAAATTCATTTCAAATTCTTCACTTTTTTCCTTCATTCTCATACTAACTATCCCATCACTCTTTACTCTCATTTGCTGGGCTAACTTTTTCTACCTGCCTTGTTCCTTTCTTTCCATAATAGCCAACAAAATAACATACTTTTCCTTCAAAACACACTTCCTCTTCTCCTTCAATATAAATCACATTTCTATTTCTCGTCCTTTTACTTAAACCACTTTCTATTTCTCGTCCTTTTACTTAAACCACTTTCTACATGAAGAGGGGGTTTCTGTTTTACTTCTTCCCTTATCCTGTGTCTTTGTCCCTTTTTCTCCTACTCAAGCACATGGAGATAACAAAGCACACAGCATCCATTTTTTTTTCTTTCTTATACTTTAAAATGCCACTTTTTCAGTTTCAAAGCTGAGAAATGTCTCACTTCAAACTGCCTAAAGATCTCCAATAAAAGGCTGTCTTTACTCCACTAGAATAACCGCACCGTAAGGTTTATCAGTCATCTAGTGTTTCAATTCGGACACTTTTCATTCACACAGTCATTCACAGTGTTATTCTCGGATTGAAAACTACTTTTTCCACTTATGATAAAACAACAACACAACTATATCAACTCACAGCATCACCCACACAATTGTGTATTTTACCAGAACATGAGCCTGATGCAAACGCACAATACATACAAACCACTCACACAATCTCTTCATGCTTATAAAATATTTAAAAAATGACTGCAGTTTCCCTTAAATAGCGCTTTCCTAGTTAAACGCGTCCCGGACGCGGGGCAAAGTTTGCAAGTGATCAAGCTCCAAACTTTGCGGGCCTTTCATCCCATGTTATAGTTTTTTTATAAACTTAGACTACAGCGATCTAACGATCCTTATTTAAAGTTCGAGGAACTTGTATTTATAGTATGAGGCTTTAAAATCTCTATTTAACGTACCCAGTACGGTTCTTTGTTTAGGATAGATAGATCCAAAGGTCCCAGACCTTCCTCAGCGTGTCTTTGACACCTGGTATACATACAAAACTGCGTATTCCACTCTCAAGTTTCTGAACTTTAACATATTTACCGTTAATTCTATAAAATTTAGCAATATCAAACGGCGTTCAACTTCACGTACCACAGAGCCAATTTTGCGTTTCCAAAATGCAGTTATTCGGTTAAACAGGAAACTGCTCACCTTTCAATTTAACCCGGGCGGCTCAGTAATACGTTCAGAAAAAAATCGTTTTTCACTCACCGGACCAATTCGTCCAAACTTCCCTTCCGTTAAAAATCGTGTTCGTGGCGCCATTTTGTCCTGTCGTTTCACTCCCCAGCACAGAAAGAGAGGACAGATCTCTTGATGAAAGGAAGCCGCGGCGAACATTAAACCATAGTTCATCAAACCTTGAGATTGGATTAACACAGTAATTTATTACAAAAGACAGAAACACTGGCCATCTAGAGAATCGCCTTATACTTAGCCGTTAAAGCAGCTGAGGATAAACGCGCCTCAGGTCAGTTGAAGAGCAGAAGAAAGAAGAGCGCTCCACACAGAGCTTCCGCTAGATAAAACACGCGCGCTGCTAAATCCCCTCTTCCCATTGGCCACCGCTAGAAAGAGGCGTAAGCAACGTGCTCTCCTATTGGCGGACCTTCACACAGACAGAACAAAGTACGGTACCCATGATGCATTTCAGTATTTGTCCATCATCTACAGCTCAATAACAAAACAGTCCGACGCCATTTTAACAGTTTGAATAAGTCCATGCAGGAAGCGTCACAGTTCGGAGGTCAAAGAAAACGTTATAATTCTAACATCGGTAAAACAGGGAACTGCCCACCTTTCAATTTAACCCGGGCGGCTCAGTAATACGTCCAGAAAAAAATCGTTTTTCATTCACCGGACCAATTCGTCCAAACTTCCCTTCCGTTAAAAATCCTGTTCGTGACGCCATTTTGTCCTGTTGTCTTTCACCCACACAGAAAGAGAGGACATATCTCTTGATGAAGGGAAGCAGCGACGAACATTAAGCCATAGTTCATCAAACCTTGAGATTGGATTAACACAGTAATTTATTACAAAAGACAGAAACACTGGCCATCCAGAGAATCGCCTTATACTTAGCCGTTAAAGCAGCTGAGGATAAACGCGCGTCAGGTCAGTCGTAGAGCAGGAAAAAAGAAGAGCGATCCACACAGAGCTACCGCTAGATAAAACACGCGCGCTGCTAAATCCCCTCTTCCCATTGGCCACCGCTAGAAAGAGGCGTAAGCAACGTAATCTCCTATTGGCGGACCTTCACACAGACAGAACAAACTACGGTACCCATGATGCATTTCGGTATTTGTCCATCATCTACAGCTCAATAACAAAACAGTCCGACGCCATTTTAACAGTTTGAATAAGTCCATGCGGGAAGCGTCACAGTTCGGAGGTCAAAGAAAACGTCATAACTCTATAACTCTAACAAAACAATGGCACATGGCACGAGGAGAGGAAGTACTTCCTCCTCTTCCCAAGACGGGCATGTGGGCGGAGCCAGTCCAGCTCCATGAAAACCAGCAGATTCTGAATGAGGCTCAATGATCAAATATTCAACTGCCTGGAAATCAAGGACAAGCTGGATTTGGGGCAAAAAACCTTGACTACAATGTTTGTGGACCAACAGGAACCATGTGGAAGAGTTGAAAGGTTGTGTGATATGACTCTTTTAATGCTCTTCTCTCCTCATATTTTTTACATTCCATCATGACGTGCTCTACTGTCTCAAACATCCCACACTGTTCACATTTCATGTTTTCCTATCTTATTAAGTGGTCCATCTAATCCAGTACGTCCAGTCCTTAATCTTTTCCTTCCAGAAGGAAGCTGAAGAGCCGACCAGGGGACCTTTTTCAGCCTTTCTCTGAAAGTGAACCTCATTCTGATGATGTGAGTATTTGATATGTGGCATAAAGCTGTGAGCATCATGAATCTGCTCTGATTTAAATCTCCCTCCCTTGTTTTATGCAACTCTTTTTAGACACACTCACACATACACGTTTTACACCTTATGAATAAATAGATGGATAGATATGTTAACTTATGTATACATAACCCCTTTTGCACACACACACGCGTGTAGACAGTTATGTTTGTTGGACCCTCAGGAATAAAAGCAAAAGATCCTTTCTCGTATTGACAGTTTGTTTTGGTGAAGTTTTATTTCAACACGACTGAGTTAAAAAAATAAAAAACTTACTCAAAGTTCAATACTTATGGCAACAGATTTTGTGTGTGTGTGTGTGTGTGTGTGAGAGAGAGAGAGAGAGAGAGAGAGAGAGAGAGAGAGAGAGAGCGAGAGAGAGGGCAAACTCCAAATGGTCAATCTGTTTCTTAACTTATATATTTATCAATATGCTACATCATATGCCAGTCTTTGTGAAGATGCATAATACAGATTATTTCAGCATGAAAACACGTACTTTTTGTGTGTGAAAATTCAGCACATGATTATTTGAGTTGGACTACACCTTCCTCAGTGGAAATCACAATGAAACAGGAAATGACAAACAGAAATAAGATGCTAAAGCATTCAGAACAACAGATTTCAAAAGTCAAAATCCCGTGAAAGTACAAGGAAGAAACCTTTAAAGACATTGCACAGTCAGTGATAAGATAAGTGTTTTTCATGCTATTTGAACAAAGCAAACAGTGAGATTGTTGAATGACAAGTGAAAACTCAACCATAAGACAGAGGTCTAACAAACAAATACCTCACCTGAGACCTCAGGACACCTGCATCACCATCATAGTTTTCACCTGAACGGTGGTGCAGCTCCCACACCATCTGCGCATGTTTGCGGATGTCTTTCATGGTGGGGTTTTGGTCCTGCAGAAAAGGGCGACATCGATCCTCACACTGTTGTGGAGGTTGTTAATGAAGAGGGACTTAAAAGTCTGGTCTTTGTCCAATCCTGGTGCATTGTGGCCTTGGAAGTAGGCAGCCCATAGGCACCTATAAATACTATCTGGGAGTCTCCGCCCCCTTTTGAGTGATTGTAAATGCACCAAAGTTTGCAGAGGCAGGATCATTATGCAGGTGATCCTGCTTCCCTAAGTGCATGACAGAGGGCTGAGTAATGGTCTCTGATGGCAGATGGGAGGGACTCTATGTAAACATGGACACTCCTGGATGTCATCTTCCAGAGAAGCGTAAGCTTCTCTCGGGACGAAGGATGAGGCAGGTTGAAGAGGCAGCGTTCAACCTCCCCCAGGTAGTCCGCTATACGAATCTCTGGGTTGTTCAGTTCGAACTGCTCTATGTCCTCTGCAAGGGACTCAAGCTGGCTGGTCCAAAGACCAGGTACTCTTGGGATATCGGAATGGTCAGAGTCATCTGAGCTAGAACATCCTGGTTCTCTCCGGTGGAGAGAGTGCGGGAGCTGATAGCACTGTGAGGTGCTGGAAAATGACAATGTTCCTTCTCCTGAAAAGGAGTGAAAGAGCTGCGAGACCACGTGGTGGTGCGGCTGAGAGCACTGATGGATGTGTGTCATAGCAACTCGCTGTTGAGGTTTCTTCTCTCCTGTGTAGACAGCCATAGAAGACCGGTGACAACAGTCTTCAACTGGGTCATGTGGCTCCCGAGGTATCTTTGCTCCGAGCACGCAGTGTCTCTGACGACTCATGTTAGGAGTCGCGCAAAAGCTGTGTTTCGAATAGTGCAAAAATGTTGTTAATGCACAGGTGATGGTTACACCTGTGGCTTTCACTTCTGTAGTCTATACAAATTGTAACCTCGCAACTGCAACACGGTGTTTTTAGCACCTTGGGTGAGCAATAGTTGTGTTAGTGTACATTAATCTGGGTAGATACTTGAATAGTGAAAGTACGAGTTTGTCCTAATGAAATCAAAACTTTATTCTAAAACACACTCTTGAAGCATCTTTTCGGCCACAACTGATGAAAAGACCATAGCAGTCAAATCCAGCATAATAAAACAGGTTGAAAATGCTTGCAACTGCTAAATGCATTGTGTTTAAACTTGAATTGAGAAAGTACTAGTTTGTCCTACTGAATTAAAAACTTTATTCCAAAATTACTCTATATCCCATGTGGAGCATCATTTCGGCCACTCCTGATGAAATGAAAATAGCAGTTACTCCACTAAATAAAACTTGTTGAAACTGCTTGAACCTGAAAAACACATCATTTAAATTTGAATTGAGGAAGTACTAGTTTGTCCTAATGAAATAAAAACTTTATTCCAAAATCACTCGATATCTCGTGTGGCATTTCGGCCACTCCTGATGAAATGAAAATAGCAGTCAAATCCAGCATAATAAAACAGGTTTAAACTGCTTAAACCTGATAAAGACTTCATGTTTAAACTTGAATACTGAAAGTACGACTATGTTCTAGTAAAATACAAACTTTATTCTAAAAACCAACTCTCAAGCTCCTCATCCTATCTCTAAGGGTGCGCTCAGCCAACCTACGCAGGAAGCTCACTTCAACCGCTTGTATCCGGGATCTCGTTCTTTCGGTCATGACCCATAGTTCATGGCTGTGGTGGAGGCAATAACTCGGGTCTGGGAGGAGTTCGGAGAGGCCATGGAAGAGGACTTTCGGTCGGCCCCGAGGAAATTCTGGCAAACCGTCTCCATGGAGTCCGGGGCCCTTCATCCCTGCAACATCTCGTGACGCGGGGACGGTACCTCTGGACAGGCAGACTGGGGTGGTGGTCCCTCTCTTCAGGAGGGGGATCGGAGGGTGTGTTCCAACTACAGAGGGATCACACTCCTCAGCCTCCCCATGAAAGTCTATTCCAGTGTACTGGAGTGGAGGGTCCGGCCGTTAGTCAAACCTTGGATCCAAGAGGAATTATGCGGTTTTTGTCCTGGTCGTGGAGCACTGGACCAGCTCTATACCCTCCACCAGCTGCTCGAGGGTTCATGGGAGTTTGCCCAACCAGTCCACATGTGTTTTGTGGATCTGGAGAAGGCGTTCGACCGTGTCCCCCGAGACATCCTGTGGGGGGTGCTCCGGAAGCATGGAGTCCAGGGCCCTTTGTTAAGGGCTGTTCGGTCTTTGTATTCCCGGAACAGGAGTTTGGTTTGCATTGCCGGCAATAAGTCGGACAGTCAGAGCTGTGTCACAGAGCTGTGTCGAGATCTGGATGGTGAGTCGAGGAGGCGCGTGAACCAAGGAATTTGGTTAAGGTCTGAAAGTGACTGTGCTAAAAATGAGCGGTGGCTCGGACCCTCGAGCAGGTTGGTGTCTGTGGCAGATCTCTCTGACCAGGCCGACAAAGGTGCCTCCGGAAACGAGGATCCATTCATGTGTGAACCCCCACAGTGTGTTGGGCATGCAAACTCACATCCTTCAGTGACAAGAGTAAAGAGTGGTGTGCTTGAAATGGGTCTTGGATCGTGGCCTGCAGCAATTGCCAGCTGTCAGGGAGCCTTGAGGTGGATCAGCTGGGGTCGGACTTTGGAAGAGACACATGCAGTCCAATAGGCAGAGGACCTCTGAACTGGATTGCAGCAACTCTGCTGTTAGAAGCTGGGTGGCCTAATTCTGAGCCAATGGGAGTCGGGCTGACGGTTTGGGACCAAAGGCGCCGTTTGGTGGCAGCGAGTCGGTTTAGGATGTCCTGACCAATAAGCAGTTCTTCTGTGTCCAGATCAGTGACGTGGATGGGATGCGTCGCTGACATGTCCTGGAAAGCTGTTGACCCAGACACATTGAGTGATGTGGTGCAAGTCCTGAGTGAAGCCTCGGATGTTTATGCTACACTCTTCCACCTGAAGTGGCTTTCCTTAAGTGGCATGCGCAAGCGTGGTTCTAGCAACCCGTGCGAAGGTGTCTGAACACATGAGGGGGATTTCTGACCCAGTACCAAGCAGTGAGAGAGTGCCAACAACCCCTACCACCACTGAAGTGTATCTGTGGTTGGCATAGCCAAGATTACCCAAGAATGTCAAATGGGCCTCTTTCACCTCCTGGATCTCCTCCTCCTGCCAAAATGGGATATCGGAATGGTCAGAGTCATCTGAGCTAGAACATCCTGGTTCTCAACGGTGGAGAAAGTGAGGGAGCTGATAGCACTGTGAGGTGTTGGAAATTGACAATGTTCCTTCTCCTGAAAAGGAGTGAAAGAGCTGCGAGACCACGTGGTGGTGCGGCTGAGAGCACTGATGGATGTGTGTCATAGCAACTCGCTGTTGAGGTTTCTTCTCTCCTGTGTAGACAGGCATAGAAGACCGGCGACAACAGTCTTCAACTGGGTCATGTGGCTCCCGAGGTATCTTTGCTCTGAGCACGCAGTGTCTCTGACGACTCATGGTAGGAGTCGCGCAAAAGCTGTGTTTCGAAAAGTGCGAAAATGTTGTTTATGCACAGGTGATGGTTACACCTGTGGCTTTCACTTCTGTAGTCTATACAAATTGTAACCTTGCAACTGCAACACGGTGTTTTTAGCACATTGGGTGAGCAATAGTTGTGTTAGTGTACATTTATCTGGGTAGATACTTGAATAGTGAAAGTACGAGTTTGTCCTAATGAAATTAAAACTTTATTCTAAAAACACATTCTGAAGCATCTTTTCAGCCACAACTGATGAAAAGACCATAGCAGTCAAATCAGCATAATAAAAGAGGTTGAAACTGCTTGAACCTCATAAACACTTCATGTTTACACTTGAATAGAGAAAGTACTAGTTTGTTCTAATGAAATAAAAACTTTATTCCAAAATCACTCTATATCTCGTGTGGAGCATCATTTCGGCCACTCCTGATGAAATGAAAATAGCAGTTACTCCACTAAATAAAACTGGTTGAAACTGCTTTAACCTGATAAACATATCATTTAAACTTGAATTGAGAAAGTACTAGTTTGTTCTAATGAAATAAAAACTTTATTCCAAATCACTCTAAATCTCGTGTGGAACATCATTTCGGCCACTCCTGATGAAATGAAAATAGCAGTTACTCCACTAAATAAAACTGATTGAAACTGCTTGAACCTGATAAACACATCATTTAAACTTGAATTGAGAAAGTACTAGTTTGTTCTAATGAAATAAAAACTTTATTCCAAAATCACTCTATATCCCGTGAGGAGCATCATTTCGGCCACTCCTGATGAAATGAAAATAGCAGTTACTCCACTAAATATAATTGTTTGAAAGTGCTTGCAACTGCTAAGTCCATCATGTTTAAACTTGAATTGAGAAAGTACTAGTTTGTTCTAATAAAATAAAAACTTTATTCCAAAATCACTCTATATCCCGTGTGGAGCATCATTTCGGCCACTCCTAATGAAATGAAAATAGCAGCTACTCCACTAAATATAATTGTTTGAAAGTGCTTGCAACTGCTGAGTCCATCATGTTTAACCTTGAATTGAGAAAGTACTAGTTTGTTCTAATGAAATAAAAACTTTATTCCAAAATCACTCTGTATCCCGTGAGGAGCATCATTTCGGCCACTCCTGATGAAATGAAAATAGCAGTTACTCCACTAAATAAAACTGGTTGAAACTGCTTGAACCTGATAAACACATCATTTCAAAGTTGAATAGTGAGAGTTTAGTATGTTTCGCGAAATACAAACTTTATTCTAAAAACACACTCAGTTAATCGTCTGAAGCATTTTTTCGGCCACAACTGATGAGAAGACCATAGCGGTCAAATCCAGCATAATGAAACTGCTTAAACCTGATAAACACTTCATGTTTAAACTTGAATAGTGAAAGTACGACTATGGTCTAGTAAAATACAAACTTTATTCTAAAAACCAACTCTCAAGCTCCTCATCCTATCTCTAAGGGTGCGCTCAGCCACCCTACGCAGGAAGCTCACTTCAACCGCTTGTATCCGGTATCTCGTTCTTTCGGTCATGACCCATAGTTCATGGCTGTGGTGGAGGCAATAACTCGGGTCTGGGAGGAGTTCGGAGAGGCCATGGAAGAGGACTTTCGGTCTGCCCCGAGGAAATTCTGGCAAACCGACTCCATGCTCCGGGAGCATGGAGTCCGGGGCCCTTCATCCCTGCAACATTGCGTGACGCGGGGACGGTACCTCTGGACAGGCAGAATGGGGTCGTGGTCCCTCTCTTGTGGTGAGAGGGACCACGTGGTGTGGTGTGTTCCAACTACAGAGGGATCACACTCCTCAGCCTCCCCAGGAAAGTCTATTCCAGTGTACTGGAGTGGAGGGTCCGGCCGTTAGTCAAACCTTGGATCCAAGAGGAATAATACGGTTTTCATTCTGGTCGTGGAACACTGGACCAGCTCTATACCCTCCACCAGCTGCTTGAGGGTTCATGGGAGTTTGCCAAACCAGTCCACATGTGTTTTCTGGATCTGGAGAAGGCGTCCGACCGCGTCCCCTGAGACATCCTGTGGGGGGGTGCTCCGGGAGCATGGAGTCCGGGGACCTTTGTTAAGGGCTGTTCGGTCTTTGTATTCCCGGAACAGGAATTTGGTTTGCATTGGCGGCAATAAGTCGGACCTGTTTGCAGTGGTTTCACCTGATCCGCCAGTGGCAGACAGAAAAAAGCATTAGCCAAATCTATACAAGAGAAAAATCTATGTTCAGGTGAGAGATGTGACAACGCAGTTTTGAGATGTCTGGAATCTCGTTTCTCTGCACAGGTTGCCGGGACCGGCAGCCAGGGGGGACTCGGCTGAGATCCCCAACACCAGCCCCTGGGTACTTCTCAGGGTGATAAAGAGGAAGTGGTCCGAGCCCAGGTGAACGGGTCGATTTGAGGTCGTCGAGAGGACGTCTCACGCTGTTCGGCTGAGTGACAAAGGCTCCCCAGGAAAGTCTATTCCAGGGTACTGGAGAGGAGGGTCCGGCCGTTAGTCGAACCCTGGATACAAGAGGAACAATGCGGTGCCATCTGTCGCAGTGTACTCTGGCGGGAGAACCACATCGCACTCTTCAGGAGACCTCCATCCATCTGAAGCAAGTTGCCCCTGGATCGGCTGATCCAGGAGACAGCTCCACACGTCAAAGGGCAGAATAATCCCTGTACACCGAAGTAAGAAGAACACAGAGAAGTAGATGACAGCAAGGGAGGAGGTGAAATAGCGCTCCTCTCTGTTCATGTGACGTGCCAAGTCCATCCATCCATCCATCCATTTTCTGCCGCTTATCCGGGGCCGGGTTGCGGAGGCCGCAAGTCTGAGCAGAGTTGCCCAGACTTCCCTCACCCCAGACACTTCCTCCAGCTCTTCCGGTGGCACCCCAAGGCGTTCCCAGGCCAGCCGAGAGACATAATCCCTCCATTGTGTCCTGGGTCTGCCCCGAGCCCTCCTACCGGAGGGACATGCCCGGAACACCTCCCTTGGGAGGTGTCCGGGGGGCATCCAAAATAGGTGCCCGAGCCACTTCAGCTGGCTCCTCTCGATGTGGAGGAGCAGCAGCTCTACTCCGAGCTCCTCCCTGGTGGCTGAGCTCCTCACCCTATCTCTAAGGGTGTGCCCAGCCACCCTACGAAGGAAGCTCATTTCAGCCGCTTGTATCCGGGATCTTGAACGATATCCCCAGTTGAGGTCAACAGCTCCCCACATCCACTGTAAACAGTGTTGGTGGAGAACTGCTTCCCATGCCTAAGGCGCCGGACGGTTTGTCAGAATGTCCTCGGGACCGATCGAAAGTCCTCCTCCATGGCCTCTCCGAACTCCTCCCAGACCCGAGTTTTTGCCTCCACCACAGCCCGGGCTGCGGCTCACTTGGCCTGCCGGTACCTGTCAATTGCCTCAGGAGTCCTATGAGCTAACAGTGCCCGATAGGACTCCTTCTTCAGCTTGACGGCATCCCTTACTTCCGGTTTCCACCACCGGGTTCGGGGATTGCCGCCACGACAGGCGCCAGAGACCCTGCGGCCACAGCTCCGAGCAGCAGCTTTGACAATGGAAGTGGAGAACATGGTCCACTCGGACTCAATGTCTCCAGCCTCCCTCGCGATCTGTGAGAAGCTCTCCCAGAGGTGGGAGTTGAAAACTGCGTGGACTCAGGGCTCGGCCAGATGTTCCCAGCAGACCCTCATAACACGTTTGGGCCTGTCGAGTCTATCCGGCCTCCTCCCGGTCCAGCACATCCAACTCACCACCAGGTGGTGATCAGTTGACAGCTCTGCCCTTCTCTTTACCCTAGTGTCAAAGACACACGGCCAGAGATCAGATGACACGACCACAAAGTCTATCATTGACCTCCGGCCTAGGGTGTCCTGGTGCCACGTGCACTTATGGACACCCCTGTGCTCGAACATGGTGTTCGTTATGGACAAGCTGTGCACAGAAGTCCAATAACAGAACACCTCTCGGGTTCAGATCGGGGAGGCCGTTCCTCCCAATCACCCCCTTCCAGGTCTCACTGTCATTGGCCACGTGGGCGTTGAAGTCCCCCAGGAGAACAATGGAGTCCCCAGTTGGGGCACTATCCAGCACCCCTCCCAGGGACTCCAAGAAGGTTGGGTACTCTGAGCTACTGTTCGGTGCATAGGCCGAGACAACAGTCAGAGACCTGTCCCCTACTCGAAGGCGTAGGAACGCAACCCTCTCGTTCACTGGGGTGAACTCCAACACATGGCGGCTGAGCTGCGGGGCAATCAGCAAGCCCACTCCAGCCCGCCGCCTTACACTGCGGGCAACTCCAGAGCAGTGGAGTATCCAGCCCCCGTCGAGGAGCTGGGTTCCGGAGTCCAAGCTGTAAGTGGAGGCGAGCCCGACTATATCTAGACGGTATCTCTCAGCCTCCCTCACAAGCTCGGGCTCCTTCCCCCCAGCGAGGTCACATTCCATGTCCCAATAGCCAGATTCTGTGGCCGGGGATCGGGTCGTCGAGGCCTCTGCCGTAGACTGCCCCCCAATCCACAATGCACCCGACCCCTACGGCAGCCTCTGTAGGTGGTGGGCCCACAGGAGGGGCAAGTCCCCCGGCAACATAGCTCCGAGGGTCATTCGGGTGCTCAAACTCCCCCACCACGACAAGGTTGCAGTTCAAGGGGGAGTCACCACCGTTTAAAAGTTTTGTATGTTGCTATTTGAGTATATGATTGTTGATTTTGCTTACATATGACCTCTATTATACGAAGAGTGCCTCATACTGTATTGACACTAGTTATTGACCTCTGGGGTCAGAGGTCAAAAGGGGAATTGAAGGAATATAGTGGTTAAACATTCGTTTTCTGTGTGACAACTGGACATATTGTATTCAGTTGTGTTTCTACACTAGTGGGGTTTCTCCCAGTGCCCAAGTTGGGAAAACACAGCTATAAATCCATGTTCAGGGACATTCCAAGTTGGTTGGCGATGTCTCCTCAATGCTCTACTTGCAAAAACATGGTCAAGGTACGATTGGATCAACAGATAAGAGGTCAGAGGTCACTTTGTCCCACAGAACGTCAAGCTCTGAGAAGAACCAGTTTGAAGCAGTTTTGGGAACAAAGGAATAGGAAATTCACCATAGCAACGCATACATCACGAGGAACCGACCAATGTGAGGTTGAGGTGGTGTATGCAAATGTATAAATATGAACCACGTGTTGCAGTTGTGCCCTTCTTCATTGTAAACCTGGCCTGCACACTTGGGTCTGCAAGGAAGAATGGTCTGAGCTCGTATTATGTAATCTGATATATGTATTTTTGTAATCTCTTGTTTGTGTGATTATTAAATTCACTATTGAAGAAATTAACTCTGTTCCTGCCTCTCCCGGATCAAACGAACATGCAGGAATTCAGGGGAACACAGGAACGAATTCCAACACTAAGCATCTCTACCTAAAGTCAGTAACACGATTTCTCTAGATTAAACCAGCCTGAGCAGCACGTGATTTTCTAGATTAAACCAGCAAGATCAGCTCTATATAAAGACAGTAACACGATTTGTCTAGATTAAACCAGCCTCAGCAGCTCTATCTTAAGAAAATAACATGATTTTTTTCTCAATTAAACCAGCCTGAGCAGCTCTATCTTAAAGGTGTACAGTAGGATTTTCCCGAATTTTAGGAAAGATTTTGAAAAATGCACATGCGCAAAGCTCTACCTGCTCCCGAGACGGAACACCTACTAAAACGTGTGCGAGAGACATGAACGAGCCCAGTTCTCCTCGTGCACGCCCTGTTTACAAGTCACAAGTCGGCATCGCTTACACAAGCTCACTTTACAAGAAGATTTGAACTTTTTCCACTAATCAACCCTGGAAATTTACAATATAGATGTAGATAACTTTTACTGGAAGTGATTTGAAATGGATTTCTCCAAATAGAATGCCAAACTTTACCTGTCGAGTAGAAACTTCGCGACTGAAGCATCAGTGGGAAGCCCAACCTGGGCTTTCAGCGCACGCCATCGTGTGAAAGAATCTCCCAAAAACACTCTGGTCTTGTTTCTCTCTTCCGAAGCCTTTCTCTTCTTCTCATACACTTCGAAGACACTTTTTCTCTTTTGCGACCCTCTGCCATTTTCAAAGTACCCGGTGAGAACTGCGAGCTCGCTGAAGGCGTAGCTCACCATATACACCTGAAAGCGCGCATGCGCAGAAAGTGAAAACTAATAGATCCACGCTACCTGGGGACGAGCACGTACGACGGCCTTGCGTAATATATCACCAGAATGATTGACAGTTGGGAGGACCAATAGTCTTGATGATCCACCCGGAAAAAGAAAATCCTCCTGTACACCTTTAAGACAGTAACATGATTTTACTTGATTAAACCAGCCTGAGAAGCTCTATCTTAAAAAAGTACACTCAAAAATGAAATGACAGAATTGTTTTTTCAGTGTGACATGATTTTCCTCGATTAAACCATGGTCCAAGTGGAGGAACGTGGGAGCAGCGCTTCAAAGGGTTGAGTGGAAATCTCCACCAACGGCTGATCCCACGTTTCATCGGGCTCATCCATCAGGACAGGGCCTCACAGCCAGAGACAGGTGAGCCGTTTAGGGACTATTCAGTAACAAGAACTTAGAGCTGTGATTTCACTTGTATATAAGTTAAAGATGTAAAGCAAAGTTGGACTCTTCAGGTGATGAAACATACATTAAATGTCCACCAATGACTGTTGAGATGGTTGATCATTTAGTTTTAAACGTAGTAAACATAGAAAATACTTTGGCTGGTTATTGTGATTAAATTAAATTACATCTCACAACAAAACATGCTTTTAAAATAACAAAGACATTTGATCCAAATTACATTGAATTTAATACAAGAGACCCATTCTACAAAACAAACCTTTCCTCCTGCAATTAGCCTTTCAATACCACCTCACTCCGTGTGTGTTGTCCTCACAATCAATCAAAGTGATCTGGTGTCTCCTGGTGTTGATCTTAAGAGTCTCTCAACTTGTGGAACCTGTGCATTTAACACTTTTCTTTTGTCTACAGTGTGTTGTGGGAATCTCCCAGAACCTGTATCTCGCCCACCTTGCTGCTCCTCCTGTCACCTGCAGTACAAGGTGATTTCATCTGTCCACTTCTGGCTCTAAAGACTCTTCTGGCTGTTTGTACCTACATGAACATCATTACATGCAGCTTGTTTACCAGAGCTTTACTTCAAGTCATTGCATAGCTAGAAAACTTTAGTTTAGTAAGTCTCAGTAAGGTCTGAGTGTGTATCACATGTTTAGGTGCAACCAGGGTTGGGTAGTAATGGAATACATGTAACAGTGTTACATAATTAGGATACAAAAAACATATAACTGTAATCTGTTACAGTACATAAAAAAATGTGTAATCTCGTTACAGGTATATTCGATAAAAACTGGGATTACTGAGCAGGATTACAGTAGAAATCAGATGGAATAAACTAGAAATGCAGCTGTCACATGCGCCATGCATTGCGACACTTCCCGACGCTTTCAGGCTGACAATCCATGCTTTGCCATGGATTATGCAGAGAGTTGCTTTCATCACTATGTTTTAAAGTCGGAGAAATCTCTTAACCTCTCTGTACAATGCAAACTATGTCTCCCAGCCGTGAAAGTGCTGTGAACGTCCAGGAACTGGACATCTCACCTGAAGAAACATAGAAACATAAAACCCGCTCACTTTCACTGATACACACATGGACTCTGTTTACTAGTTTTATTAGCTTGTAACATGCTTCCTACCTGTTCTCAATACGTTTAGAGGGCGACATGTGCCCTCACTTTTTTCTTTTTACTCAATGAGTTATTCATGCTGCCAGATACAGCCTCTCATCAAACATTCACATTTATTCCGGAAAAAAACCATTAAAACTAATGAGGAAACGGGGCGAGAGAGAGAGAGAGAGAGAAAGAGAGAGAGAGAGAGAGAGAGAGAGGGAGAGAGAGTTTTAGAAAAGATGGGCACATTTTCTTGAATAGAAATTGAAAGCTTTATTTATATTGTGGCTTTCTTGTCATTTTTTTACGTTTTATTATGGCCAGGCAAGAGTAGAGGCACGGCTTTTCAGAGGTTGATGGACTCGGTGCTGCGCGACCTCGCTTTCGTTTCTGTTTACCTGGACGACATCTTGGTGGCTAGTTCTTCAGTTGAGGAGCATTTTTCACACCTAAAGCAAGTTTTTCAGCGCCTTGAGCAGGGGTGGGCAATTATTTTTCCGAAGGGGCCAAATGAGAAGCAGAAAATATTGTGGAGGGCCGGGCCAAAAGTTTAAACTCTATTCTGCATATGAATTTTATTTCTACATTGAAAGCAGCAAATGGCATTGTTTACACATGCTGGTAAGTGTCTGTGTTATTATTAGGTAAAGAGAAAGTGAGGGTTATTTTAACAAAAAATGTTTTTATTCAGTGCGGTTATTCAAAACAATTGTAAACATGAAACATTTGTAACTCTTTTTTTAATTACATTAACCAAAAACACTTTTTTCTATTAAGACATCACAATGTCTTTGTATGTCAAATATCATCAACAAGATATGTCACATAATGATTGTCAAACTGCCAAGCTGTGCAGACAAAAAGTAATAGTGAACACACTTTTGTGTATTTTCTTGTTCAGTGAGAGAAATCTAGCCTTTGCTGCCCTTTAACGAGTGCATTAAAGTCAGGTTGAATGTCTGAGGTGGAGATGCGAAGCACAGCTGACAGATGATCATCAGTAAGAGAGGATCTGAACCTGGATTTGGTAAACTTCATTACTGAGAATGTTTGTTCACATATGTAGGTAGATCCAAACAGAACCAACATCTTCTGAGCATGTCTCCTCATGTTTGGAAAGTTCTCCTCCTTAAGAGATGAGTAGAACTCCAGCAGTGATGCTGACTTAAAGTGCTCTGCCAGTACTGTGTCAGACTGCAGGTCAATGAGCTCCAGCTGAACATCACTGGGTGCATCATCTACTCTGCAGGCAAAGGGAGAGGAAACCAGGTGCATTTCATCCTCAATGTTTTTACAATCATCAAATCGCCTTAAAAACTCACCATGCAAATGTCCTAACATGGATGAGTACCTGCAGAGATGATTAGCTGATGGTCTGACTTCTTTAAGGGTTTGCATGTGAGTGAGAGTGTTGTTCTGTAGTTGACTTGAAAGAAACAGCAACTTTCTCATAAAAGCCTTCACAAGGTTATGCATGTCATGAACGAAAAGGCCCTTGCCTTGCAGTTTAGTGCTCAGTTCATTCATCAGTGCCGTCACATCAACAGCAAATGCAAAATCTGCCATCCAGTTCATATCTGAAAGCTCGGGATGTTTTTGCCTTTCATCTCACAAAACTCTTGAATCTCTGTTTTCAGGTCCCAAAATCTTTTGAGCACTTTGCCCAGACTGAGCCATCTGACAGCTGTGTGGTACATGATGTCACCATGTTCATTCTCATGCTCCTCTAAAAGTGCAACAAACTGCCTGTGATTTAATGCTCGTGCCCTGATAAAGTTAACCGTTTTTGTTACAACATCAATAACATGGTTAAGTGTCAGGTTTAGGCTACAGACATTTATTAAATCTGCAAGAAAGAAGAAGACAACACGAATGAGCTTTGGTTACTCGCGAGGAGAATGGCCTAGGAGCGTGTTCAGATTACACCTCCTACCCACTCTGAGCTTCAGACCATTTCTCCTGCGGTTTTATTTCATTAAACAAAGGGGAGGGTTTACAGGATACACATCATAGTAACAAAACATTCTGTGAGTTTTAACAGTTTATCAACTATGAATACAATCAAAGGACATCCCGCGCATGGGACGTCGAGATGGCAGCTGTGTGGAAGACGCGGCTCATCTTGTTTATCAGCCTCGGTCAGGTTGACCTGCTCAGAACATGTGATTAGTGAGCAGCGCCTGAGAGGCGCTGCTAAGAGAGAATACACAGAAATAAGATAGAACTTGAATATGAATATAATTAAGCACGAATATGGCAACTACATATAAAATTACTCTGACATTAAGTTTTAGCACAGACCTGCACAGTACATGCTGATGTATAATACAATGTATCAACACTAAATGATGCTCTGTGCCGAGTTCAGTCACTTTATCTTGGATCTGTTTCAAAAGTCCGACATGTTTTCCTGTCATATTCGGACAACCATCAGTAGTGACGCCTACCAGTTTGTCCCATTTCAGTCCAAGCTTGACCATGCATGCATCGACCTCCTTGAACAGATCGCTTCCCGTTGTCGTTCCTTTTATTGACCTCAATGCTGCCAGCTCCTCCGTAATCTTGAAGTTCTGCCTTATTCCCCGGAGAAACACCAGTAACTGGGCAGTGTCACGGACATCACAGCTCTCATCCAAAGCCAAAGAGAAAAAGTCAAAACTTTCAACTCCACTTTTGAGCTGACATTCGAGATTCTCCGCGATTCCTTCCACCCTTCTGGTGACGGTTCGCCTGGACAGCGGGACTTTTTCAAATGCTTCTTTATTCTCAGGGCATATTAGCGCGGCAGAGTCCACCAAGCACTCTTTCACAAACTCGCCATCCGAGAACGGCTTGCTGTTTTTAGCGATTTTGTGGGATATGACGAAGCTGGTCTTGGTCGCTGCATCCCGGGCTGTGTGTAGTTTGCTAAAACAGCCTTGTTGTTTTGCTAGCTTTGCTAGCAAGTCTTCTGATATTCGCGCTCTCTCAGCCTCCGCCAAGTGTCTGTATTTCTCCGCGTGTTTTGTCTCATAATGCCGACTCACATTATACTCCTTAAACACGGCGACGTGCTCACCACAAACTAAACAGACGGGTTTACCACCGACTTCAGTAAACAAATATTTAGTGCTCCAAATCTTCTTGAAATTTCGGCCTTCAGCATCCACCTTTCTTTTCTTGACGTGCCCGTACATCATTGAGGGGCGACAATGACCGCTAATCACATGCACTGATTGACTTGTTTTACGGGGTACGTATACGACGTACGTAGGTTACGTACACTGTTCATAAATAAACAGGCTTCAAAGTAAAAGCATTTCCGTTTTAGTTTATACAGCCGATGGTTTTAGTCCACGCATTAAAATTCGAAAGAAGCTTTTGTTTTCTTAATTCTAAGCAATCTTTCGCGGGCCGGTCAGAATCGGGTCCCGCGGGCCTTAAAATACCCAGGTCTGGCCTTGAGGAACATGGCCTTATTGTCAACCCTGCTAAGTGCCAGTTTGGTCTGCCTGTGATTGACTTTTTGGGTCATCGTATTTCAACTCAGGGTGCCATTCCGTTGCCTTCTAAGGTGCAAGCGGTGACAGATTTTCCTCGTCCAGCCTCGGTTAAGGCCCTGCAGGAGTTTTTGGGCATGATTAATTTCTACAACCTTTCATATTGAGATTACAACTATATACCAAATAAATGTTTTATCAGCTCTATCAATTACAATGGTCAAATTGTCTGAATGGCTACATACAGAAAATCGTGGGTTTAAATCCACCTGGAGGTGTTTGTGGAATTAACTTGTGTGTGCATGTGTTTCCTCAGGGTTCTCTGGTTTTCTTCCACAGTCCAATTAAATGCATGCTAATGGTAATACTAAACTGACTCTCTGTGTATGTCCCGTGGTAGACTGATGACGTGTTCTGTTTCTTTTGTGGCTGTGTAAAACACATTGGTTACTGTGGAACTGTGCTGTGTATTCATCAACAACATCTCACATGTTGGAAGATAAACAAGAGCACGGAGCAACATTTTATCAAAAATAATTTATTTATGAAAAATTATTCATTAGAATAAATTGGTTATTTATCAAATAATAATGACATTGGGCCACCACCAGCTAAACTGGAAATAGTTAATGCCAAAAAAGTGTTATTTAAATTGATTAATGTTTCTCTTTAGATATAACAATTTTGAATAACAGGGAAGGTGTGAGATTCGAGCGCAGGCTTTTTCAAATCAGTGAATTCAGGCCCAGGACCGCTTGACCCCGTCAGCTAGAAAGGGTATGTACTGGGTTTCAGAAGATGGCAGTGCCTCGAGGTCAGTGGGGACGCGCACTGGGTGGGGGGGAGTGAGTCTGTGACTCCCCCCCCCTTTTGTGCGAGTCCCTTGCGAAGATCGTGTGATAATCGCGGGAGACCTCCTCATACAAATGCATCTCCTTGTTTCTGTTGTGGTAAAGCGCGAGCCTCAGCAGAGCGTTGCTCGGTCTTTGACTCGGAGCCTGAATAAGGTTCTTCTGGTACAGACATGGTCTGTTTACCTGAAATGTCTGTATTCTCTGGTTGAGTCATTGGAGCGTGCACAACCATGTCACCTTCGGTGCTCGGTTTTGTACCATGAAGAACCTGTTCAAGGTTAACATGGTGAGTGCTGGTGATGGTTTTGGTTGTGGAAATGAGGAGAGTTGTGTCATGCGTGTCGTCGCTGGTGAGGGACGAAGGCAGATTGTCAATGAGATGAGAATTAGTTCAAGATTGTGGAATGAACTGTCAGTTAACATCTCTAAAGGTGGAAATGCGGTCACTTTAATCTGACCAGGTGTCAGATAGGTGTCAGATTTTGGACCCGTGGGTTGGCTGAACGATGGCTGTTGGAAGCTGGGTGGCCTAGTTCTTAGCCAATGGGAGTCGGGCTGACGACTTGGGACCAAAGGCGCCGTTTGGTGGCAGCGAGTCGGTTTAGGATGTCCTGACCAATAAGCAGTTCTTCTGTGTCCAGATCAGTGACGTGGATGGGATGCGTCGCTGACATTTCCTGGAAAGCTGTTGACCCAGACACATTGAGTGATGTGGTGCAAGTCCTGAGTGAAGCCTCGGATGTTTATGGTACACTCTTCCACCTGAAGTGGCTTTCCTTAAGTGGCATGCGCAAGCGTGGTTCTAGCAACCCGTGCGAAGGTGTCTGAACACATGAGGGGGATTTCTGACCCAGTACCAAGCAGTGAGAGAGTGTCAACAACCCCTACCACCACTGAAGTGTATCTGTGGTTGGCATAGCCAAGATTACCCAAGAATGTCAAATAGGCCTCTTTCACCACCTGGATCTCCTCCTCCTGCCAAAATGAACTTTGTGTGCGGAGGGGAGGGGCTAAGTCATGCGGTCAGGGGGAGCCAGGTCCCTTCTTGGTTCAGGTGAACCTTCTTGGTTCACCTCTCTGATGCAGGTTTTAATCCACTGTGGGACATCTGCATCCCAGTTGTTTTGAGTCTGACCTCAGCCTCGGTACCTCTCCTCACCTGAGACCTCAGGACACCTGCATCACCATCATAGTTTTCACCTGAACGGTGGTGCAGCTCCCACACCATCTGCGCATGTTTGCGGAGGTCTTTCATGGTGGGGTTTTTGGTCCTGCAGAAAAGGGCGACATCGATCCTCACACTGTTGTGGAGGTTGTTAACGAAGAGGGACTTAAAAGTCTGGTCATTGTCCAATCCTGGTGCATTGTGGCCTTGGAAGTAGGCAGCCCGTAGGCACCTATAAATACTATCTGGGAGTCTCCGCCCCCTTTTGAGTGATTGTACATGCACCAAAGTTTGCAGAGGCAGGATCATTGTGCAGATGATCCTGCTTCCCTAAGTGCATGACAGAGGGCTGAGTAATGGTCTCTGATGGCAGATGGGAGGGACTCTATGTAAACATGGACACTCCTGGATGTCATCTTCCAGAGAAGCGTAAGCTTCTCTCGGGACGAAGGATGAGGCAGGTTGAAGAGGCAGCGTTCAACCTCCCCCAGTTGGTCCGCTACACGAATTTCCGGGTTGTTTGGTTCGAACTGCTCTATGTCCTCTGCAAGGGACTCAAGCTGGCTGGTCCAAAGACCAGGTACCCTTGGGATATCGGAATGGTTAGAGTCATCTGAGCTAGAACATCCTGGTTCTCTCCGGTGGAGAGAGTGAGGGAGCTGATAGCACTGTGAGGTGCTGGAAAATTACAATGTTCCTTCTCCTGAAAAGGAGTGAAAGAGCTGCGAGACCACGTGGTGGTGCGGCTGAGAGCACTGATGGATGTGTGTCATAGCAACTCGCTGTTGAGGTTTCTTCTCTCCTGTGTTGACAGCCATAGAAGACCGGCGACAACAGTCTTCAACTGGGTCATGTGGCTCCCGAGGTATCTTTGCTCTGAGCACGCAGTGTCTCTGACGACTCATGGTAGGAGTCACGCAAAAGCTGTGTTTCGAAAAGTGCGAAAATGTTGTTAATGCACAGGTGATGGCAGGTGGCTTTCACTTCTGTAGTCTATACAAATTGTAACCTCGCAACTATAACACAGTGTTTTTAGCACCTTGGTTGAGCAATAGTTGTGTTAGTGTACATATATCTGGGTAGATACTTGAATAGTGAAAGTACGAGTTTGTCCTAATGAAATTAAAACTTTATTCTAAAAACATACTCAGTATCTCGTCTGAAGCATCTTTTCGGCAACAACTGATGAAAAGACCATAACAGTCAAACCTAGCATAATAAAAGAGGTTGAAACTGCTTTAACCTAATAAACACTTCATGTTTAAACTTGAATTGAAAAGTACCAGTTTGCTCAAAGGAAATAAAAACTTTATTCCAAAATCACTCTATATCCCGTGTGGAGCATCATTTCGGCCACTCCTGATGAAATGAAAATAGCAGTTACTCCACTAAATAAAACTGGTTGAAACTGCTTGAACCTGATAAACACATCATTTAAACTTGAATTGAGAAAGTACTAGTTTGTTCTAATGAAATAAAAACTTTCTTCCAAAATTACTCTATATCCCGTGTGGAGCATCATTTCGGCCACTCCTAATGAAATGAAAATAGCAGTTACTCCACTAAATATAATTGGTTGAAAGTACTTGCAACTGCTAAGTCCATCATGTTTAAACTTGAATTGAGAAAGTACTAGTTTGTTGTAATGAAATAAAAACTTTCTTCCAAAATTACTTTATATCCCGTGTGGAGCATCATTTCGGCCACTCCTAATGAAATGAAAATAGCAGCTACTCCACTAAATATAATTGTTTGAAAGTGCTTGCAACTGCTAAGTCCATTATGTTTAAACTTGAATTGAGAAAGTACTAGTTTGTTCTAATGAAATAAAAACTTTATTCCAAAATCACTCTATATCCCGTGTGGAGCATCATTTCGGCCACTCCTGATGAAATGAAAATAGCAGTTACTCCACTAAATAAAACTGGTTGAAACTGCTTGAACCTGATAAACACATCATTTAAACTTGAATTGAGAAAGTACTAGTTTGTTGTAATGAAATAAAAACTTTATTCCAAAATTACTCTATATCCCGTGTGGAGCATCATTTCGGCCACTTCTAATGAAATGAAAATAGCAGCTACTCCACTAAATATAATTGTTTGAAAGTGCTTGCAACTGCTAAGTCCATCATGTTTAACCTTGAATTGAGAGAGTACTAGTTTGTTCTAATGAAATAAAAACTTTATTCCAAAAGTACTCTATATCCCGTGTGGAGCATCATTTCGGCCACTCCTGATGAAATGAAAATAGCAGCTACTCCACTAAATATAATTGTTTGAAAGTGCTTGCAACTGCTAAGTCCATCATGTTTAACCTTGAATTGAGAAAGTACTAGTTTGTTCTAATGAAATAAAAACTTTCTTCCAAAATTACTCTATATCCCGTGTGGAGCATCATTTCGGCCACTCCTAATGAAATGAAAATAGCAGTTACTCCGCTAAATATAATTGGTTGAAAGTACTTGCAACTGCTAAGTCCATCATGTTTAAACTTGAATTGAGAAAGTACTAGTTTGTTGTAATGAAATAAAAACTTTCTTCCAAAATTACTTTATATCCCGTGTGGAGCATCATTTCGGCCACTCCTAATGAAATGAAAATAGCAGCTACTCCACTAAATAAAACAGATTGAAACTGCTTGAACCTGATAAACACATCATTTAAACTTGAATTGAGAAAGTACTAGTTTGTTCTAATGAAATAAAAACTTTATTCCAAAATCACTCTGTATCCCGTGAGGAGCATCATTTCGGCCACTACTGATGAAATGAAAATAGCAGTTACTCCACTAAATAAAACTGGTTGAAACTGCTTGAACCTGATAAACATATCATTTAAAAGTTGAATAGTGAGAGTTTAGTATGTTTCGTGAATTACAAACTTTATTCTAAAAACACACTCAGTTAATCGTCTGAAGCATTTTTTCGGCCACAACTGATGAGAAGACCATAGCAGTCAAATCCAGCATAATGAAACTGCTTAAACCTGATAAACACTTCATGTTTAAACTTGAAAAGTGAAAGTACGACTATGGTCTAGTAAAATACAAACTTTATTCTAAAAACCAACTCTCAAGCTCCTCATCCTATCTCTAAGGGTGCGCTCAGCCACCCTACGCAGGAAGCTCACTTCAACCGCTTGTATCCGGGATCTCGTTCTTTCGGTCATGACCCATAGTTCATGGCTGTGGTGGAGGCAATAACTCGGGTCTGGGAGGAGTTCGGAGGGGCCATGGAAGAGGACTTTCGGTCTGCCCCGAGGAAATTCTGGCAAACCGACTCCATACTCCGGGAGCATGGAGTCCGGGGCCCTTCATCCCTGCAACATCGCGTGACGCGGAGACGGTACCTCTGTACAGGCAGAATGGGGTCGTGGTCCCTCTCTTGTGGTGAGAGGGACCACGTGGGACACTCTGTAGTGTGTTCCAACTACAGAGGGATCACACTCCTCAGCCTCCCCAGGAAAGTCTATTCCAGTGTACTGGAGTGGAGGGTCCGGCCGTTAGTCAAACCTTGGATCCAAGAGGAATAATGCGGTTTTCATTCTGGTCGTGGAACACTGGACCAGCTCGATACCCTCCACCAGCTGCTTGAGGGTTCATGGGAGTTTGCCCAACCAGTCCACATGTGTTTTCTGGATCTGGAGAAGGCGTTCGACCGCGTCCCCTGAGACATCCTGTGGGGGGGTGCTCCGGGAGCATGGAGTCCGGGGCCCTTTGTTGAGGGCTGTTCGGTCTTTGTATTCCCGGAACAGGACTTTCGTTTGCATTGGCGGCAATAAGTCGGACCTGTTTGCAGTGGTTTCACCTGATCCGCCAGTGGCAGACAGAAAAAAGCATTAGCCAAATCTATACAAGAGAAAAATCTATGTTCAGGTGAGAGATGTGACAACGCAGTTTTGAGATGTCTGGAATCTCGTTTCTCTGCACAGGTTGCCGGGACCGGCAGCCAGGGGGGACTCGGCTGAGATCCTCAACACCAGCCCCTGGGTTCTTCTCAGGGTGATAAAGAGGAAGTGGTCCGAGCCCAGGTGAACGGGTCGATTTAAGGTCGTCGAGAGGACGTCTCACGCTGTTCGGCTGAGTGACAAAGGATCCCCAGGAAAGTCTATTCCAGGGTACTGGAGAGGAGGGTCCGGCCGTTAGTCGAACCCTGGATACAAGAGGAACAATGCGGTGCCATCTGTCGCAGTGTACTCTGGCGGGAGAACCACATCGCACTCTTCAGGAAACCTCCATCCATCTGAAGCAAGTTGCCCCTGGATCGGCTAATCCAGGAGACAGCTCCACACGTCAAAGGGCAGAATAATCCCTGTACACCGAAGTAAGAAGAACACAGAGAAGTAGATGACAGCAAGGGAGGAGGTGAAATAGCGCTCCTCTCTGTTCATGTGACGTGCCAAGTCCATCCATCCATCCATCCATCCATTTTCTGCCGCTTATCCGGGGCCGGGTCGCGGAGGCAGCAGTCTGAGCAGAGTTGCCCAGACTTCCCTCACCCCAGACACTTCCTCCAGCTCCTCCGGTGGCACCCCAAGGCGTTCCCAGGCCAGCCGAGAGACATAGTCTCTCCAGCGTGTCCTGGGTCTGCCCCGAGGCCTCCTACCGGAGGGACATGCCCGGAACACCTCCCTCGGGAGGCGTCCGGGGGGCATCCGAAATAGATGCCCGAGCCACCTCAGCTGGCTCCTCACGATGTGGAGGAGCAGCGGCTCTACTCCGAGCTCCTCCCTGGTGACTGAGCTCCTCACCCTATCTCTAAGGGTACGCCCAGCCACCCTACGGAGGAAGCTCATTTCAGCCGCTTGTATCCGGGATCTCGTTCTTTCGGTCATGACACATAGTTCATGACCATAGGTGAGGGTAGGAACAAAGATCGACCGGTAAATCGAGAGCTTCGCTTTTTGGCTCAGCTCCTTCTTCACCACGACGGACCGATACAACGTCCGCATAACTGCAGACGCTGCACCGATCCGCCTGTCGATCTCAGGCTCCATCTTTCCCCCACTCGTGAACAAGACCTCAAGATACTTAAACTCCTCCACTTGGGACAAGGGCACTCCACCGACCTGGAGGGGGCAAGCCACCTTTTTCCAGTCGAGAACCATGGCCTCGGATTTAGAGGTGCTGATCCTCATCCCAGCTGCTTCACACTCGGCTGCGAACCGTGTCAGTGCACGCTGGAGATCCAGGCTTGATGGGGCCAACAGAACCACATCATCCGCAAATAGCAGAGGTGAGATTCTGTGGTCCCCAAGCCGGACCCCCTCCGGCCCCCGGCTGTGCCTAGAAATTCTGTCCATATATATGATGAACAGAACCGGTGATAAAGGACACCCCTGCCGGAGGCCAACGTGCACAGGGAACAGGTCCGACTTACTGCCGGCAATGCGAACCAGACTCCTGCTCCTGCTCGTATTATGTAATCTGATATATGTATTTTTGTAATCTCTTGTTTGTGTGATTATTAAATTCACTATAGAAGAAATTAACTCTGTTCCTGCCTCTCCCGGATCAAACGAACAAGCAGGAATTCAGGGGAACACAGGAACGAATTCCAACACTAAGCATCTCTACCTAAAGTCAGTATGATGATTTCTCTAGATTAAACCAGTCTGAGATGCTATATCTAAAGACAGTAACGGGATTGATATATTTTTTTTTTTTTATTTTTTTTTATTAAACCAGCCTGAGCAGCTCTATCTTAAAGGTGTACAGTAGGATTTTCCCGAATTTTAGGAAAGATTTTGAAAAATGCACATGCGCAAAGCTCTACGTGCTCCCGAGACGGAACGCCTACTAAAACGTGTGCGAGAGACATGAACGAGCCCAGTTCTCCTCGTGCACGCCCTGTTTACAAGTCACAAGTCGGCATCGCTTACACAAGCTCACTTTACAAGAAGATTTGAACTTTTTCCACTAATCAACCCTGGAAATTTACAATATAGATGTAGATAACTTTTACTGGAAGTGATTTGAAATGGATTTCTCCAAATAGAATGCCAAACTTTACCTGTCGAGTAGAAACTTCGCGACTGAAGCATCAGTGGGAAGCCCAACCTGGGCTTTCAGCGCACGCCATCGTGTGAAAGAATCACCCAAAAACACTCTGGTCTTGTTTCTCTCTTCCGAAGCCTTTCTCTTCTTCTCATACACTTCGAAGACACTTTTTCTCTTTTGCGACCCTCTGCCATTTTCAAAGTACCCGGTGAGAACTGCGAGCTCGCTGAAGGCGTAGCTCACCATATACACCTGAAAGCGCGCATGCGCAGAAAGTGAAAACTAATAGATCCACGCTACCTGGGGACGAGCACGTACGACGGCCTTGCGTAATATATCACCAGAATGATTGACAGTTGGGAGGACCAATAGTCTTGATGATCCACCCGGAAAAAGAAAATCCTCCTGTACACCTTTAAGACAGTAACATGATTTTACTTGATTAAACCAGCCTGAGAAGCTCTATCTTAAAAAAGTACACTCAAAAATGAAATGACAGAATTGTTTTTTCAGTGTGACATGATTTTCCTCGATTAAACCATGGTCCAAGTGGAGGAACGTGGGAGCAGCGCTTCAAAGGGTTGAGTGGAAATCTCAACCCTTCATCGGGCTCATCCATCCCTCCGGACAGGGCCTCACAGCCAGAGACAGGTGAGCCGTTTAGGGTCTATTCAGTAACAAGAACTTAGAGCTGTGATTTCACTTGTATATAAGTTAAAGATGTAAAGCAAAGTTGGACTCTTCAGGTGATGAAACATACATTAAATGTTCACCAATGACTGTTGAGATGGTTGATCATTTAGTTTTAAACGTAGTAAACATAGAAAATACTTTGGCTGGTTATTGTGATTAAATTAAATTACATCTCACAACAAAACATGCTTTTAAAATAACAAAGACATTTGATCCAAATTACATTGAATTTAATACAAGAGACCCATTCTACAAAACAAACCTTTCCTCCTGCAATTAGCCTTTCAATACCACCTCACTCCGTGTGTGTTGTCCTCACAATCAATCAAAGTGATCTGGTGTCTCCTGGTGTTGATCTTAAGAGTCTCTCAACTTGTGGAACCTGTGCATTTAACACTTTTCTTTTGTCTACAGTGTGTTGTGGGAATCTCCCAGAACCTGTATCTCGCCCACCTTGCTGCTCCTCCTGTCACCTGCAGTACAAGGTGATTTCATCTGTCCACTTCTGGCTCTAAAGACTCTTCTGGCTGTTTGTACCTACATGAACATCATTACATGCAGCTTGTTTACCAGAGCTTTACTTCAAGTCATTGCATAGCTAGAAAACTTTAGTTTAGTAAGTCTCAGTAAGGTCTGAGTGTGTATCACATGTTTAGGTGCAACCAGGGTTGGGTAGTAATGGAATACATGTAACAGTGTTACATAATTAGGATACAAAAAACATATAACTGTAATCTGTTACAGTACATAAAAAAATGTGTAATCTCGTTACAGGTATATTCGATAAAAACTGGGATTACTGAGCAGGATTACAGTAGAAATCAGATGGAATAAACTAGAAATGCAGCTGTCACATGCGCCATGCATTGCGACACTTCCCGACGCTTTCAGGCTGACAATCCATGCTTTGCCATGGATTATGCAGAGAGTTGCTTTCATCACTATGTTTTAAAGTCGGAGAAATCTCTTAACCTCTCTGTACAATGCAAACTATGTCTCCCAGCCGTGAAAGTGCTGTGAACGTCCAGGAACTGGACATCTCACCTGAAGAAACATAGAAACATAAAACCCGCTCACTTTCACTGATACACACATGGACTCTGTTTACTAGTTTTATTAGCTTGTAACATGCTTCCTACCTGTTCTCAATACGTTTAGAGGGCGACATGTGCCCTCACTTTTTTCTTTTTACTCAATGAGTTATTCATGCTGCCAGATACAGCCTCTCATCAAACATTCACATTTATTCCGGAAAAAAACCATTAAAACTAATGAGGAAACGGGGCGAGAGAGAGAGAGAGAGAGAAAGAGAGAGAGAGAGAGAGAGAGAGAGGGAGAGAGAGTTTTAGAAAAGATGGGCACATTTTCTTGAATAGAAATTGAAAGCTTTATTTATATTGTGGCTTTCTTGTCATTTTTTTACGTTTTATTATGGCCAGGCAAGAGTAGAGGCACGGCTTTTCAGAGGTTGATGGACTCGGTGCTGCGCGACCTCGCTTTCGTTTCTGTTTACCTGGACGACATCTTGGTGGCTAGTTCTTCAGTTGAGGAGCATTTTTCACACCTAAAGCAAGTTTTTCAGCGCCTTGAGCAGGGGTGGGCAATTATTTTTCCGAAGGGGCCAAATGAGAAGCAGAAAATATTGTGGAGGGCCGGGCCAAAAGTTTAAACTCTATTCTGCATATGAATTTTATTTCTACATTGAAAGCAGCAAATGGCATTGTTTACACATGCTGGTAAGTGTCTGTGTTATTATTAGGTAAAGAGAAAGTGAGGGTTATTTTAACAAAAAATGTTTTTATTCAGTGCGGTTATTCAAAACAATTGTAAACATGAAACATTTGTAACTCTTTTTTTAATTACATTAACCAAAAACACTTTTTTCTATTAAGACATCACAATGTCTTTGTATGTCAAATATCATCAACAAGATATGTCACATAATGATTGTCAAACTGCCAAGCTGTGCAGACAAAAAGTAATAGTGAACACACTTTTGTGTATTTTCTTGTTCAGTGAGAGAAATCTAGCCTTTGCTGCCCTTTAACGAGTGCATTAAAGTCAGGTTGAATGTCTGAGGTGGAGATGCGAAGCACAGCTGACAGATGATCATCAGTAAGAGAGGATCTGAACCTGGATTTGGTAAACTTCATTACTGAGAATGTTTGTTCACATATGTAGGTAGATCCAAACAGAACCAACATCTTCTGAGCATGTCTCCTCATGTTTGGAAAGTTCTCCTCCTTAAGAGATGAGTAGAACTCCAGCAGTGATGCTGACTGCCAGTACTGTGTCAGACTGCAGGTCAATGAGCTCCAGCTGAACATCACTGGGTGCATCATCTACTCTGCAGGCAAAGGGAGAGGAAACCAGGTGCATTTCATCCTCAATGTTTTTACAATCATCAAATCGCCTTAAAAACTCACCATGCAAATGTCCTAACATGGATGAGTACCTGCAGAGATGACTAGCTGATGGTCTGACTTCTTTAAGGGTTTGCATGTGAGTGAGAGTGTTGTTCTGTAGTTGACTTGAAAGAAACAGCAACTTTCTCATAAAAGCCTTCACCAGGTTATGCATGTCATGAACGAAAAGGCCCTTGCCTTGCAGTTTAGTGTTCAGTTCATTCATCAGTGCCGTCACATCAACAGCAAATGCAAAATCTGCCATCCAGTTCATATCTGAAAGCTCGGGATGTTTTTGCCTTTCATCTCACAAAACTCTTGAATCACTGTTTTCAGGTCCCAAAATCTTTTGAGCACTTTGCCCAGACTGAGCCATCTGACAGCTGTGTGGTACATGATGTCACCATGTTCATTCTCATGCTCTTCTAAAAGTGCAACAAACTGCCTGTGATTTAATGGTCGTGCCCTGATAAAGTTAACCATTTTTGTTACAACATCAATAACATGGTTAAGTTTTAGCACAGACCTGCACAGTACATGCTGATGTATAATACAATGTATCAACACTAAATGATGCTCTGTGCCGAGTTCAGTCACTTTATCTTGGATCTGTTTCAAAAGTCCGACATGTTTTCCTGTCATATTCGGACAACCATCAGTAGTGACGCCTACCAGTTTGTCCCATTTCAGTCCAAGCTTGACCATGCATGCATCGACCTCCTTGAACAGATCGCTTCCCGTTGTCGTTCCTTTTATTGACCTCAATGCTGCCAGCTCCTCCGTAATCTTGAAGTCCTGCCTTATTCCCCGGAGAAACACCAGTAACTGGGCAGTGTCACGGACATCACAGCTCTCATCCAAAGCCAAAGAGAAAAAGTCAAAACTTTCAACTCCACTTTTGAGCTGACATTCGAGATTCTCCGCGATTCCTTCCACCCTTCTGGTGACGGTTCGCCTGGACAGCGGGACTTTTTCAAATGCTTCTTTATTCTCAGGGCATATTAGCGCGGCAGAGTCCACCAAGCACTCTTTCACAAACTCGCCATCCGAGAACGGCTTGCTGTTTTTAGCGATTTTGTGGGATATGACGAAGCTGGTCTTGGTCGCTGCATCCCGGGCTGTGTGTAGTTTGCTAAAACAGCCTTGTTGTTTTGCTAGCTTTGCTAGCAAGTCTTCTGATATTCGCGCTCTCTCAGCCTCCGCCAAGTGTCTGTATTTCTCCGCGTGTTTTGTCTCATAATGCCGACTCACATTATACTCCTTAAACACGGCGACGTGCTCACCACAAACTAAACAGACGGGTTTACCACCGACTTCAGTAAACAAATATTTAGTGCTCCAAATCTTCTTGAAATTTCGGCCTTCAGCATCCACCTTTCTTTTCTTGACGTGCCCGTACATCATTGAGGGGCGACAATGACCGCTAATCACATGCACTGATTGACTTGTTTTACGGGTTACGTATACGACGTACGTAGGTTACGTACACAGTTCATAAATAAACAGGCTTCAAAGTAAAAGCATTTCCGTTTTAGTTTATACAGCAGATGGTTTTAGTCCACGCATTAAAATTCGAAAGAAGCTTTTGTTTTCTTAATTCGAAGCAATCTTTCGCGGGCCGGTCAGAATCGGGTCCCGCGGGCCTTAAAATGCCCAGGTCTGGCCTTGAGGAACATGGCCTTATTGTCAACCCTGCTAAGTGCCAGTTTGGTCTGCCTGTGATTGACTTTTTGGGTCATCGTATTTCAACTCAGGGTGCCATTCCGTTGCCTTCTAAGGTGCAAGCGGTGACAGATTTTCCTCGTCCAGCCTCGGTTAAGGCCCTGCAGGAGTTTTTGGGCATGATTAATTTCTACAACCTTTCATATTGAGATTACAACTATATACCAAATAAATGTTTTATCAGCTCTATCAATTACAATGGTCAAATTGTCTCAATGGCTACATACAGAAAATCGTGGGTTTAAATCAACCTGGAGGTGTTTGTGGAATTAACTTGTGTGTGCATGTGTTTCCTCAGGGTTCTCTGGTTTTCTTCCACAGTCCAATTAAATGCATGCTAATGGTAATACTAAACTGACTCTCTGTGTATGTCCCGTGGCAGACTGATGACGTGTTCTGTTTCTTTTGTGGCTGTGTAAAACACATTGGTTACTGTGGAACTGTGCTGTGTATTCATCAACAACATCTCACATGTTGGAAGATAAACAAGAGCACGGAGCAACATTTTATCAAAAATAATTTATTTATGAAAAATTATTCATTAGAATAAATTGGTTATTTATCAAATAATAATGACATTGGGCCACCACCAGCTAAACTGGAAATAGTTAATGCCAAAAAAAGTGTTATTTAAATTGAATAATGTTTCTCTTTAGATATAACAATTTTGAATAACAGGGAAGGTGTGAGATTCGAGCGCAGGCTGTTTCAAACCAGTGAATTCAGGCCCAGGACCGCTTGACCCCGTCAGCTAGAAAGGGTATGTACTGGGTTTCAGAAGATGGCAGTGCCTCGAGGTCAGTGGGGACGCGCACTGGGTGGGGGGGAGTGAGTCTGTGACTCCCCCCCCCTTTTGTGCGAGTCCCTTGCGAAGATCGTGTGATAATCGCGGGAGACCTCCTCATACAAATGCATCTCCTTGTTTCTGTTGTGGTAAAGCCCGAGCCTCAGCAGAGCATTGCTCGGTCTTTGACTCGAAGCCTGAATAAGGTTCTTCTGGTACAGACATGGTCTGTTTGCCTGAAATGTCTGTATTCTCTGGTTGAGTCATTGGAGCGTGCACAACCATGTCACCTTCGGTGCTCGGTTTTGTACCATGAAGAACCTGTTCAAGGTTAACATGCTGAGTGCTGGTGATGGTTTTGGTTGTGGAAATGAGGAGAGTTGTGTCATGCGTGTCGTCGCTGGTGAGGGACGAAGGCAGATTGTCAATGAGATGAGAATTAGTTCAAGATTGTGGAATGAACTGTCAGTTAACATCTCTAAAGGTGGAAATGCGGTCACTTTAATCTGACCAGGTGTCAGATAGGTGTCAGATTTTGGACCCGTGGGTTGGCTGAACGATGGCTGTTGGAAGCTGGGTGGCCTAGTTCTGTGTGGTGTGGTGCAAGTCCTGAGTGAAGCCTCGGATGTTTATGCTACACTCTTCCACCTGAAGTGGCTTTCCTTAAGTGGCATGCGCAAGCGTGGTTCTAGCAACCCGTGCGAAGGTGTCTGAACACATGAGGGGGATTTCTGACCCAGTACCAAGCAGTGAGAGAGTGTCAACAACCCCTACCACCACTGAAGTGTATCTGTGGTTGGCATAGCCAAGATTACCCAAGAATGTCAAATGGGCCTCTTTCACCTCCTGGATCTCCTCCTCCTGCCAAAATGAACTTTGTGTGCGGAGGGGAGGGGCCAAGTCATGCGGTCAGGGGGAGCCAGGTCCCTTCTTACCAGGCGGGTTCAGGTGCTGCTTCACCTCTCTGATGCAGGTTTTAATCCACTGTGGGACATCTGCATCCCAGTTGTTTTGAGTCTGACCTCAGCCTCGGTTTTTAGACTTACCTCTCCTCACCTGAGACCTCAGGACACCTGCATCACCATCATAGTTTTCACCTGAACGGTGGTGCAGCTCCCACACCATCTGCGCATGTTTGCGGAGGTCTTTCATGGTGGGGTTTTTGGTCCTGCAGAAAAGGGCGACATCGATCCTCACACTGTTGTGGAGGTTGTTAACGAAGAGGGACTTAAAAGTCTGGTCTTTGTCCAATCCTGGTGCATTGTGGTCTTGGAAGTAGGCAGCCCGTAGGCACCTATAAATACTATCTGGGAGTCTCCGCCCCCTTTTGAGTGATTGTAAATGCACCAAAGTTTGCAGAGGCAGGATCATTGTGCAGATGATCCTGCTTCCCTAAGTGCATGACAGAGGGCTGAGTAATGGTCTCTGATGGCAGATGGGAGGGACTCTATGTAAACATGGACACTCCTGGATGTCATCTTCCAGAGAAGCGTAAGCTTCTCTCGGGACGAAGGATGAGGCAGGTTGAAGAGGCAGCGTTCAACCTCCCCCAGGTAGTCCGCTACACGAATTTCCGGGTTGTTTGGTTCGAACTGCTCTATGTCCTCTGCAAGGGACTCAAGCTGGCTGGTCCAAAGACCAGGTACCCTTGGGATATCGGAATGGTCAGAGTCATCTGAGCTAGAACATCCTGGTTCTCTCCGGTGGAGAGAGTGCGGGAGCTGATAGCACTGTGAGGTGCTGGAAAATGACAATGTTCCTTCTCCTGAAAAGGAGTGAAAGAGCTGCGAGACCACGTGGTGGTGCGGCTGAGAGCACTGATGGATGTGTGTCATAGCAACTCGCTGTTGAGGTTTCTTCTCTCCTGTGTAGACAGCCATAGAAGACCGGCGACAACAGTCTTCAACTGGGTCATGTGGCTCCCGAGGTATCTTTGCTCTGAGCACGCAGTGTCTCTGACGACTCATGGTAGGAGTCACGCAAAAGCTGTGTTTCGAAAAGTGCGAAAATGTTGTTAATGCACAGGTGATGGCAGGTGGCTTTCACTTCTGTAGTCTATACAAATTGTAACCTCGCAACTATAACACAGTGTTTTTAGCACCTTGGTTGAGCAATAGTTGTGTTAGTGTACATATATCTGGGTAGATACTTGAATAGTGAAAGTACGAGTTTGTCCTAATGAAATTAAAACTTTATTCTAAAAACATACTCAGTATCTCGTCTGAAGCATCTTTTCGGCAACAACTGATGAAAAGACCATAACAGTCAAACCTAGCATAATAAAAGAGGTTGAAACTGCTTTAACCTAATAAACACTTCATGTTTAAACTTGAATTGAAAAGTACCAGTTTGCTCAAAGGAAATAAAAACTTTATTCCAAAATCACTCTATATCCCGTGTGGAGCATCATTTCGGCCACTCCTGATGAAATGAAAATAGCAGTTACTTCACTAAATAAAACTGGTTGAAACTGCTTGAACCTGATAAACACATCATTTAAACTTGAATTGAGAAAGTACTAGTTTGTTCTAATGAAATAAAAACTTTATTCCAAAATCACTCTGTATCCCGTGAGGAGCATCATTTCGGCCACTACTGATGAAATGAAAATAGCAGTTACTCCACTAAATAAAACTGGTTGAAACTGCTTGAACCTGATAAACACATCATTTAAAAGTTGAATAGTGAGAGTTTAGTATGTTTCGTGAAATACAAACTTTATTCTAAAAACACACTCAGTTAATCGTCTGAAGCATTTTTTCGGCCACAACTGATGAGAAGACCATAGCAGTCAAATCCAGCATAATGAAACTGCTTAAACCTGATAAACACTTCATGTTTAAACTTGAATACTGAAAGTACGACTATGGTCTAGTAAAAAACAAACTTTATTCTAAAAACCAACTCTCAAGCTCCTCATCCTATCTCTAAGGGTGCGCTCAGCCACCCTACGCAGGAAGCTCACGTCAACCGCTTGTATCCGGGATCTCGTTCTTTCGGTCATGACCCATAGTTCATGGCTGTGGTGGAGGCAATAACTCGGGTTTGGGAGGAGTTCGGAGAGGCCATGGAAGAGGACTTTCGGTCTGCCCCGAGGAAATTCTGGCAAACCGACTCCATACTCCGGGAGCATGGAGTCCGGGGCCCTTCATCCCTGCAACATCGCGTGACGCGGGGACGGTACCTCTGGACAGGCAGAATGGGGTCGTGGTCCCTCTCTTGTGGTGAGAGGGACCCCGTGGTGAGGTGTGTTCCAACTACAGAGGGATCACACTCCTCAGCCTCCCCAGGAAAGTCTATTCCAGTGTACTGGAGTGGAGGGTCCGGCCGTTAGTCAAACCTTGGATCCAAGAGGAATAATGCGGTTTTCATTCTGGTCGTGGAACACTGGACCAGCTCTATACCCTCCACCAGCTGCTTGAGGGTTCATGGGAGTTTGCCCAACCAGTCCACATGTGTTTTCTGGATCTGGAGAAGGCGTTCGACCGCGTCCCCTGAGACATCCTGTGGGGGGGTGCTCCGGGAGCATGGAGTCCGGGGCCCTTTGTTGAGGGCTGTTCGGTCTTTGTATTCCCGGAACAGGAGTTTGGTTTGCATTGGCGGCAATAAGTCGGACCTGTTTGCAGTGGTTTCACCTGATCCGCCAGTGGCAGACAGAAAAAAGCATTAGCCAAATCTATACAAGAGAAAAATCTATGTTCAGGTGAGAGATGTGACAACGCAGGAATCTCGTTTCTCTGCACAGGTTGCCGGGACCGGCAGCCAGGGGGGACTCGGCTGAGATCCTCAACACCAGCCCCTGGGTTCTTCTCAGGGTGATAAAGAGGAAGTGGTCCGAGCCCAGGTGAACGGGTCGATTTAAGGTCGTCGAGAGGACGTCTCACGCTGTTCGGCTGAGTGACAAAGGCTCCCCAGGAAAGTCTATTCCAGGGTACTGGAGAGGAGGGTCCGGCCGTTAGTCGAACCCTGGATAGAAGAGGAACAATGCGGTGCCATCTGTCGCAGTGTACTCTGGCGGGAAAACCACATCGCACTCTTATGAAAACCTCCATCCATCTGAAGCAAGTTGCCCCTGGATCGGCTAATCCAGGAGACAGCTCCACACGTCAAAGGGCAGAATAATCCCTGTACACCGAAGTAAGAAGAACACAGAGAAGTAGACGACAGCAAGGGAGGAGGTGAAATAGCGCTCCTCTCTGTTCATGTGACGTGCCAAGTCCATCCATCCATCCATTTTCTGCCGCTTATCCGGGGCCGGGTCGCGAAGGCAGCAATCCAAGCAGAGTTGCCCAGACTTCCCTCGCCCCAGACACTTCCTCCAGCTCCTCCGGTGGCACCCCAAGGCGTTCCCAGGCCAGCCGAGAGACATAGTCTCTCCAGCGTGTCCTGGGTCTGCCCCGAGGCCTCCTACCGGAGGGACATGCCCGGAACACCTCTCTCGGGAGGCGTCCGGGGGGCATCCGAAATAGATGCCCGAGCCACCTCAGCTGGCTCCTCACGATGTGGAGGAGCAGCGGCTCTACTCCGAGCTCCTCCCTGGTGACTGAGCTCCTCACCCTATCTCTAAGGGTACGCCCAGCCACCCTACGGAGGAAGCTCATTTCAGCCGCTTGTATCCGGGATCTCGTTCTTTCGGTCATGACCCATAGTTCATGACCATAGGTGAGGGTAGGAACGAAGATTGACCGGTAAATCGAGAGCTTCGCTTTTTGGCTCAGCTCCTTCTTCACCACGACGGACCGATACAACGTCCGCATAACTGCAGACGCTGCACCGATCCGCCTGTCGATCTCACGCTCCATCTTTCCCCCACTCTTGAACAAGACCCCAAGATACTTAAACTCCTCCACTTGGGACAAGGGCACTCCACCGACCTGGAGGGGGCAAGCCACCTTTTTCCGGTCGAGAACCATGGCCTCGGATTTAGAGGTGCTGATCCTCATCCCAGCTGCTTCACACTCGGCTGCGAACCGTGTCAGTGCACGCTGGAGATCCAGGCTTGATGGGGCCAACAGAACCACATCATCCGCAAATAGCAGAGATGAGATTCTGTGGTCCCCAAGCCGGACCCCCTCCGGCCCCCGGCTGTGCCTAGAAATTCTGTCCATATATATGATGAACAGAACCGGCGATAAAGGACACCCCTGCCGGACGCCAACGTGCACAGGGAACAGGTCCGACTTACTGCCGGCAATGCGAACCAGACTCCTGCTCCTGCTCGTATTATGTAATCTGATATATGTATTTTTGTAATCTCTTGTTTGTGTGATTATTAAATTCACTATAGAAGAAATTAACTCTGTTCCTGCCTCTCCCGGATCAAACGAACAAGCAGGAATTCAGGGGAACACAGGAACGAATTCCAACACTAAGCATCTCTACCTAAAGTCAGTAAGACGATTTCTCTAGATTAAACCAGTCTGAGATGCTATATCTAAAGACAGTAACGGGATTGATATTTTTTTTTTTTTTTTTTTTTTTATTAAACCAGCCTGAGCAGCTCCATCTAGAGACAGTAACGTGATTTTCTAAATCAAACCAGCCTGAGCAGCACCATCTAGAGACAGTAACGTGATTTTCTAAATCAAACCAGCCTGATCAGCTCTATCTAAAGACAGTAATGTGATTTTCTAGATCAAACCAGCCTGATCAGCTCTATCTAAAGGCAGTAACACAATTTTTCAAGATTAAACCAGCCTGAGCAGCACGTGATTTTCTAGATTAAACCAGCAAGACCAGCTCTATCTCAAGGCAGTAACACAATTTTTCTAGATTAAACTAGCCTGAGCAGCTCTATCTAAAGACAGTAATATGACTTTTCTGGATCAAACCAGCCTGATCAGCTCTATCTAAAGGCAGTAACACGATTTTTCGAGATTAAACCAGCCTGAGCAGCACGTGATTTTCTAGATTAAACCAGCAAGATCAGCTCTATATAAACACAGTAACACGATTTGTCTAGATTAAACCAGCCTGAGCAGCTCTATCTTAAGAAAATAACATGATTTTTTTCTCAATTAAACCAGCCTGAGCAGCTCTATCTTAAAGGTGTACAGTAGGATTTTCCCGAATTTTAGGAAAGAACCGCCCTCTCCACCTTTTGAAAAATGCACATGCGCAAAGCTCTACCTGCTCCCGAGACAGAACGCATACTAAAACGTGTGCGAGAGACATGAACGAGCCCAGTTCTCCTCGTGCACGCTCTGTTTACAAGTCACAAGTCGGCATCGCTTACACAAGCTCACTTTACAAGAAGATTTGAACTTTTTCCACTAATCAACCCTGGAAATTTACAATATAGACGTAGAGAACTTTTACTGGAAGTGATTTGAAATGGATTTCTCCAAATAGAATGCCAAACTTTACCTGTCGAGTAGAAACTTCGCGACTGAAGCATCAGTGGGAAGCCCAACCTGGGATTTCAGCGCACGCCATCGTGTGAAAGAATCTCCCAAAAACACTCTGGTCTTGTTTCTCTCTTCCGAAGCCTTTCTCTTCTTCTCATACACTTCGAAGACACTTTTTCTCTTTTGCGACCCTCTGCCATTTTCAAAGTACCCGGTGAGAACTGCGAGCTCGCTGAAGGCGTAGCTCACCATATACACCTGAAAGCGCGCATGCGCAGAAAGTGAAAACTAATAAATCCACGCTACCTGGGGACGAGCACGTACGACGGCCTTGCGTAATATATCACCAGAATGATTGACAGTTGGGAGGACCAATAGTCTTGATGATCCACCCGGAAAAAGAAAATCCTCCTGTACACCTTTAAGACAGTAACATGATTTTACTTGATTAAACCAGCCTGAGAAGCTCTATCTTAAAAAAGTACACTCAAAAATGAAATGACAGAATTGTTTTTTCAGTGTGACATGATTTTCCTCGATTAAACCATGGTCCAAGTGGAGGAACGTGGGAGCAGCGCTTCAAAGGGTTGAGTGGAAATCTCCACCAACGGCTGATCCCACGTTTCATCGGGCTCATCCATCCCTCCGGACAGGGCCTCACAGCCATGTAGGTGAGCCGTTTAGGGACTATTCAGTAACAAGAACTTAGAGCTGTGATTTCACTTGTATATAAGTTAAAGATGTAAAGCAAAGTTGGACTCTTCAGGTGATGAAACATACATTAAATGTCCACCAATGACTGTTGAGATGGTTGATCATTTAGTTTTAAACGTAGTAAACATAGAAAATACTTTGGCTGGTTATTGTGATTAAATTAAATTACATCTCACAACAAAACATGCTTTTAAAATAACAAAGACATTTGATCCAAATTACATTGAATTTAATACAAGAGACCCATTCTACAAAACAAACCTTTCCTCCTGCAATTAGCCTTTCAATACCACCTCACTCCGTGTGTGTTGTCCTCACAATCAATCAAAGTGATCTGGTGTCTCCTGGTGTTGATCTTAAGAGTCTCTCAACTTGTGGAACCTGTGCATTTAACACTTTTCTTTTGTCTACAGTGTGTTGTGGGAATCTCCCAGAACCTGTATCTCGCCCACCTTGCTGCTTCTCCTGTCACCTGCAGTACAAGGTGATTTCGTCTGTCCACTTCTGGCTCTAAAGACTCTTCTGGCTGTTTGTACCTACATGAACATCATTACATGCAGCTTGTTTACCAGAGCTTTACTTCAAGTCATTGCACAGCTAGAAAACTTTAGTTTATTAAGTCTCAGTAAGGTCTGAGTGTGTATCACATGTTTCGGTGCAACCAGGGTTGGGTAGTAATGGAATACATGTAACAGTGTTTCATAACTAGGATACAAAAAACATATAACATATAACTGTAATCTGTTACAGTACATAAAAAAATGTGTAATCTCATTACAGGTATATTTGATAAAAACTGGGATTACTGAGCAGGATTACAGTAGAAATCAGATGGAATAAACTAGAAATGCAGCTGTCACATGCGCCATGCATTGGCATTGCGACACTTCCAGACGCTTTCAGGCTGACAATCCATGCTTTGCCATGGATTATGCAGAGAGTTGCTTTCATCACTATGTTTTAAAGTCGGAGAAATCTCTTAACCTCTCTGTACAATGCAAACTATGTCTCCCAGCCGTGAAAGTGCTGTGAACGTCCAGGAACTGGACATCTCACCTGAAGAAACATAGAAACATAAAACCCGCTCACTTTCACTGATACACACATGGACTCTGTTTACTAGTTTTATTAGCTCGTAACATGCTTCCTACCTGTTCTCAATACGTTTAGAGGGCGACACGTGCCATCACTTTTTTCTTTTTACTCAATGAGTGACTCATGCTGCCAGATACAGCCTCTCATCAAACAAAAAAAACAACATTAAAACTAATGAGTAAGCGGGGAGAGAGAGAGAGAGAGAGAGAGAGAGAGAGAGAGAGAGAGAGAGAGAGAGAGAGAGAGAGAGAGAGAGAGAGAGAGAGAGAGAGAGAGAGAGGGAGAGAGTTTTAGAAAAGATGGGCACATTTTCTTGAATAGAAATTGAAAGCTTTATTTATATTGTGGCTTTCTTGTCATTTTTTTATGTTTTATTATGGCCAGGCAAGAGTAGAGGCACGGCTTTTCAGAGGTTGATGGACTCGGTGCTGCGCGACCTCGCTTTCGTTTCTGTTTACCTGGACGACATCTTGGTGGCTAGTTCTTCAGTTGAGGAGCATTTTTCACACCTAAAGCAAGTTTTTCAGCGCCTTCAGCAGGGGTGGGCAATTATTTTTCCGAAGGGGCCAAATGAGAAGCAGAAAATATTGTGGAGGGCCGGGCCAAAAGTTTAAACTCTATTCTGCATATGAATTTTATTTCTACATTGAAAGCAGCAAATGGCATTGTTTACACATGCTGGTAAGTGTCTGTGTTATTATTAGGTAAAGAGAAAGTGAGGGTTATTTTAACAAAAAATGTTTTTATTCAGTGCGGTTATTCAAAACAATTGTAAACATGAAACATTTGTAACTCTTTTTTTAATTACATTAACAAATATCATTAACAAGATATGTCACATAATGATTGTCAAACTGCCAAGCTGTGCAGACAAAAAGTAATAGTGAACACACTTTTGTGTATTTTCTTGTTCAGTGAGAGAAATCTAGCCTTTGCTGCCCTTTAACGAGTGCATTAAAGTCAGGTTGAATGTCTGAGGTGGAGATGCGAAGCACAGCTGACAGATGATCATCAGTAAGAGAGGATCTGAACCTGGATTTGGTCAACTTCATTACTGAGAATGTTTGTTCACATATGTAGGTAGATCCAAACAGAACCAACATCTTCTGAGCATGTCTCCTCATGTTTGGAAAGTTCTCCTCCTTAAGAGATGAGTAGAACTCCAGCAGTGATGCTGACTGCCAGTACTGTGTCAGACTGCAGGTCAATGAGCTCCAGCTGAACATCACTGGGTGCATCATCTACTCTGCAGGCAAAGGGAGAGGAAACCAGGTGCATTTCATCCTCAATGTTTTTACAATCATCAAATCGCCTTAAAAACTCACCATGCAAATGTCCTAACATGGATGAGTACCTGCAGAGATGACTAGCTGATGGTCTGACTTCTTTAAGGGTTTGCATGTGAGTGAGAGTGTTGTTCTGTAGTTGACTTGAAAGAAACAGCAACTTTCTCATAAAAGCCTTCACCAGGTTATGCATGTCATGAACGAAAAGGCCCTTGCCTTGCAGTTTAGTGTTCAGTTCATTCATCAGTGCCGTCACATCAACAGCAAATGCAAAATCTGCCATCCAGTTCATATCTGAAAGCTCGGGATGTTTTTGCCTTTCATCTCACAAAACTCTTGAATCACTGTTTTCAGGTCCCAAAATCTTTTGAGCACTTTGCCCAGACTGAGCCATCTGACAGCTGTGTGGTACATGATGTCACCATGTTCATTCTCATGCTCTTCTAAAAGTGCAACAAACTGCCTGTGATTTAATGCTCGTGCCCTGATAAAGTTAACCGTTTTTGTTACAACATCAATAACATGGTTAAGTTTTAGCACAGACCTGCACAGTACATGCTGATGTATAATACAATGTATCAACACTAAATGATGCTCTGTGCCGAGTTCAGTCACTTTATCTTGGATCTGTTTCAAAAGTCCGACATGTTTTCCTGTCATATTCGGACAACCATCAGAAGTGACGCCTACCAGTTTGTCCCATTTCAGTCCAAGCTTGACCATGCATGCATCGACCTCCTTGAACAGATCGCTTCCCGTTGTCGTTCCTTTTATTGACCTCAATGCTGCCAGCTCCTCCGTAATCTTGAAGTTCTGCCTTATTCCCCGGAGAAACACCAGTAACTGGGCAGTGTCACGGACATCACAGCTCTCATCCAAAGCCAAAGAGAAAAAGTCAAAACTTTCAACTCCACTTTTGAGCTGACATTCGAGATTCTCCGCGATTCCTTCCACCCTTCTGGTGACGGTTCGCCTGGACAGCGGGACTTTTTCAAATGCTTCTTTATTCTCAGGGCATATTAGCGCGGCAGAGTCCACCAAGCACTCTTTCACAAACTCGCCATCCGAGAACGGCTTGCTGTTTTTAGCTATTTTGTGGGATATGACGAAGCTGGTCTTGGTCGCTGCATCCCGGGCTGTGTGTAACTTGCTAAAACAGCCTTGTTGTTTTGCTAGCTTTGCTAGCAAGTCTTCTGATATTCGCGCTCTCTCAGCCTCCGCCAAGTGTCTGTATTTCTCCGCGTGTTTTGTCTCATAATGCCGACTCACATTATACTCCTTAAACACGGCGACGTGCTCACCACAAACTAAACAGACGGGTTTACCACCGACTTCAGTAAACAAATATTTAGTGCTCCAAATCTTCTTGAAATTTCGGCCTTCAGCATCCACCTTTCTTTTCTTGACGTGCCCGTACATCATTGAGGGGCGACAATGACCGCTAATCACATGCACTGATTGACTTGTTTTACGGGTTACGTATACGACGTACGTAGGTTACGTACACTGTTCATAAATAAACAGGCTTCAAAGTAAAAGCATTTCCGTTTTAGTTTATACAGCCGATGGTTTTAGTCCATGCATTAAAATTCGAAAGAAGCTTTTGTTTTCTTAATTCTAAGCAATCTTTCGCGGGCCGGTCAGAATCGGGTCCCGCGGGCCTTAAAATGCCCAGGTCTGGCCTTGAGGAACATGGCCTTATTGTCAACCCTGCTAAGTGCCAGTTTGGTCTGCCTGTGATTGACTTTTTGGGTCATCGTATTTCAACTCAGGGTGCCATTCCGTTGCCTTCTAAGGTGCAAGCGGTGACAGATTTTCCTCGTCCAGCCTCGGTTAAGGCCCTGCAGGAGTTTTTGGGCATGATTAATTTCTACAACCTTTCATATTGAGATTACAACTATATACCAAATAAATGTTTTATCAGCTCTATCAATTACAATGGTCAAATTGTCTGAATGGCTACATACAGAAAATCGTGGGTTTAAATCAACCTGGAGGTGTTTGTGGAATTAACTTGTGTGTGCATGTGTTTCCTCAGGGTTCTCTGGTTTTCTTCCACAGTCCAATTAAATGCATGCTAATGGTAATACTAAACTGACTCTCTGTGTATGTCCCGTGGCAGACTGATGACGTGTTCTGTTTCTTTTGTGGCTGTGTAAAACACATTGGTTACTGTGGAACTGTGCTGTGTATTCATCAACAACATCTCACATGTTGGAAGATAAACAAGAGCACGGAGCAACATTTTATCAAAAATAATTTATTTATGAAAAATTATTCATTAGAATAAATTGGTTATTTATCAAATAATAATGACATTGGGCCACCACCAGCTAAACTGGAAATAGTTAATGCCAAAAAAAGTGTTATTTAAATTGAATAATGTTTCTCTTTAGATATAACAATTTTGAATAACAGGGAAGGTGTGAGATTCGAGCGCAGGCTGTTTCAAACCAGTGAATTCAGGCCCAGGACCGCTTGACCCCGTCAGCTAGAAAGGGTTTCAGAAGATGGCAGTGCCTCGAGGTCAGTGGGGACGCGCACTGGGTGGGGGGGAGTGAGTCTGTGACTCCCCCCCCCCCCCTTTTGTGCGAGTCCCTTGCGAAGATCGTGTGATAATCGCGGGAGACCTCCTCATACAAATGCATCTCCTTGTTTCTGTTGTGGTAAAGCCCGAGCCTCAGCAGAGCGTTGCTCGGTCTTTGACTCGAAGCCTGAATAAGGTTCTTCTGGTACAGACATGGTCTGTTTACCTGAAATGTCTGTATTCTCTGGTTGAGTCATTGGAGCGTGCACAACCATGTCACCTTCGGTGCTCGGTTTTGTACCATGAAGAACCTGTTCAAGGTTAACATGGTGAGTGCTGGTGATGGTTTTGGTTGTGGAAATGAGGAGAGTTGTGTCATGCGTGTCGTCGCTGGTGAGGGACGAAGGCAGATTGTCAATGAGATGAGAATTAGTTCAAGATTGTGGAATGAACTGTCAGTTAACATCTCTAAAGGTGGAAATGCGGTCACTTTAATCTGACCAGGTGTCAGATAGGTGTCAGATTTTGGACCCGTGGGTTGGCTGAACGATGGCTGTTGGAAGCTGGGTGGCCTAGTTCTTAGCCAATGGGAGTCGGGCTGACGACTTGGGACCAAAGGCGCCGTGTGGTGGCAGCGAGTCGGTTTAGGATGTCCTGACCAATAAGCAGTTCTTCTGTGTCCAGATCAGTGACGTGGATGGGATGCGTCGCTGACATGTCCTGGAAAGCTGTTGACCCAGACACATTGAGTGATGTGGTGTAAGTCCTGAGTGAAGCCTCGGATGTTTATGCTACACTCTTCCACCTGAAGTGGCTTTCCTTAAGTGGCATGCGCAAGCGTGGTTCTAGCAACCCGTGCGAAGGTGTCTGAACACATGAGGGGGATTTCTGACCCAGTACCAAGCAGTGAGAGAGTGTCAACAACCCCTACCACCACTGAAGTGTATCTGTGGTTGGCATAGCCAAGATTACCCAAGAATGTCAAATGGGCCTCTTTCACCTCCTGGATCTCCTCCTCCTGCCAAAATGAACTTTGTGTGCGGAGGGGAGGGGCCAAGTCATGCGGTCAGGGGGAGCCAGGTCCCTTCTTACCAGGCGGGTTCAGGTGCTGCTTCACCTCTCTGATGCAGGTTTTAATCCACTGTGGGACATCTGCATCCCAGTTGTTTTGAGTCTGACCTCAGCCTCGGTTTTTAGACTTACCTCTCCTCACCTGAGACCTCAGGACACCTGCATCACCATCATAGTTTTCACCTGAACGGTGGTGCAGCTCCCACACCATCTGCGCATGTTTGCGGAGGTCTTTCATGGTGGGGTTTTTGGTCCTGCAGAAAAGGGCGACATCGATCCTCACACTGTTGTGGAGGTTGTTAACGAAGAGGGACTTAAAAGTCTGGTCTTTGTCCAATCCTGATGCATTGTGGCCTTGGAAGTAGGCAGCCCGTAGGCACCTGTAAATACTATCTGGGAGTCTCCGCCCCCTTTTGAGTGATTGTAAATGCACCAAAGTTTGCAGAGGCAGGATCATTGTGCAGATGATCCTGCTTCCCTAAGTGCATGACAGAGGGCTGAGTAATGGTCTCTGATGGCAGATGGGAGGGACTCTATGTAAACATGGACACTCCTGGATGTCATCTTCCAGAGAAGCGTAAGCTTCTCTCGGGACGAAGGATGAGGCAGGTTGAAGAGGCAGCGTTCAACCTCCCCCAGGTAGTCCGCTACACGAATTTCCGGGTTGTTTGGTTCGAACTGCTCTATGTCCTCTGCAAGGGACTCAAGCTGGCTGGTCCAAAGACCAGGTACCCTTGGGATATCGGAATGGTCAGAGTCATCTGAGCTAGAACATCCTGGTTCTCTCCGGTAGAGAGAGTGAGGGAGCTGATAGCACTGTGAGGTGCTGGAAAATAACAATGTTCCTTCTCCTGAAAAGGAGTGAAAGAGCTGCGAGACCACGTGGTGGTGCGGCTGAGAGCACTGATGGATGTGTGTCATAGCAACTCGCTGTTGAGGTTTCTTCTCTCCTGTGTAGACAGCCATAGAAGACCGGCGACAACAGTCTTCAACTGGGTCATGTGGCTCCCGAGGTATCTTTGCTCTGAGCACGCAGTGTCTCTGACGACTCATGGTAGGAGTCACGCAAAAGCTGTGTTTCGAAAAGTGCGAAAATGTTGTTAATGCACAGGTGATGGCAGGTGGCTTTCACTTCTGTAGTCTATACAAATTGTAACCTCGCAACTATAACACAGTGTTTTTAGCACCTTGGTTGAGCAATAGTTGTGTTAGTGTACATATATCTGGGTAGATACTTGAATAGTGAAAGTACGAGTTTGTCCTAATGAAATTAAAACTTTATTCTAAAAACATACTCAGTATCTCGTTTGAAGCATCTTTTCGGCAACAACTGATGAAAAGACCATAACAGTCAAACCTAGCATAATAAAAGAGGTTGAAACTGCTTTAACCTAATAAACACTTCATGTTTAAACTTGAATTGAAAAGTACCAGTTTGCTCAAAGGAAATAAAAACTTTATTCCAAAATCACTCTATATCCCGTGTGGAGCATCATTTCGGCCACTCCTGATGAAATGAAAATAGCAGTTACTTCACTAAATAAAACTGGTTGAAACTGCTTGAACCTGATAAACACATCATTTAAACTTGAATTGAGAAAGTACTAGTTTGTTCTAATGAAATAAAAACTTTCTTCCAAAATCACTCTATATCCCGTGAGGAGCATCATTTCGGCCACTCCTAATGAAATGAAAATAGCAGTTACTCCACTAAATAAAACTGGTTGAAACTGCTTGAACCTGATAAACACATCATTTAAACTTGAATTGAGAAAGTACTAGTTTGTTCTAATGAAATAAAAACTTTATTCCAAAAGTACTCTATATCCCGTGTGGAGCATCATTTCGGCCACTCCTGATGAAATGAAAATAGCAGTTACTCCACTAAATAAAACTGGTTGAAACTGCTTGAACCTGATAAACACATCATTTAAACTTGAATTGAGAAAGTACTAGTTTGTTCTAATGAAATAAAAACTTTCTTCCAAAATTACTCTATATCCCGTGTGGAGCATCATTTCGGCCACTCCTAATGAAATGAAAATAGCAGTTACTCCACTAAATATAATTGGTTGAAAGTACTTGCAACTGCTAAGTCCATCATGTTTAAACTTGAATTGAGAAAGTACTAGTTTGTTGTAATGAAATAAAAACTTTATTCCAAAATCACTCTATATCCCTTGTGGAGCATCATTTCCGCCACTTCTAATGAAATGAAAATAGCAGCTACTCCACTAAATATAATTGTTTGAAAGTGCTTGCAACTGCTAAGTCCATCATGTTTAACCTTGAATTGAGAAAGTACTAGTTTGTTCTAATGAAATAAAAACTTTATTCCAAAAGTACTCTATATCCCGTGTGGAGCATCATTTCGGCCACTCCTAATGAAATGAAAATAGCAGCTACTCCACTAAATAAAACTGGTTGAAACTGCTTGCAACTGCTAAGTCCATCATGTTTAACCTTGAATTGAGAAAGTACTAGTTTGTTCTAATGAAATAAAAACTTTCTTCCAAAATCACTCTATATCTCGTGTGGAGCATCATTTCGGCCACTACTGATGAAATGAAAATAGCAGTTACTCCACTAAATAAAACTGGTTGAAACTGCTTGAACCTGATAAACACATCATTTAAACTTGAATTGAGAAAGTACTAGTTTGTTCTAATGAAATAAAAACTTTCTTCCAAAATTACTCTATATCCCGTGTGGAGCATCATTTCGGCCACTCCTAATGAAATGAAAATAGCAGCTACTCCACTAAATATAATTGTTTGAAAGTGATTGCAACTGCTAAGTCCATCATGTTTAACCTTGAATTGCGAAAGTACTAGTTTGTTCTAATGAAATAAAAACTTTATTCCAAAAGTACTCTATATCCCGTGTGGAGCATCATTTCGGCCACTCCTAATGAAATGAAAATAGCAGTTACTCCACTAAATATAATTGGTTGAAAGTACTTGCAACTGCTAAGTCCATCATGTTTAAACTTGAATTGAGAAAGTACTAGTTTGTTCTAATGAAATAAAAACTTTTTTCCAAAATCACTCTGTATCCCGTGAGGAGCATCATTTCGGCCACTACTGATGAAATGAAAATAGCAGTTACTCCACTAAATAAAACTGGTTTGAAACTGCTTGAACCTGATAAACATATCATTTAAAAGTTGAATAGTGAGAGTTTAGTATGTTTCGTGAAATACAAACTTTATTCTAAAAACACACTCAGTTAATCGTCTGAAGCATTTTTTCGGCCACAACTGATGAGAAGACCATAGCAGTCAAATCCAGCATAATGAAACTGCTTAAACCTGATAAACACTTCATGTTTAAACTTGAAAAGTGAAAGTACGACTATGGTCTAGTAAAATACAAACTTTATTCTAAAAACCAACTCTCAAGCTCCTCATCCTATCTCTAAGGGTGCGCTCAGCCACCCTACGCAGGAAGCTCACTTCAACCGCTTGTATCCGGGATCTCGTTCTTTCGGTCATGACCCATAGTTCATGGCTGTGGTGGAGGCAATAACTCGGGTCTGGGAGGAGTTCGGAGGGGCCATGGAAGAGGACTTTCGGTCTGCCCCGAGGAAATTCTGGTAAACCGACTCCATACTCCGGGAGCATGGAGTCCGGGGCCCTTCATCCCTGCAACATCGCGTGACGCGGAGACGGTACCTCTGTACAGGCAGAATGGGGTCGTGGTCCCTCTCTTGTGGTGAGAGGGACCACGTGGGACACTCTGTAGTGTGTTCCAACTACAGAGGGATCACACTCCTCAGCCTCCCCAGGAAAGTCTATTCCAGTGTACTGGAGTGGAGGGTCCGGCCGTTAGTCAAACCTTGGATCCAAGAGGAATAATGCGGTTTTCATTCTGGTCGTGGAACACTGGACCAGCTCGATACCCTCCACCAGCTGCTTGAGGGTTCATGGGAGTTTGCCCAACCAGTCCACATGTGTTTTCTGGATCTGGAGAAGGCGTTCGACCGCGTCCCCTGAGACATCCTGTGGGGGGGTGCTCCGGGAGCATGGAGTCTGGGGCCCTTTGTTGAGGGCTGTTCGGTCTTTGTATTCCCGGAACAGGAGTTTCGTTTGCATTGGCGGCAATAAGTCGGACCTGTTTGCAGTGGTTTCACCTGATCCGCCAGTGCCGGACAGACAAAAGCATTAGCCAAATCTATACAAGAGAAAAATCTATGTTCAGGTGAGAGATGTGACAACGCAGTTTTGAGATGTCTGGAATCTCGTTTCTCTGCACAGGTTGCCGGGACCGGCAGCCAGGGGGGACTCGGCTGAGATCCTCAACACCAGCCCCTGGGTTCTTCTCAGGGTGATAAAGAGGAAGTGGTCCGAGCCCAGGTGAACGGGTCGATTTAAGGTCGTCGAGAGGACGTCTCACGCTGTTCGGCTGAGTGACAAAGGCTCCCCAGGAAAGTCTATTCCAGGGTACTGGAGAGGAGGGTCCGGCCGTTAGTCGAACCCTGGATACAAGAGGAACAATGCGGTGCCATCTGTCGCAGTGTACTCTGGCGGGAAAACCACATCGCACTCTTATGAAAACCTCCATCCATCTGAAGCAAGTTGCCCCTTGATCGGCTAATCCAGGAGACAGCTCCACACGTCAAAGGGCAGTATAATCCCTGTACACCGAAGTAAGAAGAACACAGAGAAGTAGACGACAGCAAGGGAGGAGGTGAAATAGCGCTCCTCTCTGTTCATGTGACGTGACAAGTCCATCCATCCATCCATCCATCCATTTTCTGCCGCTTATCCGGGGCCGGGTCGCGAAGGCAGCAATCCAAGCAGAGTTGCCCAGACTTCCCTCGCCCCAGACACTTCCTCCAGCTCCTCCGGTGGCACCCCAAGGCGTTCCCAGGCCAGCCGAGAGACATAGTCTCTCCAGCGTGTCCTGGGTCTGCCCCGAGGCCTCCTACCGGAGGGACATGCCCGGAACACCTCTCTCGGGAGGCGTCCGGGGGACATCCGAAATAGATGCCCGAGCCACCTCAGCTGGCTCCTCACGATGTGGAGGAGCAGCGGCTCTACTCCGAGCTCCTCCCTGGTGACTGAGCTCCTCACCCTATCTCTAAGGGTACGCCCAGCCACCCTACGGAGGAAGCTCATTTCAGCCGCTTGTATCCGGGATCTCGTTCTTTCGGTCATGACCCATAGTTCATGACCATAGGTGAGGGTAGGAACGAAGATCGACCGGTAAATCGAGAGCTTCGCTTTTTGGCTCAGCTCCTTCTTCACCACGACGGACCGATACAACGTCCGCATAACTGCAGACGCTGCACCGATCCGCCTGTCGATCTCACGCTCCATCTTTCCCCCACTCGTGAACAAGACCCCAAGATACTTAAACTCCTCCACTTGGGACAAGGGCACTCCACCGACCTGGAGGGGGCAAGCCACCTTTTTCCGGTCGAGAACCATGGCCTCGGATTTAGAGGTGCTGATCCTCATCCCAGCTGCTTCACACTCGGCTGCGAACCGTGTCAGTGCACGCTGGAGATCCAGGCTTGATGGGGCCAACAGAACCACATCATCCGCAAATAGCAGAGGTGAGATTCTGTGGTCCCCAAGCCGGACCCCCTCCGGCCCCCGGCTGTGCCTAGAAATTCTGTCCATATATATGATGAACAGAACCGGTGATAAAGGACACCCCTGCCGGAGGCCAACGTGCACAGGGAACAGGTCCGACTTACTGCCGGCAATGCGAACCAGACTCCTGCTCCTGCTCGTATTATGTAATCTGATATATGTATTTTTGTAATCTCTTGTTTGTGTGATTATTAAATTCACTATAGAAGAAATTAACTCTGTTCCTGCCTCTCCCGGATCAAACGAACAAGCAGGTATTCAGGGGAACACAGGAACGAATTCCAACACTAAGCATCTCTACCTAAAGTCAGTAAGACGATTTCTCTAGATTAAACCAGTCTGAGATGCTATATCTAAAGACAGTAACGGGATTGATATTTTTTTTTTTTTTTTTTTTAATTAAACCAGCCTGAGCAGCTCCATCTAGAGACAGTAACGTGATTTTCTAAATCAAACCAGCCTGAGCAGCACCATCTAGAGACAGTAACGTGATTTTCTAAATCAAACCAGCCTGATCAGCTCTATCTAAAGACAGTAATGTGATTTTCTAGATCAAACCAGCCTGATCAGCTCTATCTAAAGGCAGTAACACAATTTTTCAAGATTAAACCAGCCTGAGCAGCACGTGATTTTCTAGATTAAACCAGCAAGACCAGCTCTATCTCAAGGCAGTAACACAATTTTTCTAGATTAAACTAGCCTGAGCAGCTCTATCTAAAGACAGTAATATGACTTTTCTGGATCAAACCAGCCTGATCAGCTCTATCTAAAGGCAGTAACACGATTTTTCGAGATTAAACCAGCCTGAGCAGCACGTGATTTTCTAGATTAAACCAGCAAGATCAGCTCTATATAAACACAGTAACACGATTTGTCTAGATTAAACCAGCCTGAGCAGCTCTATCTTAAGAAAATAACATGATTTTTTTCTCAATTAAACCAGCCTGAGCAGCTCTATCTTAAAGGTGTACAGTAGGATTTTCCCGAATTTTAGGAAAGAACCGCCCTCTCCACCTTTTGAAAAATGCACATGCGCAAAGCTCTACCTGCTCCCGAGACGGAACACCTACTAAAACGTGTGCGAGAGACATGAACGAGCCCAGTTCTCCTCGTGCACGCCCTGTTTACAAGTCACAAGTCGGCATCGCTTACACAAGCTCACTTTACAAGAAGATTTGAACTTTTTCCACTAATCAACCCTGGAAATTTACAATATAGACGTAGATAACTTTTACTGGAAGTGATTTGAAATGGATTTCTCCAAATAGAATGCCAAACTTTACCTGTCGAGTAGAAACTTCGCGACTGAAGCATCAGTGGGAAGCCCAACCTGGGCTTTCAGCGCACGCCATCGTGTGAAAGAATCTCCCAAAAACACTCTGGTCTTGTTTCTCTCTTCCGAAGCCTTTCTCTTCTTCTCATACACTTCAAAGACACTTTTTCTCTTTTGCGACCCTCTGCCATTTTCAAAGTACCCGGTGAGAACTGCGAGCTCGCTGAAGGCGTAGCTCACCATATACACCTGAAAGCGCGCATGCGCAGAAAGTGAAAACTAATAAATCCACGCTACCTGGGGACGAGCACGTACGACGGCCTTGCGTAATATATCACCAGAATGATTGACATTTGGGAGTACCAATAGTCTTGATGATCCACCCGGAAAAAGAAAATCCTCCTGTACACCTTTAAGACAGTAACATGATTTTACTTGATTAAACCAGCCTGAGAAGCTCTATCTTAAAAAAGTACACTCAAAAATGAAATGACAGAATTGTTTTTTCAGTGTGACATGATTTTCCTCGATTAAACCATGGTCCAAGTGGAGGAACGTGGGAGCAGCGCTTCAAAGGGTTGAGTGGAAATCTCCACCAACGGCTGATCCCACGTTTCATCGGGCTCATCCATCCCTCCGGACAGGGCCTCACAGCCATGTAGGTGAGCCGTTTAGGGACTATTCAGTAACAAGAACTTAGAGCTGTGATTTCACTTGTATATAAGTTAAAGATGTAAAGCAAAGTTGGACTCTTCAGGTGATGAAACATACATTAAATGTCCACCAATGACTGTTGAGATGGTTGATCATTTAGTTTTAAACGTAGTAAACATAGAAAATACTTTGGCTGGTTATTGTGATTAAATTAAATTACATCTCACAACAAAACATGCTTTTAAAATAACAAAGACATTTGATCCAAATTACATTGAATTTAATACAAGAGACCCATTCTACAAAACAAACCTTTCCTCCTGCAATTAGCCTTTCAATACCACCTCACTCCGTGTGTGTTGTCCTCACAATCAATCAAAGTGATCTGGTGTCTCCTGGTGTTGATCTTAAGAGTCTCTCAACTTGTGGAACCTGTGCATTTAACACTTTTCTTTTGTCTACAGTGTGTTGTGGGAATCTCCCAGAACCTGTATCTCGCCCACCTTGCTGCTCCTCCTGTCACCTGCAGTACAAGGTGATTTCGTCTGTCCACTTCTGGCTCTAAAGACTCTTCTGGCTGTTTGTACCTACATGAACATCATTACATGCAGCTTGTTTACCAGAGCTTTACTTCAAGTCATTGCACAGCTAGAAAACTTTAGTTTATTAAGTCTCAGTAAGGTCTGAGTGTGTATCACATGTTTAGGTGCAACCAGGGTTGGGTAGTAATGGAATACATGTAACAGTGTTTCATAACTAGGATACAAAAAACATATAACATATATGTTATATAACATATAACTGTAATCTGTTACAGTACATAAAAAAATTTGTAATCTCATTACAGGTATATTCGATAAAAACTGGGATTACTGAGCAGGATTACAGTAGAAATCAGATGGAATAAACTAGAAATGCAGCTGTCACATGCGCCATGCATTGGCATTGCGACACTTCCAGACGCTTTCAGGCTGACAATCCATGCTTTTCCATGGATTATGCAGAGAGTTGCTTTCATCACTATGTTTTAAAGTCGGAGAAATCTCTTAACCTCTCTGTACAATGCAAACTATGTCTCCCAGCCGTGAAAGTGCTGTGAACGTCCAGGAACTGGACATCTCACCTGAAGAAACATAGAAACATAAAACCCGCTCACTTTCACTGATACACACATGGACTCTGTTTACTAGTTTTATTAGCTTGTAACATGCTTCCTACCTGTTCTCAATACGTTTAGAGGGCGACACGTGCCATCACTTTTTTCTTTTTACTCAATGAGTGACTCATGCTGCCAGATACAGCCTCTCATCAAACATTCACATTTAGTCCGGAAAAAAAACAACATTAAAACTAATGAGTAAGCGGGGAGAGAGAGAGAGAGAGAGAGAGAGAGAGAGAGAGAGAGAGAGAGAGAGAGAGAGAGAGTTTTAGAAAAGATGGGCACATTTTCTTGAATAGAAATTGAAAGCTTTATTTATATTGTGGCTTTCTTGTCATTTTTTTATGTTTTATTATGGCCAGGCAAGAGTAGAGGCACGGCTTTTCAGAGGTTGATGGACTCGGTGCTGCGCGACCTCGCTTTCGTTTCTGTTTACCTGGACGACATCTTGGTGGCTAGTTCTTCAGTTGAGGAGCATTTTTCACACCTAAAGCAAGTTTTTCAGCGCCTTCAGCAGGGGTGGGCAATTATTTTTCCGAAGGGGCCAAATGAGAAGCAGAAAATATTGTGGAGGGCCGGGCCAAAAGTTTAAACTCTATTCTGCATATGAATTTTATTTCTACATTGAAAGCAGCAAATGGCATTGTTTACACATGCTGGTAAGTGTCTGTGTTATTATTAGGTAAAGAGAAAGTGAGGGTTATTTTAACAAAAAATGTTTTTATTCAGTGCAGTTATTCAAAACAATTGTAAACATGAAACATTTGTAACTCTTTTTTTAATTACATTAACAAATATCATTAACAAGATATGTCACATTATGATTGTCAAACTGCCAAGCTGTGCAGACAAAAAGTAATAGTGAACACACTTTTGTGTATTTTCTTGTTCAGTGAGAGAAATCTAGCCTTTGCTGCCCTTTAACGAGTGCATTAAAGTCAGGTTGAATGTCTGAGGTGGAGATGCGAAGCACAGCTGACAGATGATCATCAGTAAGAGAGGATCTGAACCTGGATTTGGTAAACTTCATTACTGAGAATGTTTGTTCACATATGTAGGTAGATCCAAACAGAACCAACATCTTCTGAGCATGTCTCCTCATGTTTGGAAAGTTCTCCTCCTTAAGAGATGAGTAGAACTCCAGCAGTGATGCTGACTTAAAGTGCTCTGCCAGTACTGTGTCAGACTGCAGGTCAATGAGCTCCAGCTGAACATCACTGGGTGCATCATCTACTCTGCAGGCAAAGGGAGAGGAAACCAGGTGCATTTCATCCTCAATGTTTTTACAATCATCAAATCGCCTTAAAAACTCACCATGCAAATGTCCTAACATGGATGAGTACCTGCAGAGATGACTAGCTGATGGTCTGACTTCTTTAAGGGTTTGCATGTGAGTGAGAGTGTTGTTCTGTAGTTGACTTGAAAGAAACAGCAACTTTCTCATAAAAGCCTTCACCAGGTTATGCATGTCATGAACGAAAAGGCCCTTGCCTTGCAGTTTAGTGTTCAGTTCATTCATCAGTGCCGTCACATCAACAGCAAATGCAAAATCTGCCATCCAGTTCATATCTGAAAGCTCGGGATGTTTTTGCCTTTCATCTCACAAAACTCTTGAATCACTGTTTTCAGGTCCCAAAATCTTTTGAGCACTTTGCCCAGACTGAGCCATCTGACAGCTGTGTGGTACATGATGTCACCATGTTCATTCTCATGCTCTTCTAAAAGTGCAACAAACTGCCTGTGATTTAATGGTCGTGCCCTGATAAAGTTAACCATTTTTGTTACAACATCAAAAACATGGTTAAGTTTTAGCACAGACCTGCACAGTACATGCTGATGTATAATACAATGTATCAACACTAAATGATGCTCTGTGCCGAGTTCAGTCACTTTATCTTGGATCTGTTTCAAAAGTCCGACATGTTTTCCTGTCATATTCGGACAACCATCAGAAGTGACGCCTACCAGTTTGTCCCATTTCAGTCCAAGCTTGACCATGCATGCATCGACCTCCTTGAACAGATCGCTTCCCGTTGTCGTTCCTTTTATTGACCTCAATGCTGCCAGCTCCTCCGTAATCTTGAAGTCCTGCCTTATTCCCCGGAGAAACACCAGTAACTGGGCAGTGTCACGGACATCACAGCTCTCATCCAAAGCCAAAGAGAAAAAGTAAAAAAATTTCAACTCCACTTTTGAGCTGACATTCGAGATTCTCCGCGATTCCTTCCACCCTTCTGGTGACGGTTCGCCTGGACAGCGGGACTTTTTCAAATGCTTCTTTATTCTCAGGGCATATTAGCGCGGCAGAGTCCACCAAGCACTCTTTCACAAACTTGTCATCCGAGAACGGCTTGCTGTTTTTAGCTATTTTGTGGGATATGACGAAGCTGGTCTTGGTCGCTGCATCCCGGGCTGTGTGTAACTTACTAAAACAGCCTTGTTGTTTTGCTAGCTTTGCTAGCAAGTCTTCTGATATTCGCGCTCTCTCAGCCTCCGCCAAGTGTCTGTATTTCTCCGCGTGTTTTGTCTCATAATGCCGACTCACATTATACTCCTTAAACACGGCGACGTGCTCACCACAAACTAAACAGACGGGTTTACCACCGACTTCAGTAAACAAATATTTAGTGCTCCAAATCTTCTTGAAATTTCGGCCTTCAGCATCCACCTTTCTTTTCTTGACGTGCCCGTACATCATTGAGGGGCGACAATGACCGCTAATCACATGCACTGATTGACTTGTTTTACGGGTTACGTATACGACGTACGTAGGTTACGTACACTGTTCATAAATAAACAGGCTTCAAAGTAAAAGCATTTCCGTTTTAGTTTATACAGCCGATGGTTTTAGTCCACGCATTAAAATTCGAAAGAAGCTTTTGTTTTCTTAATTCTAAGCAATCTTTCGCGGGCCGGTCAGAATCGGGTCCCGCGGGCCTTAAAATGCCCAGGTCTGGCCTTGAGGAACATGGCCTTATTGTCAACCCTGCTAAGTGCCAGTTTGGTCTGCCTGTGATTTACTTTTTGGGTCATCGTATTTCAACTCAGGGTGCCATTCCGTTGCCTTCAAAGGTGCAAGCGGTGACAGATTTTCCTCGTCCAGCCTCGGTTAAGGCCCTGCAGGAGTTTTTGGGCATGATTAATTTCTACAACCTTTCATATTGAGATTACAACTATATACCAAATAAATGTTTTATCAGCTCTATCAATTACAATGGTCAAATTGTCTCAATGGCTACATACAGAAAATCGTGGGTTTAAATCAACCTGGAGGTGTTTGTGGAATTAACTTGTGTGTGCATGTGTTTCCTCAGGGTTCTCTGGTTTTCTTCCACAGTCCAATTAAATGCATGCTAATGGTAATACTAAACTGACTCTCTGTGTATGTCCCGTGGCAGACTGATGACGTGTTCTGTTTCTTTTGTGGCTGTGTAAAACACATTGGTTACTGTGGAACTGTGCTGTGTATTCATCAACAACATCTCACATGTTGGAAGATAAACAAGAGCACGGAGCAACATTTTATCAAAAATAATTTATTTATGAAAAATTATTCATTAGAATAAATTGGTTATTTATCAAATAATAATGACATTGGGCCACCACCAGCTAAACTGGAAATAGTTAATGCCAAAAAAAGTGTTATTTAAATTGAATAATGTTTCTCTTTAGATATAACAATTTTGAATAACAGGGAAGGTGTGAGATTCGAGCGCAGGCTGTTTCAAACCAGTGAATTCAGGCCCAGGACCGCTTGACCCCGTCAGCTAGAAAGGGTATGTACTGGGTTTCAGAAGATGGCAGTGCCTCGAGGTCAGTGGGGACGCGCACTGGGTGGGGGGGAGTGAGTCTGTGACTCCCCCCCCCTTTTGTGCGAGTCCCTTGCGAAGATCGTGTGATAATCGCGGGAGACCTCCTCATACAAATGCATCTCCTTGTTTCTGTTGTGGTAAAGCCCGAGCCTCAGCAGAGCGTTGCTCGGTCTTTGACTCGAAGCCTGAATAAGGTTCTTCTGGTACAGACATGGTCTGTTTGCCTGAAATGTCTGTATTCTCTGGTTGAGTCATTGGAGCGTGCACAACCATGTCACCTTCGGTGCTCGGTTTTGTACCATGAAGAACCTGTTCAAGGTTAACATGGTGAGTGCTGGTGATGGTTTTGGTTGTGGAAATGAGGAGAGTTGTGTCATGCGTGTCGTCGCTGGTGAGGGACGAAGGCAGATTGTCAATGAGATGAGAATTAGTTCAAGATTGTGGAATGAACTGTCAGTTAACATCTCTAAAGGTGGAAATGCGGTCACTTTAATCTGACCAGGTGTCAGATAGGTGTCAGATTTTGGACCCGTGGGTTGGCTGAACGATGGCTGTTGGAAGCTGGGTGGCCTAGTTCTGTGTGGTGTGGTGCAAGTCCTGAGTGAAGCCTCGGATGTTTATGCTACACTCTTCCACCTGAAGTGGCTTTCCTTAAGTGGCATGCGCAAGCGTGGTTCTAGCAACCCGTGCGAAGGTGTCTGAACACATGAGGGGGATTTCTGACCCAGTACCAAGCAGTGAGAGAGTGTCAACAACCCCTACCACCACTGAAGTGTATCTGTGGTTGGCATAGCCAAGATTACCCAAGAATGTCAAATGGGCCTCTTTCACCTCCTGGATCTCCTCCTCCTGCCAAAATGAACTTTGTGTGCGGAGGGGAGGGGCCAAGTCATGCGGTCAGGGGGAGCCAGGTCCCTTCTTACCAGGCGGGTTCAGGTGCTGCTTCACCTCTCTGATGCAGGTTTTAATCCACTGTGGGACATCTGCATCCCAGTTGTTTTGAGTCTGACCTCAGCCTCGGTTTTTAGACTTACCTCTCCTCACCTGAGACCTCAGGACACCTGCATCACCATCATAGTTTTCACCTGAACGGTGGTGCAGCTCCCACACCATCTGCGCATGTTTGCGGAGGTCTTTCATGGTGGGGTTTTTGGTCCTGCAGAAAAGGGCGACATCGATCCTCACACTGTTGTGGAGGTTGTTAACGAAGAGGGACTTAAAAGTCTGGTCTTTGTCCAATCCTGGTGCATTGTGGCCTTGGAAGTAGGCAGCCCTTAGGCACCTATAAATACTATCTGGGAGTCTCCGCCCCCTTTTGAGTGATTGTAAATGCACCAAAGTTTGCAGAGGCAGGATCATTGTGCAGATGATCCTGCTTCCCTAAGTGCATGACAGAGGGCTGAGTAATGGTCTCTGATGGCAGATGGGAGGGACTCTATGTAAACATGGACACTCCTGGATGTCATCTTCCAGAGAAGCGTAAGCTTCTCTCGGGACGAAGGATGAGGCAGGTTGAAGAGGCAGCGTTCAACCTCCCCCAGGTAGTCCGCTACACGAATTTCCGGGTTGTTTGGTTCGAACTGCTCTATGTCCTCTGCAAGGGACTCAAGCTGGCTGGTCCAAAGACCAGGTACCCTTGGGATATCGGAATGGTCAGAGTCATCTGAGCTAGAACATCCTGGTTCTCTCCGGTAGAGAGAGTGAGGGAGCTGATAGCACTGTGAGGTGCTGGAAAATAACAATGTTCCTTCTCCTGAAAAGGAGTGAAAGAGCTGCGAGACCACGTGGTGGTGCGGCTGAGAGCACTGATGGATGTGTGTCATAGCAACTCGCTGTTGAGGTTTCTTCTCTCCTGTGTAGACAGCCATAGAAGACCGGCGACAACAGTCTTCAACTGGGTCATGTGGCTCCCGAGGTATCTTTGCTCTGAGCACGCAGTGTCTCTGACGACTCATGGTAGGAGTCACGCAAAAGCTGTGTTTCGAAAAGTGCGAAAATGTTGTTAATGCACAGGTGATGGCAGGTGGCTTTCACTTCTGTAGTCTATACAAATTGTAACCTCGCAACTATAACACAGTGTTTTTAGCACCTTGGTTGAGCAATAGTTGTGTTAGTGTACATATATCTGGGTAGATACTTGAATAGTGAAAGTACGAGTTTGTCCTAATGAAATTAAAACTTTATTCTAAAAACATACTCAGTATCTCGTCTGAAGCATCTTTTCGGCAACAACTGATGAAAAGACCATAACAGTCAAACCTAGCATAATAAAAGAGGTTGAAACTGCTTTAACCTAATAAACACTTCATGTTTAAACTTGAATTGAAAAGTACCAGTTTGCTCAAAGGAAATAAAAACTTTATTCCAAAATCACTCTATATCCCGTGTGGAGCATCATTTCGGCCACTCCTGATGAAATGAAAATAGCAGTTACTTCACTAAATAAAACTGGTTGAAACTGCTTGAACCTGATAAACACATCATTTAAACTTGAATTGAGAAAGTACTAGTTTGTTCTAATGAAATAAAAACTTTCTTCCAAAATCACTCTATATCCCGTGAGGAGCATCATTTCGGCCACTCCTAATGAAATAAAAATAGCAGTTACTCCACTAAATAAAACTGGTTGAAACTGCTTGAACCTGATAAACACATCATTTAAACTTGAATTGAGAAAGTACTAGTTTGTTCTAATGAAATAAAAACTTTCTTCCAAAATTACTCTATATCCCGTGTGGAGCATCATTTCGGCCACTCCTAATGAAATGAAAATAGCAGTTACTCCACTAAATATAATTGGTTGAAAGTACTTGCAACTGCTAAGTCCATCATGTTTAAACTTGAATTGAGAAAGTACTAGTTTGTTGTAATGAAATAAAAACTTTATTCCAAAATCACTCTATATCCCGTGAGGAGCATCATTTCGGCCACTCCTGATGAAATGAAAATAGCAGTTACTCCACTAAATATACTTGGTTGAAAGTACTTGCAACTGCTAAGTCCATCATGTTTAAACTTGAATTGAGAAAGTACTAGTTTGTTGTAATGAAATAAAAACTTTATTCCAAAATTACTCTATATCCCATGTGGAGCATCATTTCGGCCACTCCTAATGAAATGAAAATAGCAGTTACTCCACTAAATATAATTGTTTGAAAGTGCTTGCAACTGCTAAGTCCATCATGTTTAACCTTGAATTGAGAAAGTACTAGTTTGTTCTAATGAAATAAAAACTTTATTCCAAAATCACTCTGTATCCCGTGAGGAGCATAATTTCGGCCACTACTGATGAAATGAAAATAGCAGTTACTCCACTAAATAAAACTGGTTGAAACTGCTTGAACCTGATAAACACATCATTTAAACTTGAATTGAGAAAGTACTAGTTTGTTCTAATGAAATAAAAACTTTCTTCCAAAATCACTCTATATCTCGTGTGGAGCATCATTTCGGCCACTACTGATGAAATGAAAATAGCAGCTACTCCACTAAATATAATTGTTTGAAAGTGCTTGCAACTGCTAAGTCCATCATGTTTAACCTTGAATTGAGAAAGTACTAGTTTGTTCTAATGAAATAAAAACTTTCTTCCAAAATCACTCTATATCTCGTGTGGAGCATCATTTCGGCCACTCCTGATGAAATGAAAATAGCAGCTACTCCACTAAATATAATTGTTTGAAAGTACTTGCAACTGCTAAGTCCATCATGTTTAACCTTGAATTGAGAAAGTACTAGTTTGTTCTAATGAAATAAAAACTTTCTTCCAAAATCACTCTATATCTCATGTGGAGCATCATTTCGGCCACTACTGATGAAATGAAAATAGCAGTTACTCCACTAAATAAAACTGGTTGAAACTGCTTGAACCTGATAAACACATCATTTAAACTTGAATTGAGAAAGTACTAGTTTGTTCTAATGAAATAAAAACTTTATTCCAAAATCACTCTGTATCCCGTGAGGAGCATCATTTCGGCCACTACTGATGAAATGAAAATAGCAGTTACTACACTAAATAAAACTGGTTGAAACTGCTTGAACCTGATAAACACATCATTTAAAAGTTGAATAGTGAGAGTTTAGTATGTTTCGTGAAATACAAACTTTATTCTAAAAACACACTCAGTTAATCGTCTGAAGCATTTTTTCGGCCACAACTGATGAGAAGACCATAGCAGTCAAATCCAGCATAATGAAACTGCTTAAACCTGATAAACACTTCATGTTTAAACTTGAATACTGAAAGTACGACTATGGTCTAGTAAAATACAAACTTTATTCTAAAAACCAACTCTCAAGCTCCTCATCCTATCTCTAAGGGTGCGCTCAGCCACCCTACGCAGGAAGCTCACGTCAACCGCTTGTATCCGGGATCTCGTTCTTTCGGTCATGACCCATAGTTCATGGCTGTGGTGGAGGCAATAACTTGGGTTTGGGAGGAGTTCGGAGAGGCCATGGAAGAGGACTTTCGGTCTGCCCCGAGGAAATTCTGGCAAACCGACTCCATACTCCGGGAGCATGGAGTCCGGGGCCCTTCATCCCTGCAACATCGCGTGACGCGGGGACGGTACCTCTGGACAGGCAGAATGGGGTCGTGGTCCCTCTCTTGTGGTGAGAGGGACCACGTGGTGAGGTGTGTTCCAACTACAGAGGGATCACACTCCTCAGCCTCCCCAGGAAAGTCTATTCCAGTGTACTGGAGTGGAGGGTCCGGCCGTTAGTCAAACCTTGGATCCAAGAGGAATAATGCGGTTTTCATTCTGGTCGTGGAACACTGGACCAGCTCTATACCCTCCACCAGCTGCTTGAGGGTTCATGGGAGTTTGCCCAACCAGTCCACATGTGTTTTCTGGATCTGGAGAAGGCGTTCGACCGCGTCCCCTGAGACATCCTGTGGGGGGGTGCTCCGGGAGCATGGAGTCCGGAGCCCTTTTTTAAGGGCTGTTCGGTCTTTGTATTCCCGGAACAGGAGTTTGGTTTGCATTGGTGGCAATAAGTCGGACCTGTTTGCAGTGGTTTCACCTGATCCGCCAGTGGCAGACAGAAAAAAGCATTAGCCAAATCTATACAAGAGAAAAATCTATGTTCAGGTGAGAGATGTGACAACGCAGGAATCTCGTTTCTCTGCACAGGTTGCCGGGACCGGCAGCCAGGGGGGACTCGGCTGAGATCCTCAACACCAGCCCCTGGGTTCTTCTCAGGGTGATAAAGAGGAAGTGGTCCGAGCCCAGGTGAACGGGTCGATTTAAGGTCGTCGAGAGGACGTCTCACGCTGTTCGGCTGAGTGACAAAGGCTCCCCAGGAAAGTCTATTCCAGGGTACTGGAGAGGAGGGTCCGGCCGTTAGTCGAACCCTGGATACAAGAGGAACAATGCAGTGCCATCTGTCGCAGTGTACTCTGGCGGGAAAACCACATCGCACTCTTATGAAAACCTCCATCCATCTGAAGCAAGTTGCCCCTTGATCGGCTAATCCAGGAGACAGCTCCACACGTCAAAGGGCAGTATAATCCCTGTACACCGAAGTAAGAAGAACACAGAGAAGTAGACGACAGCAAGGGAGGAGGTGAAATAGCGCTCCTCTCTGTTCATGTGACGTGACAAGTCCATCCATCCATCCATCCATCCATCCATCCATTTTCTGCCGCTTATCCGGGGCCGGGTCGCGAAGGCAGCAATCCAAGCAGAGTTGCCCAGACTTCCCTCGCCCCAGACACTTCCTCCAGCTCCTCCGGTGGCACCCCAAGGCGTTCCCAGGCCAGCCGAGAGACATAGTCTCTCCAGCGTGTCCTGGGTCTGCCCCGAGGCCTCCTACCGGAGGGACATGCCCGGAACACCTCTCTCGGGAGGCGTCCGGGGGGCATCCGAAATAGATGCCCGAGCCACCTCAGCTGGCTCCTCACGATGTGGAGGAGCAGCGGCTCTACTCCGAGCTCCTCCCTGGTGACTGAGCTCCTCACCCTATCTCTAAGGGTACGCCCAGCCACCCTACGGAGGAAGCTCATTTCAGCCGCTTGTATCCGGGATCTCGTTCTTTCGGTCATGACCCATAGTTCATGACCATAGGTGAGGGTAGGAACGAAGATCGACCGGTAAATCGAGAGCTTCGCTTTTTGGCTCAGCTCCTTCTTCACCACGACGGACCGATACAACGTCCGCATAACTGCAGACGCTGCACCGATCCGCCTGTCGATCTCACGCTCCATCTTTCCCCCACTCGTGAACAAGACCCCAAGATACTTAAACTCCTCCACTTGGGACAAGGGCGCTCCACCGACCTGGAGGGGGCAAGCCACCTTTTTCCGGTCGAGAACCATGGCCTCGGATTTAGAGGTGCTGATCCTCATCCCAGCTGCTTCACACTCGGCTGCGAACCGTGTCAGTGCACGCTGGAGATCCAGGCTTGATGGGGCCAACAGAACCACATCATCCGCAAATAGCAGAGATGAGATTCTGTGGTCCCCATGCCGGACCCCCTCCGGCCCCCGGCTGTGCCTAGAAATTCTGTCCATATATATGATGAACAGAACCGGTGATAAAGGACACCCCTGCCGGAGGCCAACGTGCACAGGGAACAGGTCCGACTTACTGCCGGCAATGCGAACCAGACTCCTGCTCCTGCTCGTATTATGTAATCTGATATATGTATTTTTGTAATCTCTTGTTTGTGTGATTATTAAATTCACTATAGAAGAAATTAACTCTGTTCCTGCCTCTCCCGGATCAAACAAACAAGCAGGAATTCAGGGGAACACAGGAACGAATTCCAACACTAAGCATCTCTACCTAAAGTCAGTAAGACGATTTCTCTAGATTAAACCAGTCTGAGATGCTATATCTAAAGACAGTAACGGGATTGATATTTTTTTTTATTTATTTATTTTTTATTAAACCAGCCTGAGCAGCTCCATCTAGAGACAGTAACGTGATTTTCTAAATCAAACCAGCCTGAGCAGCACCATCTAGAGACAGTAACGTGATTTTCTAAATCAAACCAGCCTGATCAGCTCTATCTAAAGACAGTAATGTGATTTTCTAGATCAAACCAGCCTGATCAGCTCTATCTAAAGGCAGTAACACAATTTTTCAAGATTAAACCAGCCTGAGCAGCACGTGATTTTCTAGATTAAACCAGCAAGACCAGCTCTATCTCAAGGCAGTAACACAATTTTTCTAGATTAAACTAGCCTGAGCAGCTCTATCTAAAGACAGTAATATGACTTTTCTGGATCAAACCAGCCTGATCAGCTCTATCTAAAGGCAGTAACACGATTTTTCGAGATTAAACCAGCCTGAGCAGCACGTGATTTTCTAGATTAAACCAGCAAGATCAGCTCTATATAAACACAGTAACACGATTTGTCTAGATTAAACCAGCCTGAGCAGCTCTATCTTAAGAAAATAACATGATTTTTTTCTCAATTAAACCAGCCTGAGCAGCTCTATCTTAAAGGTGTACAGTAGGATTTTCCCGAATTTTAGGAAAGAACCGCCCTCTCCACCTTTTGAAAAATGCACATGCGCAAAGCTCTACCTGCTCCCGAGACGGAACGCCTACTAAAACGTGTGCGAGAGACATGAACGAGCCCAGTTCTCCTCGTGCACGCTCTGTTTACAAGTCACAAGTCGGCATCGCTTACACAAGCTCACTTTACAAGAAGATTTGAACTTTTTCCACTAATCAACCCTGGAAATTTACAATATAGACGTAGAGAACTTTTACTGGAAGTGATTTGAAATGGATTTCTCCAAATAGAATGCCAAACTTTACCTGTCGAGTAGAAACTTCGCGACTGAAGCATCAGTGGGAAGCCCAACCTGGGCTTTCAGCGCACGCCATCGTGTGAAAGAATCTCCCAAAAACACTCTGGTCTTGTTTCTCTCTTCCGAAGCCTTTCTCTTCTTCTCATACACTTCGAAGACACTTTTTCTCTTTTGCGACCCTCTGCCATTTTCAAAGTACCCGGTGAGAACTGCGAGCTCGCTGAAGGCGTAGCTCACCATATACACCTGAAAGCGCGCATGCGCAGAAAGTGAAAACTAATAGATCCACGCTACCTGGGGATGAGCACGTACGACGGCCTTGCGTAATATATCACCAGAATGATTGACAGTTGGGAGGACCAATAGTCTTGATGATCCACCCGGAAAAAGAAAATCCTCCTGTACACCTTTAAGACAGTAACATGATTTTACTTGATTAAACCAGCCTGAGAAGCTCTATCTTAAAAAAGTACACTCAAAAATGAAATGACAGAATTGTTTTTTCAGTGTGACATGATTTTCCTCGATTAAACCATGGTCCAAGTGGAGGAACGTGGGAGCAGCGCTTCAAAGGGTTGAGTGGAAATCTCAACCCTTCATCGGGCTCATCCATCCCTCCGGACAGGGCCTCACAGCCATGTAGGTGAGCCGTTTAGGGACTATTCAGTAACAAGAACTTAGAGCTGTGATTTCACTTGTATATAAGTTAAAGATGTAAAGCAAATTTGGACTCTTCAGGTGATGAAACATACATTAAATGTCCACCAATGACTGTTGAGATGGTTGATCATTTAGTTTTAAACGTAGTAAACATAGAAAATACTTTGGCTGGTTATTGTGATTAAATTAAATTACATCTCACAACAAAACATGCTTTTAAAATAACAAAGACATTTGATCCAAATTACATTGAATTTAATACAAGAGACCCATTCTACAAAACAAACCTTTCCTCCTGCAATTAGCCTTTCAATACCACCTCACTCCGTGTGTGTTGTCCTCACAATCAATCAAAGTGATCTGGTGTCTCCTGGTGTTGATCTTAAGAGTCTCTCAACTTGTGGAACCTGTGCATTTAACACTTTTCTTTTGTCTACAGTGTGTTGTGGGAATCTCCCAGAACCTGTATCTCGCCCACCTTGCTGCTCCTCCTGTCACCTGCAGTACAAGGTGATTTCGTCTGTCCACTTCTGGCTCTAAAGACTCTTCTGGCTGTTTGTACCTACATGAACATCATTACATGCAGCTTGTTTACCAGAGCTTTACTTCAAGTCATTGCACAGCTAGAAAACTTTAGTTTATTAAGTCTCAGTAAGGTCTGAGTGTGTATCACATGTTTAGGTGCAACCAGGGTTGGGTAGTAATGGAATACATGTAACAGTGTTTCATAACTAGGATACAAAAAACATATAACATATATGTTATATAACATATAACTGTAATCTGTTACAGTACATAAAAAAATTTGTAATCTCATTACAGGTATATTCGATAAAAACTGGGATTACTGAGCAGGATTACAGTAGAAATCAGATGGAATAAACTAGAAATGCAGCTGTCACATGCGCCATGCATTGGCATTGCGACACTTCCAGACGCTTTCAGGCTGACAATCCATGCTTTGCCATGGATTATGCAGAGAGTTGCTTTCATCACTATGTTTTAAAGTCGGAGAAATCTCTTAACCTCTCTGTACAATGCAAACTATGTCTCCCAGCCGTGAAAGTGCTGTGAACGTCCAGGAACTGGACATCTCACCTGAAGAAACATAGAAACATAAAACCCGCTCACTTTCACTGATACACACATGGACTCTGTTTACTAGTTTTATTAGCTCGTAACATGCTTCCTACCTGTTCTCAATACGTTTAGAGGGCGACACGTGCCATCACTTTTTTCTTTTTACTCAATGAGTGACTCATGCTGCCAGATACAGCCTCTCATCAAACATTCACATTTAGTCCGGAAAAAAAAACAACATTAAAACTAATGAGTAAGCGGGGAGAGAGAGAGAGAGAGAGAGAGAGAGAGAGAGAGAGAGAGAGAGAGAGAGAGAGAGAGAGAGAGAGAGAGAGAGAGAGAGAGAGAGGGAGAGAGAGTTTTAGAAAAGATGGGCACATTTTCTTGAATAGAAATTGAAAGCTTTATTTATATTGTGGCTTTCTTGTCATTTTTTTATGTTTTATTATGGCCAGGCAAGAGTAGAGGCACGGCTTTTCAGAGGTTGATGGACTCGGTGCTGCGCGACCTCGCTTTCGTTTCTGTTTACCTGGACGACATCTTGGTGGCTAGTTCTTCAGTTGAGGAGCATTTTTCACACCTAAAGCAAGTTTTTCAGCGCCTTCAGCAGGGGTGGGCAATTATTTTTCCGAAGGGGCCAAATGAGAAGCAGAAAATATTGTGGAGGGCCGGGCCAAAAGTTTAAACTCTATTCTGCATATGAATTTTATTTCTACATTGAAAGCAGCAAATGGCATTGTTTACACATGCTGGTAAGTGTCTGTGTTATTATTAGGTAAAGAGAAAGTGAGGGTTATTTTAACAAAAAATGTTTTTATTCAGTGCAGTTATTCAAAACAATTGTAAACATGAAACATTTGTAACTCTTTTTTTAATTACATTAACCAAAAACACTTTTTTCTATTAAGACATCACAATGTCTTTGTATGTCAAATATCATCAACAAGATATGTCACATAATGATTGTCAAACTGCCAAGCTGTGCAGACAAAAAGTAATAGTGAACACACTTTTGTGTATTTTCTTGTTCAGTGAGAGAAATCTAGCCTTTGCTGCCCTTTAACGAGTGCATTAAAGTCAGGTTGAATGTCTGAGGTGGAGATGCGAAGCACAGCTGACAGATGATCATCAGTAAGAGAGGATCTGAACCTGGATTTGGTAAACTTCATTACTGAGAATGTTTGTTCACATATGTAGGTAGATCCAAACAGAACCAACATCTTCTGAGCATGTCTCCTCATGTTTGGAAAGTTCTCCTCCTTAAGAGATGAGTAGAACTCCAGCAGTGATGCTGACTGCCAGTACTGTGTCAGACTGCAGGTCAATGAGCTCCAGCTGAACATCACTGGGTGCATCATCTACTCTGCAGGCAAAGGGAGAGGAAACCAGGTGCATTTCATCCTCAATGTTTTTACAATCATCAAATCGCCTTAAAAACTCACCATGCAAATGTCCTAACATGGATGAGTACCTGCAGAGATGATTAGCTGATGGTCTGACTTCTTTAAGGGTTTGCATGTGAGTGAGAGTGTTGTTCTGTAGTTGACTTGAAAGAAACAGCAACTTTCTCATAAAAGCCTTCACCAGGTTATGCATGTCATGAACGAAAAGGCCCTTGCCTTGCAGTTTAGTGTTCAGTTCATTCATCAGTGCCGTCACATCAACAGCAAATGCAAAATCTGCCATCCAGTTCATATCTGAAAGCTCGGGATGTTTTTGCCTTTCATCTCACAAAACTCTTGAATCACTGTTTTCAGGTCCCAAAATCTTTTGAGCACTTTGCCGAGACTGAGCCATCTGACAGCTGTGTGGTACATGATGTCACCATGTTCATTCTCATGCTCTTCTAAAAGTGCAACAAACTGCCTGTGATTTAATGGTCGTGCCCTGATAAAGTTAACCATTTTTGTTACAACATCAATAACATGGTTAAGTTTTAGCACAGACCTGCACAGTACATGCTGATGTATAATACAATGTATCAACACTAAATGATGCTCTGTGCCGAGTTCAGTCACTTTATCTTGGATCTGTTTCAAAAGTCCGACATGTTTTCCTGTCATATTCGGACAACCATCAGAAGTGACGCCTACCAGTTTGTCCCATTTCAGTCCAAGCTTGACCATGCATGCATCGACCTCCTTGAACAGATCGCTTCCCGTTGTCGTTCCTTTTATTGACCTCAATGCTGCCAGCTCCTCCGTAATCTTGAAGTCCTGCCTTATTCCCCGGAGAAACACCAGTAACTGGGCAGTGTCACGGACATCACAGCTCTCATCCAAAGCCAAAGAGAAAAAGTCAAAACTTTCAACTCCACTTTTGAGCTGACATTTGAGATTCTCCGCGATTCCTTCCACCCTTCTGGTGACGGTTCGCCTGGACAGCGGGACTTTTTCAAATGCTTCTTTATTCTCAGGGCATATTAGCGCGGCAGAGTCCACCAACCACTCTTTCACAAACTCGCCATCCGAGAACGGCTTGCTGTTTTTAGCTATTTTGTGGGATATGACGAAGCTGGTCTTGGTCGCTGCATCCCGGGCTGTGTGTAGCTTGCTAAAACAGCCTTGTTGTTTTGCTAGCTTTGCTAGCAAGTCTTCTGATATTCGCGCTCTCTCAGCCTCCGCCAAGTGTCTGTATTTCTCCGCGTGTTTTGTCTCATAATGCCGACTCACATTATACTCCTTAAACACGGCGACGTGCTCACCACAATCTAAACAGACGGGTTTACCACCGACTTCAGTAAACAAATATTTAGTGCTCCAAATCTTCTTGAAATTTCGGCCTTCAGCATCCACCTTTCTTTTCTTGACGTGCCCGTACATCATTGAGGGGCGACAATGACCGCTAATCACATGCACTGATTGACTTGTTTTACGGGGTACGTATACGACGTACGTAGGTTACGTACACTGTTCATAAATAAACAGGCTTCAAAGTAAAAGCATTTCCGTTTTAGTTTATACAGCCGATGGTTTTAGTCCACGCATTAAAATTCGAAAGAAGCTTTTGTTTTCTTAATTCTAAGCAATCTTTCGCGGGCCGGTCAGAATCGGGTCCCGCGGGCCTTAAAATACCCAGGTCTGGCCTTGAGGAACATGGCCTTATTGTCAACCCTGCTAAGTGCCAGTTTGGTCTGCCTGTGATTGACTTTTTGGGTCATCGTATTTCAACTCAGGGTGCCATTCCGTTGCCTTCTAAGGTGCAAGCGGTGACAGATTTTCCTCGTCCAGCCTCGGTTAAGGCCCTGCAGGAGTTTTTGGGCATGATTAATTTCTACAACCTTTCATATTGAGATTACAACTATATACCAAATAAATGTTTTATCAGCTCTATCAATTACAATGGTCAAATTGTCTGAATGGCTACATACAGAAAATCGTGGGTTTAAATCCACCTGGAGGTGTTTGTGGAATTAACTTGTGTGTGCATGTGTTTCCTCAGGGTTCTCTGGTTTTCTTCCACAGTCCAATTAAATGCATGCTAATGGTAATACTAAACTGACTCTCTGTGTATGTCCCGTGGCAGACTGATGACGTGTTCTGTTTCTTTTGTGGCTGTGTAAAACACATTGGTTACTGTGGAACTGTGCTGTGTATTCATCAACAACATCTCACATGTTGGAAGATAAACAAGAGCACGGAGCAACATTTTATCAAAAATAATTTATTTATGAAAAATTATTCATTAGAATAAATTGGTTATTTATCAAATAATAATGACATTGGGCCACCACCAGCTAAACTGGAAATAGTTAATGCCAAAAAAAGTGTTATTTAAATTGAATAATGTTTCTCTTTAGATATAACAATTTTGAATAACAGGGAAGGTGTGAGATTCGAGCGCAGGCTGTTTCAAACCAGTGAATTCAGGCCCAGGACCGCTTGACCCCGTCAGCTAGAAAGGGTATGTACTGGGTTTCAGAAGATGGCAGTGCCTCGAGGTCAGTGGGGACGCGCACTGGGTGGGGGGGAGTGAGTCTGTGACTCCCCCCCCCTTTTGTGCGAGTCCCTTGCGAAGATCGTGTGATAATCGCGGGAGACCTCCTCATACAAATGCATCTCCTTGTTTCTGTTGTGGTAAAGCGCGAGCCTCAGCAGAGCGTTGCTCGGTCTTTGACTCGAAGCCTGAATAAGGTTCTTCTGGTACAGACATGGTCTGTTTGCCTGAAATGTCTGTATTCTCTGGTTGAGTCATTGGAGCGTGCACAACCATGTCACCTTCGGTGCTCGGTTTTGTACCATGAAGAACCTGTTCAAGGTCAACATGGTGAGTGCTGGTGATGGTTTTGGTTGTGGAAATGAGGAGAGTTGTGTCATGCGTGTCGTCGCTGGTGAGGGACGAAGGCAGATTGTCAATGAGATGAGAATTAGTTCAAGATTGTGGAATGAACTGTCAGTTAACATCTCTAAAGGTGGAAATGCGGTCACTTTAATCTGACCAGGTGTCAGATAGGTGTCAGATTTTGGACCCGTGGGTTGGCTGAACGATGGCTGTTGGAAGCTGGGTGGCCTAGTTCTGTGTGGTGTGGTCAAGTCCTGAGTGAAGCCTCGGATGTTTATGCTACACTCTTCCACCTGAAGTGGCTTTCCTTAAGTGGCATGCGCAAGCGTGGTTCTAGCAACCCGTGCGAAGGTGTCTGAACACATGAGGGGGATTTCTGACCCAGTACCAAGCAGTGAGAGAGTGTCAACAACCCCTACCACCACTGAAGTGTATCTGTGGTTGGCATAGCCAAGATTACCCAAGAATGTCAAATGGGCCTCTTTCACCTCCTGGATCTCCTCCTCCTGCCAAAATGAACTTTGTGTGCGGAGGGGAGGGGCCAAGTCATGCGGTCAGGGGGAGCCAGGTCCCTTCTTACCAGGCGGGTTCAGGTGCTGCTTCACCTCTCTGATGCAGGTTTTAATCCACTGTGGGACATCTGCATCCCAGTTGTTTTGAGTCTGACCTCAGCCTCGGTTTTTAGACTTACCTCTCCTCACCTGAGACCTCAGGACACCTGCATCACCATCATAGTTTTCACCTGAACGGTGGTGCAGCTCCCACACCATCTGCGCATGTTTGCGGAGGTCTTTCATGGTGGGGTTTTTGGTCCTGCAGAAAAGGGCGACATCGATCCTCACACTGTTGTGGAGGTTGTTAACGAAGAGGGACTTAAAAGTCTGGTCTTTGTCCAATCCTGATGCATTGTGGCCTTGGAAGTAGGCAGCCCGTAGGCACCTATAAATACTATCTGGGAGTCTCCGCCCCCTTTTGAGTGATTGTAAATGCACCAAAGTTTGCAGAGGCAGGATCATTGTGCAGATGATCCTGCTTCCCTAAGTGCATGACAGAGGGCTGAGTAATGGTCTCTGATGGCAGATGGGAGGGACTCTATGTAAACATGGACACTCCTGGATGTCATCTTCCAGAGAAGCGTAAGCTTCTCTCGGGACGAAGGATGAGGCAGGTTGAAGAGGCAGCGTTCAACCTCCCCCAGGTAGTCCGCTACACGAATTTCCGGGTTGTTTGGTTCGAACTGCTCTATGTCCTCTGCAAGGGACCAGAGCCAGAGACCAGCCTGGTCTCTGGCCAGAGACCAGCCTGGTCTCTGGCTGGTCCAAAGACCAGGTACCCTTGGGATATCGGAATGGTCAGAGTCATCTGAGCTAGAACATCCTGGTTCTCTCCGGTAGAGAGAGTGAGGGAGCTGATAGCACTGTGAGGTGCTGGAAAATAACAATGTTCCTTCTCCTGAAAAGGAGTGAAAGAGCTGCGAGACCACGTGGTGGTGCGGCTGAGAGCACTGATGGATGTGTGTCATAGCAACTCGCTGTTGAGGTTTCTTCTCTCCTGTGTAGACAGCCATAGAAGACCGGCGACAACAGTCTTCAACTGGGTCATGTGGCTCCCGAGGTATCTTTGCTCTGAGCACGCAGTGTCTCTGACGACTCATGGTAGGAGTCACGCAAAAGCTGTGTTTCGAAAAGTGCGAAAATGTTGTTAATGCACAGGTGATGGCAGGTGGCTTTCACTTCTGTAGTCTATACAAATTGTAACCTCGCAACTATAACACAGTGTTTTTAGCACCTTGGTTGAGCAATAGTTGTGTTAGTGTACATATATCTGGGTAGATACTTGAATAGTGAAAGTACGAGTTTGTCCTAATGAAATTAAAACTTTATTCTAAAAACATACTCAGTATCTCGTCTGAAGCATCTTTTCGGCAACAACTGATGAAAAGACCATAACAGTCAAACCTAGCATAATAAAAGAGGTTGAAACTGCTTTAACCTAATAAACACTTCATGTTTAAAGTTGAATTGAAAAGTACCAGTTTGCTCAAAGGAAATAAAAACTTTATTCCAAAATCACTCTATACCCCGTGTGGAGCATCATTTCGGCCACTCCTGATGAAATGAAAATAGCAGTTACTTCACTAAATAAAACTGGTTGAAACTGCTTGAACCTGATAAACACATCATTTAAACTTGAATTGAGAAAGTACTAGTTTGTTCTAATGAAATAAAAACTTTCTTCCAAAATCACTCTATATCCCGTGAGGAGCATCATTTCGGCCACTCCTAATGAAATGAAAATAGCAGTTACTCTACTAAATAAAACTGGTTGAAACTGCTTGAACCTGATAAACACATCATTTAAACTTGAATTGAGAAAGTACTAGTTTGTTCTAATGAAATAAAAACTTTATTCCAAAAGTACTCTATATCTCGTGTGGAGCATCATTTCGGCCACTCCTAATGAAATGAAAATAGCAGCTACTCCACTAAATATAATTGTTTGAAAGTGCCTACAACTGCTAAGTCCATTATGTTTAACCTTGAATTGAGAAAGTACTAGTTTGTTGTAATGAAATAAAAACTTTCTTCCAAAATTACTCTATATCCCGTGTGGAGCATCATTTCGGCCACTACTGATGAAATGAAAATATCCAGTTACTCCACTAAATATAATTGGTTGAAAGTACTTGCAACTGCTAAGTCCATCATGTTTAAACTTGAATTGAGAAAGTACTAGTTTGTGTAATGAAATAAAAACTTTATTCCAAAATCACTCTATATCCCGTGAGGAGCATCATTTCGGCCACTCCTAATGAAATGAAAATATCCAGTTACTCCACTAAATATAATTGGTTGAAAGTACTTGCAACTGCTAAGTCCATCATGTTTAAACTTGAATTGAGAAAGTACTAGTTTGTGTAATGAAATAAAAACTTTATTCCAAAATCACTCTATATCCCGTGAGGAGCATCATTTCGGCCACTCCTAATGAAATGAAAATAGCAGCTACTCCACTAAATATAATTGTTTGAAAGTGCCTACAACTGCTAAGTCCATTATGTTTAACCTTGAATTGAGAAAGTACTAGTTTGTTCTAATGAAATAAAAACTTTCTTCCAAAATTACTCTATATCCCGTGTGGAGCATCATTTCGGTAACTCCTAATGAAATGAAAATATCCAGTTACTCCACTAAATATAATTGGTTGAAAGTACTTGCAACTGCTAAGTCCATCATGTTTAAACTTGAATTGAGAAAGTACTAGTTTGTGTAATGAAATAAAAACTTTATTCCAAAATCACTCTATATCCCGTGAGGAGCATCATTTCGGCCACTCCTAATGAAATGAAAATAGCAGCTACTCCACTAAATATAATTGTTTGAAAGTGATTGCAACTGCTAAGTCCATCATGTTTAACCTTGAATTGAGAAAGTACTAGTTTGTTCTAATGAAATAAAAACTTTCTTCCAAAATCACTCTATATCTCGTGTGGAGCATCATTTCGGCCACGACTGATGAAATGAAAATAGCAGTTACTCCACTAAATAAAACTGGTTGAAACTGCTTGAACCTGATAAACACATCATTTAAACTTGAATTGAGAAAGTACTAGTTTGTTCTAATGAAATAAAAACTTTCTTCCAAAATCACTCTATATCTCGTGTGGAGCATCATTTCGGCCACGACTGATGAAATGAAAATAGCAGTTACTCCACTAAATAAAACTGGTTGAAACTGCTTGAACCTGATAAACACATCATTTAACCTTGAATTGAGAAAGTACTAGTTTGTTCTAATGAAATAAAAACTTTCTTCCAAAATCACTCTATATCTCGTGTGGAGCATCATTTCGGCCACTCCTAATGAAATGAAAATAGCAGCTACTCCACTAAATATAATTGTTTGAAAGTGATTGCAACTGCTAAGTCCATCATGTTTAACCTTGAATTGAGAAAGTACTAGTTTGTTCTAATGAAATAAAAACTTTCTTCCAAAATCACTCTATATCTCGTGTGGAGCAACATTTCGGCCACTCCTGATGAAATGAAAATAGCAGTTACTCCACTAAATAAAACTGGTTGAAACTGCTTGAACCTGATAAACACATCATTTAAACTTGAATTGAGAAAGTACTAGTTTGTTCTACTGAAATAAAAACTTTATTCCAAAATTACTCTATATACCGTGTGGAGCATCATTTCGGCCACTCCTAATGAAATGAAAATAGCAGTTACTCCACTAAATATAATTGGTTGAAAGTACTTGCAACTGCTAAGTCCATCATGTTTAAACTTGAATTGAGAAAGTACTAGTTTGTGTAATGAAATAAAAACTTTATTCCAAAATCACTCTATATCCCGTGAGGAGCATCATTTCGGCCACTCCTAATGAAATGAAAATAGCAGCTACTCCACTAAATATAATTGTTTGAAAGTGATTGCAACTGCTAAGTCCATCATGTTTAACCTTGAATTGAGAAAGTACTAGTTTGTTCTAATGAAATAAAAACTTTCTTCCAAAATCACTCTATATCTCGTGTGGAGCATCATTTCGGCCACGACTGATGAAATGAAAATAGCAGTTACTCCACTAAATAAAACTGGTTGAAACTGCTTGAACCTGATAAACACATCATTTAAACTTGAATTGAGAAAGTACTAGTTTGTTCTACTGAAATAAAAACTTTATTCCAAAATTACTCTATATACCGTGTGGAGCATCATTTCGGCCACTCCTAATGAAATGAAAATAGCAGTTACTCCACTAAATATAATTGGTTGAAAGTACTTGCAACTGCTAAGTCCATCATGTTTAAACTTGAATTGAGAAAGTACTAGTTTGTTGTAATGAAATAAAAACTTTCTTCCAAAATTACTTTATATCCCGTGAGGAGCATCATTTCGGCCACTCCTAATGAAATGAAAATAGCAGCTACTCCACTAAATATAATTGTTTGAAAGTGATTGCAACTGCTAAGTCCATCATGTTTAACCTTGAATTGAGAAAGTACTAGTTTGTTCTAATGAAATAAAAACTTTATTCCAAAAGTACTCTATATCCCGTGTGGAGCATCATTTCGGCCACTCCTGATGAAATGAAAATAGCAGTTACTCCACTAAATAAAACTGGTTGAAACTGCTTGAACCTGATAAACACATCATTTAAACTTGAATTGAGAAAGTACTAGTTTGTTCTAATGAAATAAAAACTTTATTCCAAAATCACTCTATATCCCGTGAGGAGCATCATTTCGGCCACTCCTAATGAAATGAAAATAGCAGTTACTCCACTAAATATAATTGTTTGAAAGTGCTTGCAACTGCTAAGTCCATCATGTTTAACCTTGAATTGAGAAAGTACTAGTTTGTTCTAATGAAATAAAAACTTTATTCCAAAAGTACTCTATATCCCGTGTGGAGCATCATTTCGGCCACTACTGATGAAATGAAAATAGCAGTTACTCCACTAAATAAAATTGGTTGAAACTGCTTGAACCTGATAAACACATCATTTAAACTTGAATTGAGAAAGTACTAGTTTGTTCAAATGAAATAAAAACTTTATTCCAAAATCACTCTGTATCCCGTGAGGAGCATCATTTCAGCCACTCCTGATGAAATGAAAATAGCAGTTACTCCACTAAATAAAACAGGTTGAAACTGCTTGAACCTGATAAACACATCATTTAAACTTGAATTGAGAAAGTACTAGTTTGTTCTAATGAAATAAAAACTTTATTCCAAAATCACTCTATATCCCGTGAGGAGCATCATTTCGGCCACTCCTAATGAAATGGAAATAGCAGTTACTCCACTAAATATAATTGGTTGAAAGTACTTGCAACTGCTAAGTCCATCATGTTTAAACTTGAATTGAGAAAGTACTAGTTTGTTCTAATGAAATAAAAACTTTATTCCAAAATCACTCTGTATCCCGTGAGGAGCATCATTTCGGCCACTACTGATGAAATGAAAATAGCAGTTACTCCACTAAATAAAACTGGTTGAAACTGCTTGAACCTGATAAACATATCATTTAAAAGTTGAATAGTGAGAGTTTAGTATGTTTCGTGAAATACAAACTTTATTCTAAAAACACACTCAGTATCTCGTCTGAAGCATTTTTTCGGCCACAACTGATGAGAAGACCATAGCAGTCAAATCCAGCATAATGAAACTGCTTAAACCTGATAAACACTTCATGTTTAAACTTGAAAAGTGAAAGTACGACTATGGTCTAGTAAAATACAAACTTTATTCTAAAAACCAACTCTCAAGCTCCTCATCCTATCTCTAAGGGTGCGCTCAGCCACCCTACGCAGGAAGCTCACTTCAACCGCTTGTATCCGGGATCTCGTTCTTTCGGTCATGACCCATAGTTCATGGCTGTGGTGGAGGCAATAACTCGGGTCTGGGAGGAGTTCGGAGGGGCCATGGAAGAGGACTTTCGGTCTGCCCCGAGGAAATTCTGGCAAACCGACTCCATACTCCGGGAGCATGGAGTCCGGGGCCCTTCATCCCTGCAACATCGCGTGACGCGGAGACGGTACCTCTGTACAGGCAGAATGGGGTCGTGGTCCCTCTCTTGTGGTGAGAGGGACCACGTGGGACACTCTGTAGTGTGTTCCAACTACAGAGGGATCACACTCCTCAGCCTCCCCAGGAAAGTCTATTCCAGTGTACTGGAGTGGAGGGTCCGGCCGTTAGTCAAACCTTGGATCCAAGAGGAATAATGCGGTTTTCATTCTGGTCGTGGAACACTGGACCAGCTCGATACCCTCCACCAGCTGCTTGAGGGTTCATGGGAGTTTGCCCAACCAGTCCACATGTGTTTTCTGGATCTGGAGAAGGCGTTCGACCGCGTCCCCTGAGACATCCTGTGGGGGGGTGCTCCGGGAGCATGGAGTCCGGGGCCCTTTGTTGAGGGCTGTTCGGTCTTTGTATTCCCGGAACAGGAGTTTCGTTTGCATTGGCGGCAATAAGTCGGACCTGTTTGCAGTGGTTTCACCTGATCCGCCAGTGGCAGACAGAAAAAAGCATTAGCCAAATCTATACAAGAGAAAAATCTATGTTCAGGTGAGAGATGTGACAACGCAGTTTTGAGATGTCTGGAATCTCGTTTCTCTGCACAGGTTGCCGGGACCGGCAGCCAGGGGGGACTCGGCTGAGATCCTCAACACCAGCCCTTGGGTTCTTCTCAGGGTGATAAAGAGGAAGTGGTCCGAGCCCAGGTGAACGGGTCGATTTAAGGTCGTCGAGAGGACGTCTCACGCTGTTCGGCTGAGTGACAAAGGCTCCCCAGGAAAGTCTATTCCAGGGTACTGGAGAGGAGGGTCCGGCCGTTAGTCGAACCCTGGATACAAGAGGAACAATGCGGTGCCATATGTCGCAGTGTACTCTGGCGGGAGAACCACATCGCACTCTTCAGGAGACCTCCATCCATCTGAAGCAAGTTGCCCCTGGATCGGCTGATCCAGGAGACAGCTCCACACGTCAAAGGGCAGAATAATCCCTGTACACCGAAGTAAGAAGAACACAGAGAAGTAGATGACAGCAAGGGAGGAGGTGAAATAGTGCTCCTCTCTGTTCATGTGACGTGCCAAGTCCATCCATCCATCCATCCATCCATTTTCTGCCGCTTATCCGGGGCCGGGTCGCGGAGGCAGCAGTCTGAGCAGAGTTGCCCAGACTTCCCTCACCCCAGACACTTCCTCCAGCTCCTCCGGTGGCACCCCAAGGCGTTCCCAGGCCAGCCGAGAGACATAGTCTCTCCAGCGTGTCCTGGGTCTGCCCCGAGGCCTCCTACCGGAGGGACATGCCCGGAACACCTCCCTCGGGAGGCGTCCGGGGGGCATCCGAAATAGATGCCCGAGCCACCTCAGCTGGCTCCTCACGATGTGGAGGAGCAGCGGCTCTACTCCGAGCTCCTCCCTGGTGACTGAGCTCCTCACCCTATCTCTAAGGGTACGCCCAGCCACCCTACGGAGGAAGCTCATTTCAGCCGCTTGTATCCGGGATCTCGTTCTTTCGGTCATGACCCATAGTTCATGACCATAGGTGAGGGTAGGAACAAAGATCGACCGGTAAATCGAGAGCTTCGCTTTTTGGCTCAGCTCCTTCTTCACCACGACGGACCGATACAACGTCCGCATAACTGCAGACGCTGCACCGATCCGCCTGTCGATCTCAGGCTCCATCTTTCCCCCACTCGTGAACAAGACCTCAAGATACTTAAACTCCTCCACTTGGGACAAGGGCACTCCACCGACCTGGAGGGGGCAAGCCACCTTTTTCCGGTCGAGAACCATGGCCTCGGATTTAGAGGTGCTGATCCTCATCCCAGCTGCTTCACACTCGGCTGCGAACCGTGTCAGTGCACGCTGGAGATCCAAGCTTGATGGGGCCAACAGAACCACATCATCCGCAAATAGCAGAGGTGAGATTCTGTGGTCCCCAAGCCGGACCCCCTCCGGCCCCCGGCTGTGCCTAGAAATTCTGTCCATATATATGATGAACAGAACCGGTGATAAAGGACACCCCTGCCGGAGGCCAACGTGCACAGGGAACAGGTCCGACTTACTGCCGGCAATGCGAACCAGACTCCTGCTCCAGCTCGTATTATGTAATCTGATATATGTATTTTTGTAATCTCTTGTTTGTGTGATTATTAAATTCACTATAGAAGAAATTAACTCTGTTCCTGCCTCTCCCGGATCAAACGAACAAGCAGGAATTCAGGGGAACACAGGAACGAATTCCAACACTAAGCATCTCTACCTAAAGTCAGTAAGACGATTTCTCTAGATTAAACCAGTCTGAGATGCTATATCTAAAGACAGTAACGGGATTGATATTTTTTTTTTTTTTTTTTTTTTTTTATTAAACCAGCCTGAGCAGCTCCATCTAGAGACAGTAACGTGATTTTCTAAATCAAACCAGCCTGAGCAGCACCATCTAGAGACAGTAACGTGATTTTCTAAATCAAACCAGCCTGATCAGCTCTATCTAAAGACAGTAATGTGATTTTCTAGATCAAACCAGCCTGATCAGCTCTATCAAAAGGCAGTAACACAATTTTTCAAGATTAAACCAGCCTGAGCAGCACGTGATTTTCTAGATTAAACCAGCAAGACCAGCTCTATCTCAAGGCAGTAACACATTTTTTCTAGATTAAACTAGCCTGAGCAGCTCTATCTAAAGACAGTAATATGACTTTTCTGGATCAAACCAGCCTGATCAGCTCTATCTAAAGGCAGTAACACGATTTTTCGAGATTAAACCAGCCTGAGCAGCACGTGATTTTCTAGATTAAACCAGCAAGATCAGCTCTATATAAACACAGTTACACGATTTGTCTAGATTAAACCAGCCTGAGCAGCTCTATCTTAAGAAAATAACATGATTTTTTTCTCAATTAAACCAGCCTGAGCAGCTCTATCTTAAAGGTGTACAGTAGGATTTTCCCGAATTTTAGGAAAGATTTTGAAAAATGCACATGCGCAAAGCTCCACCTGCTCCCGAGACGGAACGCCTACTAAAACGTGTGCGAGAGACATGAACGAGCCCAGTTCTCCTCGTGCACGCCCTGTTTACAAGTCACAAGTCGGCATCGCTTACACAAGCTCACTTTACAAGAAGATTTGAACTTTTTCCACTAATCAACCCTGGAAATTTACAATATAGACGTAGATAACTTTTACTGGAAGTGATTTGAAATGGATTTCTCCAAATAGAATGCCAAACTTTACCTGTCGAGTAGAAACTTCGCGACTGAAGCATCAGTGGGAAGCCCAACCTGGGCTTTCAGCGCACGCCATCGTGTGAAAGAATCTCCCAAAAACACTCTGGTCTTGTTTCTCTCTTCCGAAGCCTTTCTCTTCTTCTCATACACTTCGAAGACACTTTTTCTCTTTTGCGACCCTCTGCCATTTTCAAAGTACCCGGTGAGAACTGCGAGCTCGCTGAAGGCGTAGCTCACCATATACACCTGAAAGCGCGCATGCGCAGAAAGTGAAAACTAATAGATCCACGCTACCTGGGGACGAGCACGTACGACGGCCTTGCGTAATATATCACCAGAATGATTGACAGTTGGGAGGACCAATAGTCTTGATGATCCACCCGGAAAAAGAAAATCCTCCTGTACACCTTTAAGACAGTAACATGATTTTACTTGATTAAACCAGCCTGAGAAGCTCTATCTTAAAAAAGTACACTCAAAAATGAAATGACAGAATTGTTTTTTCAGTGTGACATGATTTTCCTCGATTAAACCATGGTCCAAGTGGAGGAACGTGGGAGCAGCGCTTCAAAGGGTTGAGTGGAAATCTCAACCCTTCATCGGGCTCATCCATCCCTCCGGACAGGGCCTCACAGCCATGTAGGTGAGCCGTTTAGGGACTATTCAGTAACAAGAACTTAGAGCTGTGATTTCACTTGTATATAAGTTAAAGATGTAAAGCAAAGTTGGACTCTTCAGGTGATGAAACATACATTAAATGTCCACCAATGACTGTTGAGATGGTTGATCATTTAGTTTTAAACGTAGTAAACATAGAAAATACTTTGGCTGGTTATTGTGATTAAATTAAATTACATCTCACAACAAAACATGCTTTTAAAATAACAAAGACATTTGATCCAAATTACATTGAATTTAATACAAGAGACCCATTCTACAAAACAAACCTTTCCTCCTGCAATTAGCCTTTCAATACCACCTCACTCCGTGTGTGTTGTCCTCACAATCAATCAAAGTGATCTGGTGTCTCCTGGTGTTGATCTTAAGTGTCTCTCAACTTGTGGAACCTGTGCATTTAACACTTTTCTTTTGTCTACAGTGTGTTGTGGGAATCTCCCAGAACCTGTATCTCGCCCACCTTGCTGCTCCTCCTGTCACCTGCAGTACAAGGTGATTTCGTCTGTCCACTTCTGGCTCTAAAGACTCTTCTGGCTGTTTGTACCTACATGAACATCATTACATGCAGCTTGTTTACCAGAGCTTTACTTCAAGTCATTGCACAGCTAGAAAACTTTAGTTTATTAAGTCTCAGTAAGGTCTGAGTGTGTATCACATGTTTAGGTGCAACCAGGGTTGGGTAGTAATGGAATACATGTAACAGTGTTTCATAACTAGGATACAAAAAACATATAACATATATGTTATATAACATATAACTGTAATCTGTTACAGTACATAAAAAAATTTGTAATCTCATTACAGGTATATTCGATAAAAACTGGGATTACTGAGCAGGATTACAGTAGAAATCAGATGGAATAAACTAGAAATGCAGCTGTCACATGCGCCATGCATTGGCATTGCGACACTTCCAGACGCTTTCAGGCTGACAATCCATGCTTTGCCATGGATTATGCAGAGAGTTGCTTTCATCACTATGTTTTAAAGTCGGAGAAATCTCTTAACCTCTCTGTACAATGCAAACTATGTCTCCCAGCCGTGAAAGTGCTGTGAACGTCCAGGAACTGGACATCTCACCTGAAGAAACATAGAAACATAAAACCCGCTCACTTTCACTGATACACACATGGACTCTGTTTACTAGTTTTATTAGCTCGTAACATGCTTCCTACCTGTTCTCAATACGTTTAGAGGGCGACACGTGCCATCACTTTTTTCTTTTTACTCAATGAGTGACTCATGCTGCCAGATACAGCCTCTCATCAAACATTCACATTTAGTCCGGAAAAAAAACAACATTAAAACTAATGAGTAAGCGGGGAGAGAGAGAGAGAGAGAGAGAGAGAGAGAGAGAGAGAGAGAGAGAGAGAGAGAGAGAGAGAGAGAGAGAGAGGGAGAGAGAGTTTTAGAAAAGATGAGCACATTTTCTTGAATAGAAATTGAAAGCTTTATTTATATTGTGGCTTTCTTGTCATTTTTTTATGTTTTATTATGGCCAGGCAAGAGTAGAGGCACGGCTTTTCAGAGGTTGATGGACTCGGTGCTGCGCGACCTCGCTTTCGTTTCTGTTTACCTGGACGACATCTTGGTGGCTAGTTCTTCAGTTGAGGAGCATTTTTCACACCTAAAGCAAGTTTTTCAGCGCCTTCAGCAGGGGTGGGCAATTATTTTTCCGAAGGGGCCAAATGAGAAGCAGAAAATATTGTGGAGGGCCGGGCCAAAAGTTTAAACTCTATTCTGCATATGAATTTTATTTCTACATTGAAAGCAGCAAATGGCATTGTTTACACATGCTGGTAAGTGTCTGTGTTATTATTAGGTAAAGAGAAAGTGAGGGTTATTTTAACAAAAAATGTTTTTATTCAGTGCAGTTATTCAAAACAATTGTAAACATGAAACATTTGTAACTCTTTTTTTAATTACATTAACAAATATCATTAACAAGATATGTCACATTATGATTGTCAAACTGCCAAGCTGTGCAGACAAAAAGTAATAGTGAACACACTTTTGTGTATTTTCTTGCTCAGTGAGAGAAATCTAGCCTTTGCTGCCCTTTAACGAGTGCATTAAAGTCAGGTTGAATGTCTGAGGTGGAGATGCGAAGCACAGCTGACAGATGATCATCAGTAAGAGAGGATCTGAACCTGGATTTGGTAAACTTCATTACTGAGAATGTTTGTTCACATATGTAGGTAGATCCAAACAGAACCAACATCTTCTGAGCATGTCTCCTCATGTTTGGAAAGTTCTCCTCCTTAAGAGATGAGTAGAACTCCAGCAGTGATGCTGACTTAAAGTGCTCTGCCAGTACTGTGTCAGACTGCAGGTCAATGAGCTCCAGCTGAACATCACTGGGTGCATCATCTACTCTGCAGGCAAAGGGAGAGGAAACCAGGTGCATTTCATCCTCAATGTTTTTACAATCATCAAATCGCCTTAAAAACTCACCATGCAAATGTCCTAACATGGATGAGTACCTGCAGAGATGACTAGCTGATGGTCTGACTTCTTTAAGGGTTTGCATGTGAGTGAGAGTGTTGTTCTGTAGTTGACTTGAAAGAAACAGCAACTTTCTCATAAAAGCCTTCACCAGGTTATGCATGTCATGAACGAAAAGGCCCTTGCCTTGCAGTTTAGTGTTCAGTTCATTCATCAGTGCCGTCACATCAACAGCAAATGCAAAATCTGCCATCCAGTTCATATCTGAAAGCTCGGGATGTTTTTGCCTTTCATCTCACAAAACTCTTGAATCACTGTTTTCAGGTCCCAAAATCTTTTGAGCACTTTGCCCAGACTGAGCCATCTGACAGCTGTGTGGTACATGATGTCACCATGTTCATTCTCATGCTCTTCTAAAAGTGCAACAAACTGCCTGTGATTTAATGGTCGTGCCCTGATAAAGTTAACCGTTTTTGTTACAACATCAATAACATGGTTAAGTTTTAGCACAGACCTGCACAGTACATGCTGATGTATAATACAATGTATCAACACTAAATGATGCTCTGTGCCGAGTTCAGTCACTTTATCTTGGATCTGTTTCAAAAGTCCGACATGTTTTCCTGTCATATTCGGACAACCATCAGAAGTGACGCCTACCAGTTTGTCCCATTTCAGTCCAAGCTTGACCATGCATGCATCGACCTCCTTGAACAGATCGCTTCCCATTGTCGTTCCTTTTATTGACCTCAATGCTGCCAGCTCCTCCGTAATCTTGAAGTCCTGCCTTATTCCCCGGAGAAACACCAGTAACTGGGCAGTGTCACGGACATCACAGCTCTCATCCAAAGCCAAAGAGAAAAAGTAAAAAAATTTCAACTCCACTTTTGAGCTGACATTCGAGATTCTCCGCGATTCGTTCCACCCTTCTGGTGACGGTTCGCCTGGACAGCGGGACTTTTTCAAATGCTTCTTTATTCTCAGGGCATATTAGCGCGGCAGAGTCCACCAAGCACTCTTTCACAAACTTGTCATCCGAGAACGGCTTGCTGTTTTTAGCTATTTTGTGGGATATGACGAAGCTGGTCTTGGTCGCTGCATCCCGGGCTGTGTGTAACTTACTAAAACAGCCTTGTTGTTTTGCTAGCTTTGCTAGCAAGTCTTCTGATATTCGCGCTCTCTCAGCCTCCGCCAAGTGTCTGTATTTCTCCGCGTGTTTTGTCTCATAATGCCGACTCACATTATACTCCTTAAACACGGCGACGTGCTCACCACAAACTAAACAGACGGGTTTACCACCGACTTCAGTAAACAAATATTTAGTGCTCCAAATCTTCTTGAAATTTCGACCTTCAGCATCCACCTTTCTTTTCTTGACGTGCCCGTACATCATTGAGGGGCGACAATGACCGCTAATCACATGCACTGATTGACTTGTTTTACGGGTTACGTATACGACGTACGTAGGTTACGTACACTGTTCATAAATAAACAGGCTTCAAAGTAAAAGCATTTCCGTTTTAGTTTATACAGCCGATGGTTTTAGTCCACGCATTAAAATTCGAAAGAAGCTTTTGTTTTCTTAATTCTAAGCAATCTTTCGCGGGCCGGTCAGAATCGGGTCCCGCGGGCCTTAAAATGCCCAGGTCTGGCCTTGAGGAACATGGCCTTATTGTCAACCCTGCTAAGTGCCAGTTTGGTCTGCCTGTGATTGACTTTTTGGGTCATCGTATTTCAACTCAGGGTGCCATTCCGTTGCCTTCTAAGGTGCAAGCGGTGACAGATTTTCCTCGTCCAGCCTCGGTTAAGGCCCTGCAGGAGTTTTTGGGCATGATTAATTTCTACAACCTTTCATATTGAGATTACAACTATATACCAAATAAATGTTTTATCAGCTCTATCAATTACAATGATCAAATTGTCTCAATGGCTACATACAGAAAATCGTGGGTTTAAATCAACCTGGAGGTGTTTGTGGAATTAACTTGTGTGTGCATGTGTTTCCTCAGGGTTCTCTGGTTTTCTTCCACAGTCCAATTAAATGCATGCTAATGGTAATACTAAACTGACTCTCTGTGTATGTCCCGTGGCAGACTGATGACGTGTTCTGTTTCTTTTGTGGCTGTGTAAAACACATTGGTTACTGTGGAACTGTGCTGTGTATTCATCAACAACATCTCACATGTTGGAAGATAAACAAGAGCACGGAGCAACATTTTATCAAAAATAATTTATTTATGAAAAATTATTCATTAGAATAAATTGGTTATTTATCAAATAATAATGACATTGGGCCACCACCAGCTAAACTGGAAATAGTTAATGCCAAAAAAAGTGTTATTTAAATTGAATAATGTTTCTCTTTAGATATAACAATTTTGAATAACAGGGAAGGTGTGAGATTCGAGCGCAGGCTGTTTCAAACCAGTGAATTCAGGCCCAGGACCGCTTGACCCCGTCAGCTAGAAAGGGTATGTACTGGGTTTCAGAAGATGGCAGTGCCTCGAGGTCAGTGGGGACGCGCACTGGGTGGGGGGGAGTGAGTCTGTGACTCCCCCCCCCTTTTGTGCGAGTCCCTTGCGAAGATCGTGTGATAATCGCGGGAGACCTCCTCATACAAATGCATCTCCTTGTTTCTGTTGTGGTAAAGCCCGAGCCTCAGCAGAGCGTTGCTCGGTCTTTGACTCGAAGCCTGAATAAGGTTCTTCTGGTACAGACATGGTCTGTTTGCCTGAAATGTCTGTATTCTCTGGTTGAGTCATTGGAGCGTGCACAACCATGTCACCTTCGGTGCTCGGTTTTGTACCATGAAGAACCTGTTCAAGGTTAACATGGTGAGTGCTGGTGATGGTTTTGGTTGTGGAAATGAGGAGAGTTGTGTCATGCGTGTCGTCGCTGGTGAGGGACGAAGGCAGATTGTCAATGAGATGAGAATTAGTTCAAGATTGTGGAATGAACTGTCAGTTAACATCTCTAAAGGTGGAAATGCGGTCACTTTAATCTGACCAGGTGTCAGATAGGTGTCAGATTTTGGACCCGTGGGTTGGCTGAACGATGGCTGTTGGAAGCTGGGTGGCCTAGTTCTGTGTGGTGTGGTGCAAGTCCTGAGTGAAGCCTCGGATGTTTATGCTACACTCTTCCACCTGAAGTGGCTTTCCTTAAGTGGCATGCGCAAGCGTGGTTCTAGCAACCCGTGCGAAGGTGTCTGAACACATGAGGGGGATTTCTGACCCAGTACCAAGCAGTGAGAGAGTGTCAACAACCCCTACCACCACTGAAGTGTATCTGTGGTTGGCATAGCCAAGATTACCCAAGAATGTCAAATGGGCCTCTTTCACCTCCTGGATCTCCTCCTCCTGCCAAAATGAACTTTGTGTGCGGAGGGGAGGGGCCAAGTCATGCGGTCAGGGGGAGCCAGGTCCCTTCTTACCAGGCGGGTTCAGGTGCTGCTTCACCTCTCTGATGCAGGTTTTAATCCACTGTGGGACATCTGCATCCCAGTTGTTTTGAGTCTGACTTCAGCCTCGGTTTTTAGACTTACCTCTCCTCACCTGAGACCTCAGGACACCTGCATCACCATCATAGTTTTCACCTGAACGGTGGTGCAGCTCCCACACCATCTGCGCATGTTTGCGGAGGTCTTTCAGGGTGGGGTTTTTGGTCCTGCAGAAAAGGGCGACATCGAACCTCACACTGTTGTGGAGGTTGTTAACGAAGAGGGACTTAAAAGTCTGGTCTTTGTCCAATCCTGGTGCATTGTGGTCTTGGAAGTAGGCAGCCCGTAGGCACCTATAAATACTATCTGGGAGTCTCCGCCCCCTTTTGAGTGATTGTAAATGCACCAAAGTTTGCAGAGGCAGGATCATTGTGCAGATGATCCTGCTTCCCTAAGTGCATGACAGAGGGCTGAGTAATGGTCTCTGATGGCAGATGGGAGGGACTCTATGTAAACATAGACACTCCTGGATGTCATCTTCCAGAGAAGCGTAAGCTTCTCTCGGGACGAAGGATGAGGCAGGTTGAAGAGGCAGCGTTCAACCTCCCCCAGGTAGTCCGCTACACGAATTTCCGGGTTGTTTGGTTCGAACTGCTCTATGTCCTCTGCAAGGGACTCAAGCTGGCTGGTCCAAAGACCAGGTACCCTTGGGATATCGGAATGGTCAGAGTCATCTGAGCTAGAACATCCTGGTTCTCTCCGGTAGAGAGAGTGAGGGAGCTGATAGCACTGTGAGGTGCTGGAAAATAACAATGTTCCTTCTCCTGAAAAGGAGTGAAAGAGCTGCGAGACCACGTGGTGGTGCGGCTGAGAGCACTGATGGATGTGTGTCATAGCAACTCGCTGTTGAGGTTTCTTCTCTCCTGTGTAGACAGCCATAGAAGACCGGCGACAACAGTCTTCAACTGGGTCATGTGGCTCCCGAGGTATCTTTGCTCTGAGCACGCAGTGTCTCTGACGACTCATGGTAGGAGTCACGCAAAAGCTGTGTTTCGAAAAGTGCGAAAATGTTGTTAATGCACAGGTGATGGCAGGTGGCTTTCACTTCTGTAGTCTATACAAATTGTAACCTCGCAACTATAACACAGTGTTTTTAGCACCTTGGTTGAGCAATAGTTGTGTTAGTGTACATATATCTGGGTAGATACTTGAATAGTGAAAGTACGAGTTTGTCCTAATGAAATTAAAACTTTATTCTAAAAACATACTCAGTATCTCGTCTGAAGCATCTTTTCGGCAACAACTGATGAAAAGACCATAACAGTCAAACCTAGCATAATAAAAGAGGTTGAAACTGCTTTAACCTAATAAACACTTCATGTTTAAACTTGAATTGAAAAGTACCAGTTTGCTCAAAGGAAATAAAAACTTTATTCCAAAATCACTCTATATCCCGTGTGGAGCATCATTTCGGCCACTCCTGATGAAATGAAAATAGCAGTTACTTCACTAAATAAAACTGGTTGAAACTGCTTGAACCTGATAAACACATCATTTAAACTTGAATTGAGAAAGTACTAGTTTGTTCTAATGAAATAAAAACTTTCTTCCAAAATCACTCTATATCCCGTGAGGAGCATCATTTCGGCCACTCCTAATGAAATGAAAATAGCAGTTACTCCACTAAATAAAACTGGTTGAAACTGCTTGAACCTGATAAACACATCATTTAAACTTGAATTGAGAAAGTACTAGTTTGTTCTAATGAAATAAAAACTTTCTTCCAAAATTACTCTATATCCCGTGTGGAGCATCATTTCGGCCACTACTGATTAAATGAAAATAGCAGTTACTCCACTAAATATAATTGGTTGAAAGTACTTGCAACTGCTAAGTCCATCATGTTTAAACTTGAATTGAGAAAGTACTAGTTTGTTGTAATGAAATAAAAACTTTATTCCAAAATTACTCTATATCCCGTGTGGAGCATCATTTCGGCCACTTCTAATGAAATGAAAATAGCAGCTACTCCACTAAATATAATTGTTTGAAAGTGCTTGCAACTGCTAAGTCCATCATGTTTAACCTTGAATTGAGAAAGTACTAGTTTGTTCTAATGAAATAAAAACTTTATTCCAAAATCACTCTATATCTCGTGTGGAGCATCATTTCGGCCACTACTGATGAAATGAAAATAGCAGTTACTCCACTAAATAAAACTGGTTGAAACTGCTTGAACCTGATAAACACATCATTTAAACTTGAATTGAGAAAGTACTAGTTTGTTGTAATGAAATAAAAACTTTATTCCAAAATTACTCTATATACCGTGTGGAGCATCATTTCGGCCACTACTGATGAAATGAAAATAGCAGTTACTCCACTAAATATAATTGTTTGAAAGTGCTTGCAACTGCTAAGTCCATCATGTTTAACCTTGAATTGAGAGAGTACTAGTTTGTTCTAATGAAATAAAAACTTTATTCCAAAAGTACTCTATATCCCGTGTGGAGCATCATTTCGGCCACTTCTAATGAAATGAAAATAGCAGCTACTCCACTAAATATAATTGTTTGAAAGTGCTTGCAACTGCTAAGTCCATCATGTTTAACCTTGAATTGAGAGAGTACTAGTTTGTTCTAATGAAATAAAAACTTTATTCCAAAAGTACTCTATATCCCGTGTGGAGCATCATTTCGGCCACTCCTAATGAAATGAAAATAGCAGCTACTCCACTAAATATAATTGTTTGAAAGTGCTTGAACCTGATAAACACATCATTTAAACTTGAATTGAGAAAGTACTAGTTTGTTCTAATGAAATAAAAACTTTCTTCCAAAATTACTCTATATCCCGTGTGGAGCATCATTTCGGCCACTCCTAATGAAATGAAAATAGCAGTTACTCCACTAAATATAATTGGTTGAAAGTACTTGCAACTGCTAAGTCCATCATGTTTAAACTTGAATTGAGAAAGTACTAGTTTGTTGTAATGAAATAAAAACTTTATTCCAAAATTACTCCATATCCCGTGTGGAGCATCATTTCGGCCACTTCTAATGAAATGAAAATAGCAGCTACTCCACTAAATATAATTGTTTGAAAGTGCTTGCAACTGCTCAGTCCATCATGTTTAACCTTGAATTGAGAAAGTACTAGTTTGTTCTAATGAAATAAAAACTTTATTCCAAAAGTACTCTATATCCCGTGTGGAGCATCATTTCGGCCACTTCTAATGAAATGAAAATAGCAGCTACTCCACTAAATATAATTGTTTGAAAGTGCTTGCAACTGCTAAGTCCATCATGTTTAACCTTGAATTGAGAGAGTACTAGTTTGTTCTAATGAAATAAAAACTTTATTCCAAAAGTGCTCTATATCCCGTGTGGAGCATCATTTCGGCCACTCCTAATGAAATGAAAATAGCAGTTACTCCACTAAATATAATTGTTTGAAAGTGCTTGCAACTGCTAAGTCCATCATGTTTAACCTTGAATTGAGAAAGTACTAGTTTGTTCTAATGAAATAAAAACTTTATTCCAAAATAACTCTATATCTCGCGTGGAGCATCATTTCGGCCACTACTGATGAAATGAAAATAGCAGTTACTCCACTAAATAAAACTGGTTGAAACTGCTTGAACCTGATAAACACATCATTTAAACTTGAATTGAGAAAGTAGTAGTTTGTTCTAATGAAATAAAAACTTTCTTCCAAAATCACTCTATATCCCGTGTGGAGCATCATTTCGGCCACTCCTAATGAAATGAAAATAGCAGTTACTCCACTAAATATAATTGGTTGAAAGTACTTGCAACTGCTAAGTCCATCATGTTTAAACTTGAATTGAGAGAGTACTAGTTTGTTCTAATGAAATAAAAACTTTATTCCAAAAGTACTCTATATCCCGTGTGGAGCATCACTTCGGCCACTCCTAATGAAATGAAAATAGCAGCTACTCCACTAAATATAATTGTTTGAAAGTGCCTACAACTGCTAAGTCCATCATGTTTAACCTTGAATTGAGAGAGTACTAGTTTGTTCTAATGAAATAAAAACTTTATTCCAAAAGTACTCTATATCCCGTGAGGAGCATCATTTCGGCCACTACTGATGAAATGAAAATAGCAGTTACTCCACTAAATAAAACTGGTTGAAACTGCTTGAACCTGATAAACACATCATTTAAAAGTTGAATAGTGAGAGTTTAGTATGTTTCGTGAAATACAAACTTTATTCTAAAAACACACTCAGTTAATCGTCTGAAGCATTTTTTCGGCCACAACTGATGAGAAGACCATAGCAGTCAAATCCAGCATAATGAAACTGCTTAAACCTGATAAACACTTCATGTTTAAACTTGAATACTGAAAGTACGACTATGGTCTAGTAAAATACAAACTTTATTCTAAAAACCAACTCTCAAGCTCCTCATCCTATCTCTAAGGGTGCGCTCAGCCACCCTACGCAGGAAGCTCACTTCAACCGCTTGTATCCGGGATCTCGTTCTTTCGGTCATGACCCATAGTTCATGGCTGTGGTGGAGGCAATAACTCGGGTTTGGGAGGAGTTCGGAGAGGCCATGGAAGAGGACTTTCGGTCTGCCCCGAGGAAATTCTGGCAAACCGACTCCATACTCCGGGAGCATGGAGTCCGGGGCCCTTCATCCCTGCAACATCGCGTGACGCGGGGACGGTACCTCTGGACAGGCAGAATGGGGTCGTGGTCCCTCTCTTGTGGTGAGAGGGACCACGTGGTGAGGTGTGTTCCAACTACAGAGGGATCACACTCCTCAGCCTCCCCAGGAAAGTCTATTCCAGTGTACTGGAGTGGCGGGTCCGGCCGTTAGTCAATCCAAGAGGAATAATGCGGTTTTCATTCTGGTCGTGGAACACTGGACCAGCTCTATACCCTCCACCAGCTGCTTGAGGGTTCATGGGAGTTTGCCCAACCAGTCCACATGTGTTTTCTGGATCTGGAGAAGGCGTTCGACCGCGTCCCCTGAGACATCCTGTGGGGGGGTGCTCCGGGAGCATGGAGTCCGGGGCCCTTTTTTAAGGGCTGTTCGGTCTTTGTTTTCCCGGAACAGGAGTTTGGTTTGCATTGGCGGCAATAAGTCGGACCTGTTTGCAGTGGTTTCACCTGATCCGCCAGTGGCAGACAGAAAAAAGCATTAGCCAAATCTATACAAGAGAAAAATCTATGTTCAGGTGAGAGATGTGACAACGCAGGAATCTCGTTTCTCTGCACAGGTTGCCGGGACCGGCAGCCAGGGGGGACTCGGCTGAGATCCTCAACACCAGCCCCTGGGTTCTTCTCAGGGTGATAAAGAGGAAGTGGTCCGAGCCCAGGTGAACGGGTCGATTTAAGGTCGTCGAGAGGACGTCTCACGCTGTTCGGCTGAGTGACAAAGGCTCCCCAGGAAAGTCTATTCCAGGGTACTGGAGAGGAGGGTCCGGCCGTTAGTCGAACCCTGGATACAAGAGGAACAATGCGGTGCCATCTGTCGCAGTGTACTCTGGCGGGAAAACCACATCGCACTCTTATGAAAACCTCCATCCATCTGAAGAAAGTTGCCCCTGGATCGGCTGATCCAGGAGACAGCTCCACACGTCAAAGGGCAGAATAATCCCTGTACACCGAAGTACGAAGAACACAGAGAAGTAGACGACAGCAAGGGAGGAGGTGAAATAGCGCTCCTCTCTGTTCATGTGACGTGACATGTCCATCCATCCATCCATCCATCCATTTTCTGCCGCTTATCCGGGGCCGGGTCGCGAAGGCAGCAATCCAAGCAGAGTTGCCCAGACTTCCCTCGCCCCAGACACTTCCTCCAGCTCCTCCGGTGGCACCCCAAGGCGTTCCCAGGCCAGCCGAGAGACATAGTCTCTCCAGCGTGTCCTGGGTCTGCCCCGAGGCCTCCTATCGGAGGGACATGCCCGGAACACCTCTCTCGGGAGGCGTCCGGGGGGCATCCGAAATAGATGCCCGAGCCACCTCAGCTGGCTCCTCACGATGTGGAGGAGCAGCGGCTCTACTCCGAGCTCCTCCCTGGTGACTGAGCTCCTCACCCTATCTCTAAGGGTACGCCCAGCCACCCTACGGAGGAAGATCATTTCAGCCGCTTGTATCCGGGATCTCGTTCTTTCGGTCATGACCCATAGTTCATGACCATAGGTGAGGGTAGGAACGAAGATCGACCGGTAAATCGAGAGCTTCGCTTTTTGGCTCAGCTCCTTCTTCACCACGACGGACCGATACAACGTCCGCATAACTGCAGACGCTGCACCGATCCGCCTGTCGATCTCACGCTCCATCTTTCCCCCACTCGTGAACAAGACCCCAAGATACTTAAACTCCTCCACTTGGGACAAGGGCACTCCACCAACCTGGAGGGGGCAAGCCACCTTTTTCCGGTCGAGAACCATGGCCTCGGATTTAGAGGTGCTGATCCTCATCCCAGCTGCTTCACACTCGGCTGCGAACCGTGTCAGTGCACGCTGGAGATCCAGGCTTGATGGGGCCAACAGAACCACATCATCCGCAAATAGCAGAGATGAGATTCTGTGGTCCCCATGCCGGACCCCCTCCGGCCCCCGGCTGTGCCTAGAAATTCTGTCCATATATATGATGAACAGAACCGGTGATAAAGGACACCCCTGCCGGAGGCCAACGTGCACAGGGAACAGGTCCGACTTACTGCCGGCAATGCGAACCAGACTCCTGCTCCTGCTCGTATTATGTAATCTGATATATGTATTTTTGTAATCTCTTGTTTGTGTGATTATTAAATTCACTATAGAAGAAATTAACTCTGTTCCTGCCTCTCCCGGATCAAACGAACAAGCAGGAATTCAGGGGAACACAGGAACGAATTCCAACACTAAGCATCTCTACCTAAAGTCAGTAAGACGATTTCTCTAGATTAAACCAGTCTGAGATGCTATATCTAAAGACAGTAACGGGATTGATATTTTATTTTTTTTATTTTTTTTTTATTAAACCAGCCTGAGCAGCTCCATCTAGAGACAGTAACGTGATTTTCTAAATCAAACCAGCCTGAGCAGCACCATCTAGAGACAGTAACGTGATTTTCTAAATCAAACCAGCCTGATCAGCTCTATCTAAAGACAGTAATGTGATTTTCTAGATCAAACCAGCCTGATCAGCTCTATCTAAAGGCAGTAACACAATTTTTCAAGATTAAACCAGCCTGAGCAGCACGTGATTTTCTAGATTAAACCAGCAAGACCAGCTCTATCTCAAGGCAGTAACACAATTTTTCTAGATTAAACTAGCCTGAGCAGTTCTATCTAAAGACAGTAATATGACTTTTCTGGATCAAACCAGCCTGATCAGCTCTATCTAAAGGCAGTAACACGATTTTTCGAGATTAAACCAGCCTGAGCAGCACGTGATTTTCTAGATTAAACCAGCAAGATCAGCTCTATATAAACACAGTAACACGATTTGTCTAGATTAAACCAGCCTGAGCAGCTCTATCTTAAGAAAATAACATGATTTTTTTCTCAATTAAACCAGCCTGAGCAGCTCTATCTTAAAGGTGTACAGTAGGATTTTCCCGAATTTTAGGAAAGAACCGCCCTCTCCACCTTTTGAAAAATGCACATGCGCAAAGCTCTACCTGCTCCCGAGACGGAACGCCTACTAAAACGTGTGCGAGAGACATGAACGAGCCCAGTTCTCCTCGTGCACGCCCTGTTTACAAGTCACAAGTCGGCATCGCTTACACAAGCTCACTTTACAAGAAGATTTGAACTTTTTCCACTAATCAACCCTGGAAATTTACAATATAGACGTAGATAACTTTTACTGGAAGGGATTTGAAATGGATTTCTCCAAATAGAATGCCAAACTTTACCTGTCGAGTAGAAACTTCGCGACTGAAGCATCAGTGGGAAGCCCAACCTGGGATTTCAGCGCACGCCATCGTGTGAAAGAATCTCCCAAAAACACTCTGGTCTTGTTTCTCTCTTCCGAAGCCTTTCTCTTCTTCTCATACACTTCGAAGACACTTTTTCTCTTTTGCGACCCTCTGCCATTTTCAAAGTACCCGGTGAGAACTGCGAGCTCGCTGAAGGCGTAGCTCACCATATACACCTGAAAGCGCGCATGCGCAGAAAGTGAAAACTAATAAATCCACGCTACCTGGGGACGAGCACGTACGACGGCCTTGCGTAATATATCACCAGAATGATTGACAGTTGGGAGTACCAATAGTCTTGATGATCCACCCGGAAAAAGAAAATCCTCCTGTACACCTTTAAGACAGTAACATGATTTTACTTGATTAAACCAGCCTGAGAAGCTCTATCTTAAAAAAGTACACTCAAAAATGAAATGACAGAATTGTTTTTTCAGTGTGACATGATTTTCCTCGATTAAACCATGGTCCAAGTGGAGGAACGTGGGAGCAGCGCTTCAAAGGGTTGAGTGGAAATCTCCACCAACGGCTGATCCCACGTTTCATCGGGCTCATCCATCCCTCCGGACAGGGCCTCACAGCCAGAGACAGGTGAGCCGTTTAGGGACTATTCAGTAACAAGAACTTAGAGCTGTGATTTCACTTGTATATAAGTTAAAGATGTAAAGCAAAGTTGGACTCTTCAGGTGATGAAACATACATTAAATGTCCACCAATGACTGTTGAGATGGTTGATCATTTAGTTTTAAACGTAGTAAACATAGAAAATACTTTGGCTGGTTATTGTGATTAAATTAAATTACATCTCACAACAAAACATGCTTTTAAAATAACAAAGACATTTGATCCAAATTACATTGAATTTAATACAAGAGACCCATTCTACAAAACAAACCTTTCCTCCTGCAATTAGCCTTTCAATACCACCTCACTCCGTGTGTGTTGTCATCACAATCAATCAAAGTGGTCTGGTGTCTCCTGGTGTTGATCTTAAGAGTCTCTCAACTTGTGGAACCTGTGCATTTAACACTTTTCTTTTGTCTACAGTGTGTTGTGGGAATCTCCCAGAACCTGTATCTCGCCCACCTTGCTGCTCCTCCTGTCACCTGCAGTACAAGGTGATTTCGTCTGTCCACTTCTGGCTCTAAAGACTCTTCTGGCTGTTTGTACCTACATGAACATCATTACATGCAGCTTGTTTACCAGAGCTTTACTTCAAGTCATTGCACAGCTAGAAAACTTTAGTTTATTAAGTCTCAGTAAGGTCTGAGTGTGTATCACATGTTTAGGTGCAACCAGGGTTGGGTAGTAATGGAATACATGTAACAGTGTTTCATAACTAGGATACAAAAAACATATAACATATATGTTATATAACATATAACTGTAATCTGTTACAGTACATAAAAAAATGTGTAATCTCATTACAGGTATATTCGATAAAAACTGGGATTACTGAGCAGGATTACAGTAGAAATCAGATGGAATAAACTAGAAATGCAGCTGTCACATGCGCCATGCATTGGCATTGCGACACTTCCAGACGCTTTCAGGCTGACAATCCATGCTTTGCCATGGATTATGCAGAGAGTTGCTTTCATCACTATGTTTTAAAGTCGGAGAAATCTCTTAACCTCTCTGTACAATGCAAACTATGTCTCCCAGCCGTGAAAGTGCTGTGAACGTCCAGGAACTGGACATCTCACCTGAAGAAACATAGAAACATAAAACCCGCTCACTTTCACTGATACACACATGGACTCTGTTTACTAGTTTTATTAGCTCGTAACATGCTTCCTACCTGTTCTCAATACGTTTAGAGGGCGACACGTGCCATCACTTTTTTCTTTTTACTCAATGAGTGACTCATGCTGCCAGATACAGCCTCTCATCAAACATTCACATTTAGTCCGGAAAAAAAACAACATTAAAACTAATGAGGAAGCGGGGAGAGAGAGAGAGAGAGAGAGAGAGAGAGAGAGAGAGAGAGAGAGAGAGAGAGAGGGAGAGAGAGTTTTAGAAAAGATGGGCACATTTTCTTGAATAGAAATTGAAAGCTTTATTTATATTGTGGCTTTCTTGTCATTTTTTTATGTTTTATTATGGCCAGGCAAGAGTAGAGGCACGGCTTTTCAGAGGTTGATGGACTCGGTGCTGCGCGACCTCGCTTTCGTTTCTGTTTACCTGGACGACATCTTGGTGGCTAGTTCTTCAGTTGAGGAGCATTTTTCACACCTAAAGCAAGTTTTTCAGCGCCTTCAGCAGGGGTGGGCAATTATTTTTCCGAAGGGGCCAAATGAGAAGCAGAAAATATTGTGGAGGGCCGGGCCAAAAGTTTAAACTCTATTCTGCATATGAATTTTATTTCTACATTGAAAGCAGCAAATGGCATTGTTTACACATGCTGGTAAGTGTCTGTGTTATTATTAGGTAAAGAGAAAGTGAGGGTTATTTTAACAAAAAATGTTTTCATTCAGTGCAGTTATTCAAAACAATTGTAAACATGAAACATTTGTAACTCTTTTTTTAATTACATTAACCAAAAACACTTTTTTCTATTAAGACATCACAATGTCTTTGTATGTCAAATATCATCAACAAGATATGTCACATAATGATTGTCAAACTGCCAAGCTGTGCAGACAAAAAGTAATAGTGAACACACTTTTGTGTATTTTCTTGTTCAGTGAGAGAAATCTAGCCTTTGCTGCCCTTTAACGAGTGCATTAAAGTCAGGTTGAATGTCTGAGGTGGAGATGCGAAGCACAGCTGACAGATGATCATCAGTAAGAGAGGATCTGAACCTGGATTTGGTAAACTTCATTACTGAGAGTGTTTGTTCACATATGTAGGTAGATCCAAACAGAACCAACATCTTCTGAGCATGTCTCCTCATGTTTGGAAAGTTCTCCTCCTTAAGAGATGAGTAGAACTCCAGCAGTGATGCTGACTGCCAGTACTGTGTCAGACTGCAGGTCAATGAGCTCCAGCTGAACATCACTGGGTGCATCATCTACTCTGCAGGCAAAGGGAGAGGAAACCAGGTGCATTTCATCCGCAATGTTTTTACAATCATCAAATCGCCTTAAAAACTCACCATGCAAATGTCCTAACATGGATGAGTACCTGCAGAGATGATTAGCTGATGGTCTGACTTCTTTAAGGGTTTGCATGTGAGTGAGAGTGTTGTTCTGTAGTTGACTTGAAAGAAACAGCAACTTTCTCATAAAAGCCTTCACCAGGTTATGCATGTCATGAACGAAAAGGCCCTTGCCTTGCAGTTTAGTGTTCAGTTCATTCATCAGTGCCGTCACATCAACAGCAAATGCAAAATCTGCCATCCAGTTCATATCTGAAAGCTCGGGATGTTTTTGCCTTTCATCTCACAAAACTCTTGAATCACTGTTTTCAGGTCCCAAAATCTTTTGAGCACTTTGCCCAGACTGAGGCATCTGACAGCTGTGTGGTACATGATGTCACCATGTTCATTCTCATGCTCTTCTAAAAGTGCAACAAACTGCCTGTGATTTAATGGTCGTGCCCTGATAAAGTTAACCATTTTTGTTACAACATCAATAACATGGTTAAGTTTTAGCACAGACCTGCACAGTACATGCTGATGTATAATACAATGTATCAACACTAAATGATTCTCTGTGCCGAGTTCAGTCACTTTATCTTGGATCTGTTTCAAAAGTCCGACATGTTTTCCTGTCATATTCGGACAACCATCAGAAGTGACGCCTACCAGTTTGTCCCATTTCAGTCCAAGCTTGACCATGCATGCATCGACCTCCTTGAACAGATCGCTTCCCGTTGTCGTTCCTTTTATTGACCTCAATGCTGCCAGCTCCTCCGTAATCTTGAAGTCCTGCCTTATTCCCCGGAGAAACACCAGTAACTGGGCAGTGTCACGGACATCACAGCTCTCATCCAAAGCCAAAGAGAAAAAGTCAAAACTTTCAACTCCACTTTTGAGCTGACATTTGAGATTCTCCGCGATTCCTTCCACCCTTCTGGTGACGGTTCGCCTGGACAGCGGGACTTTTTCAAATGCTTCTTTATTCTCAGGGCATATTAGCGCGGCAGAGTCCACCAAGCACTCTTTCACAAACTCGCCATCCGAGAACGGCTTGCTGTTTTTAGCTATTTTGTGGGATATGACGAAGCTGGTCTTGGTCACTGCATCCCGGGCTGTGTGTAACTTGCTAAAACAGCCTTGTTGTTTTGCTAGCTTTGCTAGCAAGTCTTCTGATATTCGCGCTCTCTCAGCCTCCGCCAAGTGTCTGTATTTCTCCGCGTGTTTTGTCTCATAATGCCGACTCACATTATACTCCTTAAACACGGCGACGTGCTCACCACAATCTAAACAGACGGGTTTACCACCGACTTCAGTAAACAAATATTTAGTGCTCCAAATCTTCTTGAAATTTCGGCCTTCAGCATCCACCTTTCTTTTCTTGACGTGCCCGTACATCATTGAGGGGCGACAATGACCGCTAATCACATGCACTGATTGACTTGTTTTACGGGGTACGTATACGACGTACGTAGGTTACGTACACTGTTCATAAATAAACAGGCTTCAAAGTAAAAGCATTTCCGTTTTAGTTTATACAGCCGATGGTTTTAGTCCACGCATTAAAATTCGAAAGAAGCTTTTGTTTTCTTAATTCTAAGCAATCTTTCGCGGGCCGGTCAGAATCGGGTCCCGCGGGCCTTAAAATACCCAGGTCTGGCCTTGAGGAACATGGCCTTATTGTCAACCCTGCTAAGTGCCAGTTTGGTCTGCCTGTGATTGACTTTTTGGGTCATCGTATTTCAACTCAGGGTGCCATTCCGTTGCCTTCTAAGGTGCAAGCGGTGACAGATTTTCCTCGTCCAGCCTCGGTTAAGGCCCTGCAGGAGTTTTTGGGCATGATTAATTTCTACAACCTTTCATATTGAGATTACAACTATATACCAAATAAATGTTTTATCAGCTCTATCAATTACAATGGTCAAATTGTCTGAATGGCTACATACAGAAAATCGTGGGTTTAAATCCACCTGGAGGTGTTTGTGGAATTAACTTGTGTGTGCATGTGTTTCCTCAGGGTTCTCTGGTTTTCTTCCACAGTCCAATTAAATGCATGCTAATGGTAATACTAAACTGACTCTCTGTGTATGTCCCGTGGCAGACTGATGACGTGTTCTGTTTCTTTTGTGGCTGTGTAAAACACATTGGTTACTGTGGAACTGTGCTGTGTATTCATCAACAACATCTCACATGTTGGAAGATAAACAAGAGCACGGAGCAACATTTTATCAAAAATAATTTATTTATGAAAAATTATTCATTAGAATAAATTGGTTATTTATCAAATAATAATGACATTGGGCCACCACCAGCTAAACTGGAAATAGTTAATGCCAAAAAAAGTGTTATTTAAATTGAATAATGTTTCTCTTTAGATATAACAATTTTGAATAACAGGGAAGGTGTGAGATTCGAGCGCAGGCTGTTTCAAACCAGTGAATTCAGGCCCAGGACCGCTTGACCCCGTCAGCTAGAAAGGGTATGTACTGGGTTTCAGAAGATGGCAGTGCCTCGAGGTCAGTGGGGACGCGCACTGGGTGGGGGGGAGTGAGTCTGTGACTCCCCCCCCCTTTTGTGCGAGTCCCTTGCGAAGATCGTGTGATAATCGTGGGAGACGTCCTCATACAAATGCATCTCCTTGTTTCTGTTGTGGTAAAGCGCGAGCCTCAGCAGAGCGTTGCTCGGTCTTTGACTCGAAGCCTGAATAAGGTTCTTCTGGTACAGACATGGTCTGTTTGCCTGAAATGTCTGTATTCTCTGGTTGAGTCATTGGAGCGTGCACAACCATGTCACCTTCGGTGCTCGGTTTTGTACCATGAAGAACCTGTTCAAGGTTAACATGGTGAGTGCTGGTGATGGTTTTGGTTGTGGAAATGAGGAGAGTTGTGTCATGCGTGTCGTCGCTGGTGAGGGACGAAGGCAGATTGTCAATGAGATGAGAATTAGTTCAAGATTGTGGAATGAACTGTCAGTTAACATCTCTAAAGGTGGAAATGCGGTCACTTTAATCTGACCAGGTGTCAGATAGGTGTCAGATTTTGGACCCGTGGGTTGGCTGAACGATGGCTGTTGGAAGCTGGGTGGCCTAGTTCTGTGTGGTGTGGTCAAGTCCTGAGTGAAGCCTCGGATGTTTATGCTACACTCTTCCACCTGAAGTGGCTTTCCTTAAGTGGCATGCGCAAGCGTGGTTCTAGCAACCCGTGCGAAGGTGTCTGAACACATGAGGGGGATTTCTGACCCAGTACCAAGCAGTGAGAGAGTGTCAACAACCCCTACCACCACTGAAGTGTATCTGTGGTTGGCATAGCCAAGATTACCCAAGAATGTCAAATGGGCCTCTTTCACCTCCTGGATCTCCTCCTCCTGCCAAAATGAACTTTGTGTGCGGAGGGGAGGGGCCAAGTCATGCGGTCAGGGGGAGCCAGGTCCCTTCTTACCAGGCGGGTTCAGGTGCTGCTTCACCTCTCTGATGCAGGTTTTAATCCACTGTGGGACATCTGCATCCCAGTTGTTTTGAGTCTGACCTCAGCCTCGGTTTTTAGACTTACCTCTCCTCACCTGAGACCTCAGGACACCTGCATCACCATCATAGTTTTCACCTGAACGGTGGTGCAGCTCCCACACCATCTGCGCATGTTTGCGGAGGTCTTTCATGGTGGGGTTTTTGGTCCTGCAGAAAAGGGCGACATCGATCCTCACACTGTTGTGGAGGTTGTTAACGAAGAGGGACTTAAAAGTCTGGTCTTTGTCCAATCCTGATGCATTGTGGCCTTGGAAGTAGGCAGCCCGTAGGCACCTATAAATACTATCTGGGAGTCTCCGCCCCCTTTTGAGTGATTGTAAATGCACCAAAGTTTGCAGAGGCAGGATCATTGTGCAGATGATCCTGCTTCCCTAAGTGCATGACAGAGGGCTGAGTAATGGTCTCTGATGGCAGATGGGAGGGACTCTATGTAAACATAGACACTCCTGGATGTCATCTTCCAGAGAAGCGTAAGCTTCTCTCGGGACGAAGGATGAGGCAGGTTGAAGAGGCAGCGTTCAACCTCCCCCAGGTAGTCCGCTACACGAATTTCCGGGTTGTTTGGTTCGAACTGCTCTATGTCCTCTGCAAGGGACTCAAGCTGGCTGGTCCAAAGACCAGGTACCCTTGGGATATCGGAATGGTCAGAGTCATCTGAGCTAGAACATCCTGGTTCTCTCCGGTAGAGAGAGTGAGGGAGCTGATAGCACTGTGAGGTGCTGGAAAATAACAATGTTCCTTCTCCTGAAAAGGAGTGAAAGAGCTGCGAGACCACGTGGTGGTGCGGCTGAGAGCACTGATGGATGTGTGTCATAGCAACTCGCTGTTGAGGTTTCTTCTCTCCTGTGTAGACAGCCATAGAAGACCGGCGACAACAGTCTTCAACTGGGTCATGTGGCTCCCGAGGTATCTTTGCTCTGAGCACGCAGTGTCTCTGACGACTCATGGTAGGAGTCACGCAAAAGCTGTGTTTCGAAAAGTGCGAAAATGTTGTTAATGCACAGGTGATGGCAGGTGGCTTTCACTTCTGTAGTCTATACAAATTGTAACCTCGCAACTATAACACAGTGTTTTTAGCACCTTGGTTGAGCAATAGTTGTGTTAGTGTACATATATCTGGGTAGATACTTGAATAGTGAAAGTACGAGTTTGTCCTAATGAAATTAAAACTTTATTCTAAAAACATACTCAGTATCTCGTCTGAAGCATCTTTTCGGCAACAACTGATGAAAAGACCATAACAGTCAAACCTAGCATAATAAAAGAGGTTGAAACTGCTTTAACCTAATAAACACTTCATGTTTAAACTTGAATTGAAAAGTACCAGTTTGCTCAAAGGAAATAAAAACTTTATTCCAAAATCACTCTATACCCCGTGTGGAGCATCATTTCGGCCACTCCTGATGAAATGAAAATAGCAGTTACTTCACTAAATAAAACTGGTTGAAACTGCTTGAACCTGATAAACACATCATTTAAACTTGAATTGAGAAAGTACTAGTTTGTTCTAATGAAATAAAAACTTTCTTCCAAAATCACTCTATATCCCGTGAGGAGCATCATTTCGGCCACTCCTAATGAAATGAAAATAGCAGTTACTCTACTAAATAAAACTGGTTGAAACTGCTTGAACATGATAAACACATCATTTAAACTTGAATTGAGAAAGTACTAGTTTGTTCTAATGAAATAAAAACTTTATTCCAAAAGTACTCTATATCTCGTGTGGAGCATCATTTCGGCCACTCCTAATGAAATGAAAATAGCAGCTACTCCACTAAATATAATTGTTTGAAAGTGCCTACAACTGCTAAGTCCATTATGTTTAACCTTGAATTGAGAAAGTACTAGTTTGTTGTAATGAAATAAAAACTTTCTTCCAAAATTACTCTATATCCCGTGCGGAGCATCATTTCGGTAACTCCTAATGAAATGAAAATATCCAGTTACTCCACTAAATATAATTGGTTGAAAGTACTTGCAACTGCTAAGTCCATCATGTTTAAACTTGAATTGAGAAAGTACTAGTTTGTTCTAATGAAATAAAAACTTTATTCCAAAATCACTCTATATCCCGTGAGGAGCATCATTTCGGCCACTCCTAATGAAATGAAAATAGCAGCTACTCCACTAAATATAATTGTTTGAAAGTGATTGCAACTGCTAAGTCCATCATGTTTAACCTTGAATTGAGAAAGTACTAGTTTGTTCTAATGAAATAAAAACTTTCTTCCAAAATCACTCTATATCTCGTGTGGAGCATCATTTCGGCCACGACTGATGAAATGAAAATAGCAGTTACTCCACTAAATAAAACTGGTTGAAACTGCTTGAACCTGATAAACACATCATTTAAACTTGAATTGAGAAAGTACTAGTTTGTTCTACTGAAATAAAAACTTTATTCCAAAATTACTCTATATACCGTGTGGAGCATCATTTCGGCCACTCCTAATGAAATGAAAATAGCAGTTACTCCACTAAATATAATTGGTTGAAAGTACTTGCAACTGCTAAGTCCATCATGTTTAAACTTGAATTGAGAAAGTACTAGTTTGTGTAATGAAATAAAAACTTTATTCCAAAATCACTCTATATCCCGTGAGGAGCATCATTTCGGCCACTCCTAATGAAATGAAAATAGCAGCTACTCCACTAAATATAATTGTTTGAAAGTGATTGCAACTGCTAAGTCCATCATGTTTAACCTTGAATTGAGAAAGTACTAGTTTGTTCTAATGAAATAAAAACTTTATTCCAAAAGTACTCTATATCCCGTGTGGAGCATCATTTCGGCCACTCCTGATGAAATGAAAATAGCAGTTACTCTACTAAATAAAACTGGTTGAAACTGCTTGAACCTGATAAACACATCATTTAAACTTGAATTGAGAAAGTACTAGTTTGTTCTAATGAAATAAAAACTTTATTCCAAAATCACTCTATATCCCGTGAGGAGCATCATTTCGGCCACTCCTAATGAAATGAAAATAGCAGTTACTCCACTAAATATAATTGTTTGAAAGTGCTTGCAACTGCTAAGTCCATCATGTTTAACCTTGAATTGAGAAAGTACTAGTTTGTTCTAATGAAATAAAAACTTTATTCCAAAAGTACTCTATATCCCGTGTGGAGCATCATTTCGGCCACTACTGATGAAATGAAAATAGCAGTTACTCCACTAAATAAAATTGGTTGAAACTGCTTGAACCTGATAAACACATCATTTAAACTTGAATTGAGAAAGTACTAGTTTGTTCAAATGAAATAAAAACTTTATTCCAAAATCACTCTGTATCCCGTGAGGAGCATCATTTCAGCCACTCCTGATGAAATGAAAATAGCAGTTACTCCACTAAATAAAACAGGTTGAAACTGCTTGAACCTGATAAACACATCATTTAAACTTGAATTGAGAAAGTACTAGTTTGTTCTAATGAAATAAAAACTTTATTCCAAAATCACTCTATATCCCGTGAGGAGCATCATTTCGGCCACTCCTAATGAAATGGAAATAGCAGTTACTCCACTAAATATAATTGGTTGAAAGTACTTGCAACTGCTAAGTCCATCATGTTTAAACTTGAATTGAGAAAGTACTAGTTTGTTCTAATGAAATAAAAACTTTATTCCAAAATCACTCTGTATCCCGTGAGGAGCATCATTTCGGCCACTACTGATGAAATGAAAATAGCAGTTACTCCACTAAATCAAACTGGTTGAAACTGCTTGAACCTGATAAACATATCATTTAAAAGTTGAATAGTGAGAGTTTAGTATGTTTCGTGAAATACAAACTTTATTCTAAAAACACACTCAGTATCTCGTCTGAAGCATTTTTTCGGCCACAACTGATGAGAAGACCATAGCAGTCAAATCCAGCATAATGAAACTGCTTAAACCTGATAAACACTTCATGTTTAAACTTGAAAAGTGAAAGTACGACTATGGTCTAGTAAAATACAAACTTTATTCTAAAAACCAACTCTCAAGCTCCTCATCCTATCTCTAAGGGTGCGCTCAGCCACCCTACGCAGGAAGCTCACTTCAACCGCTTGTATCCGGGATCTCGTTCTTTCGGTCATGACCCATAGTTCATGGCTGTGGTGGAGGCAATAACTCGGGTCTGGGAGGAGTTCGGAGGGGCCATGGAAGAGGACTTTCGGTCTGCCCCGAGGAAATTCTGGTAAACCGACTCCATACTCCGGGAGCATGGAGTCCGGGGCCCTTCATCCCTGCAACATCGCGTGACGCGGAGACGGTACCTCTGTACAGGCAGAATGGGGTCGTGGTCCCTCTCTTGTGGTGAGAGGGACCACGTGGGACACTCTGTAGTGTGTTCCAACTACAGAGGGATCACACTCCTCAGCCTCCCCAGGAAAGTCTATTCCAGTGTACTGGAGTGGAGGGTCCGGCCGTTAGTCAAACCTTGGATCCAAGAGGAATAATGCGGTTTTCATTCTGGTCGTGGAACACTGGACCAGCTCGATACCCTCCACCAGCTGCTTGAGGGTTCATGGGAGTTTGCCCAACCAGTCCACATGTGTTTTCTGGATCTGGAGAAGGCGTTCGACCGCGTCCCCTGAGACATCCTGTGGGGGGGTGCTCCGGGAGCATGGAGTCTGGGGCCCTTTGTTGAGGGCTGTTCGGTCTTTGTATTCCCGGAACAGGAGTTTCGTTTGCATTGGCGGCAATAAGTCGGACCTGTTTGCAGTGGTTTCACCTGATCCGCCAGTGCCGGACAGAAAAAAGCATTAGCCAAATCTATACAAGAGAAAAATCTATGTTCAGGTGAGAGATGTGACAACGCAGTTTTGAGATGTCTGGAATCTCGTTTCTCTGCACAGGTTGCCGGGACCGGCAGCCAGGGGGGACTCGGCTGAGATCCTCAACACCAGCCCCTGGGTTCTTCTCAGGGTGATAAAGAGGAAGTGGTCCGAGCCCAGGTGAACGGGTCGATTTAAGGTCGTCGAGAGGACGTCTCACGCTGTTCGGCTGAGTGACAAAGGCTCCCCAGGAAAGTCTATTCCAGGGTACTGGAGAGGAGGGTCCGGCCGTTAGTCGAACCCTGGATACAAGAGGAACAATGCGGTGCCATCTGTCGCAGTGTACTCTGGCGGGAAAACCACATCGCACTCTTATGAAAACCTCCATCCATCTGAAGCAAGTTGCCCCTTGATCGGCTAATCCAGGAGACAGCTCCACACGTCAAAGGGCAGTATAATCCCTGTACACCGAAGTAAGAAGAACACAGAGAAGTAGACGACAGCAAGGGAGGAGGTGAAATAGCGCTCCTCTCTGTTCATGTGACGTGACAAGTCCATCCATCCATCCATCCATCCATTTTCTGCCGCTTATCCGGGGCCGGGTCGCGAAGGCAGCAATCCAAGCAGAGTTGCCCAGACTTCCCTCGCCCCAGACACTTCCTCCAGCTCCTCCGGTGGCACCCCAAGGCGTTCCCAGGCCAGCCGAGAGACATAGTCTCTCCAGCGTGTCCTGGGTCTGCCCCGAGGCCTCCTACCGGAGGGACATGCCCGGAACACCTCTCTCGGGAGGCGTCCGGGGGACATCCGAAATAGATGCCCGAGCCACCTCAGCTGGCTCCTCACGATGTGGAGGAGCAGCGGCTCTACTCCGAGCTCCTCCCTGGTGACTGAGCTCCTCACCCTATCTCTAAGGGTACGCCCAGCCACCCTACGGAGGAAGCTCATTTCAGCCGCTTGTATCCGGGATCTCGTTCTTTCGGTCATGACCCATAGTTCATGACCATAGGTGAGGGTAGGAACGAAGATCGACCGGTAAATCGAGAGCTTCGCTTTTTGGCTCAGCTCCTTCTTCACCACGACGGACCGATACAACGTCCGCATAACTGCAGACGCTGCACCGATCCGCCTGTCGATCTCACGCTCCATCTTTCCCCCACTCGTGAACAAGACCCCAAGATACTTAAACTCCTCCACTTGGGACAAGGGCACTCCACCGACCTGGAGGGGGCAAGCCACCTTTTTCCGGTCGAGAACCATGGCCTCGGATTTAGAGGTGCTGATCCTCATCCCAGCTGCTTCACACTCGGCTGCGAACCGTGTCAGTGCACGCTGGAGATCCAGGCTTGATGGGGCCAACAGAACCACATCATCCGCAAATAGCAGAGATGAGATTCTGTGGTCCCCAAGCCGGACCCCCTCCGGCCCCCGGCTGTGCCTAGAAATTCTGTCCATATATATGATGAACAGAACCGGTGATAAAGGACACCCCTGCCGGAGGCCAACGTGCACAGGGAACAGGTCCGACTTACTGCCGGCAATGCGAACCAGACTCCTGCTCCTGCTCGTATTATGTAATCTGATATATGTATTTTTGTAATCTCTTGTTTGTGTGATTATTAAATTCACTATAGAAGAAATTAACTCTGTTCCTGCCTCTCCCGGATCAAACGAACAAGCAGGTATTCAGGGGAACACAGGAACGAATTCCAACACTAAGCATCTCTACCTAAAGTCAGTAAGACGATTTCTCTAGATTAAACCAGTCTGAGATGCTATATCTAAAGACAGTAACGTGATTTTCTAAATCAAACCAGCCTGAGCAGCACCATCTAGAGACACTAACGTGATTTTCTAAATCAAACCAGCCTGATCAGCTCTATCTAAAGACAGTAATGTGATTTTCTAGATCAAACCAGCCTGATCAGCTCTATCTAAAGGCAGTAACACAATTTTTCAAGATTAAACCAGCCTGAGCAGCACGTGATTTTCTAGATTAAACCAGCAAGACCAGCTCTATCTCAAGGCAGTAACACAATTTTTCTAGATTAAACTAGCCTGAGCAGCTCTATCTAAAGACAGTAATATGACTTTTCTGGATCAAACCAGCCTGATCAGCTCTATCTAAAGGCAGTAACACGATTTTTCGAGATTAAACCAGCCTGAGCAGCACGTGATTTTCTAGATTAAACCAGCAAGATCAGCTCTATATAAACACAGTAACACGATTTGTCTAGATTAAACCAGCCTGAGCAGCTCTATCTTAAGAAAATAACATGATTTTTTTCTCAATTAAACCAGCCTGAGCAGCTCTATCTTAAAGGTGTACAGTAGGATTTTCCCGAATTTTAGGAAAGAACCGCCCTCTCCACCTTTTGAAAAATGCACATGCGCAAAGCTCTACCTGCTCCCGAGACGGAACACCTACTAAAACGTGTGCGAGAGACATGAACGAGCCCAGTTCTCCTCGTGCACGCCCTGTTTACAAGTCACAAGTCGGCATCGCTTACACAAGCTCACTTTACAAGAAGATTTGAACTTTTTCCACTAATCAACCCTGGAAATTTACAATATAGACGTAGATAACTTTTACTGGAAGTGATTTGAAATGGATTTCTCCAAATAGAATGCCAAACTTTACCTGTCGAGTAGAAACTTCGCGACTGAAGCATCAGTGGGAAGCCCAACCTGGGCTTTCAGCGCACGCCATCGTGTGAAAGAATCTCCCAAAAACACTCTGGTCTTGTTTCTCTCTTCCGAAGCCTTTCTCTTCTTCTCATACACTTCGAAGACACTTTTTCTCTTTTGCGACCCTCTGCCATTTTCAAAGTACCCGGTGAGAACTGCGAGCTCGCTGAAGGCGTAGCTCACCATATACACCTGAAAGCGCGCATGCGCAGAAAGTGAAAACTAATAAATCCACGCTACCTGGGGACGAGCACGTACGACGGCCTTGCGTAATATATCACCAGAATGATTGACATTTGGGAGTACCAATAGTCTTGATGATCCACCCGGAAAAAGAAAATCCTCCTGTACACCTTTAAGACAGTAACATGATTTTACTTGATTAAACCAGCCTGAGAAGCTCTATCTTAAAAAAGTACACTCAAAAATGAAATGACAGAATTGTTTTTTCAGTGTGACATGATTTTCCTCGATTAAACCATGGTCCAAGTGGAGGAACGTGGGAGCAGCGCTTCAAAGGGTTGAGTGGAAATCTCCACCAACGGCTGATCCCACGTTTCATCGGGCTCATCCATCCCTCCGGACAGGGCCTCACAGCCATGTAGGTGAGCCGTTTAGGGACTATTCAGTAACAAGAACTTAGAGCTGTGATTTCACTTGTATATAAGTTAAAGATGTAAAGCAAAGTTGGACTCTTCAGGTGATGAAACATACATTAAATGTCCACCAATGACTGTTGAGATGGTTGATCATTTAGTTTTAAACGTAGTAAACATAGAAAATACTTTGGCTGGTTATTGTGATTAAATTAAATTACATCTCACAACAAAACATGCTTTTAAAATAACAAAGACATTTGATCCAAATTACATTGAATTTAATACAAGAGACCCATTCTACAAAACAAACCTTTCCTCCTGCAATTAGCCTTTCAATACCACCTCACTCCGTGTGTGTTGTCCTCACAATCAATCAAAGTGATCTGGTGTCTCCTGGTGTTGATCTTAAGAGTCTCTCAACTTGTGGAACCTGTGCATTTAACACTTTTCTTTTGTCTACAGTGTGTTGTGGGAATCTCCCAGAACCTGTATCTCGCCCACCTTGCTGCTCCTCCTGTCACCTGCAGTACAAGGTGATTTCGTCTGTCCACTTCTGGCTCTAAAGACTCTTCTGGCTGTTTGTACCTACATGAACATCATTACATGCAGCTTGTTTACCAGAGCTTTACTTCAAGTCATTGCACAGCTAGAAAACTTTAGTTTATTAAGTCTCAGTAAGGTCTGAGTGTGTATCACATGTTTAGGTGCAACCAGGGTTGGGTAGTAATGGAATACATGTAACAGTGTTTCATAACTAGGATACAAAAAACATATAACATATATGTTATATAACATATAACTGTAATCTGTTACAGTACATAAAAAAATTTGTAATCTCATTACAGGTATATTCGATAAAAACTGGGATTACTGAGCAGGATTACAGTAGAAATCAGATGGAATAAACTAGAAATGCAGCTGTCACATGCGCCATGCATTGGCATTGCGACACTTCCAGACGCTTTCAGGCTGACAATCCATGCTTTTCCATGGATTATGCAGAGAGTTGCTTTCATCACTATGTTTTAAAGTCGGAGAAATCTCTTAACCTCTCTGTACAATGCAAACTATGTCTCCCAGCCGTGAAAGTGCTGTGAACGTCCAGGAACTGGACATCTCACCTGAAGAAACATAGAAACATAAAACCCGCTCACTTTCACTGATACACACATGGACTCTGTTTACTAGTTTTATTAGCTTGTAACATGCTTCCTACCTGTTCTCAATACGTTTAGAGGGCGACACGTGCCATCACTTTTTTCTTTTTACTCAATGAGTGACTCATGCTGCCAGATACAGCCTCTCATCAAACATTCACATTTAGTCCGGAAAAAAAACAACATTAAAACTAATGAGTAAGCGGGGAGAGAGAGAGAGAGAGAGAGAGAGAGAGAGAGAGAGAGAGAGAGAGAGAGAGAGAGAGAGAGAGAGAGAGTTTTAGAAAAGATGGGCACATTTTCTTGAATAGAAATTGAAAGCTTTATTTATATTGTGGCTTTCTTGTCATTTTTTTATGTTTTATTATGGCCAGGCAAGAGTAGAGGCACGGCTTTTCAGAGGTTGATGGACTCGGTGCTGCGCGACCTCGCTTTCGTTTCTGTTTACCTGGACGACATCTTGGTGGCTAGTTCTTCAGTTGAGGAGCATTTTTCACACCTAAAGCAAGTTTTTCAGCGCCTTCAGCAGGGGTGGGCAATTATTTTTCCGAAGGGGCCAAATGAGAAGCAGAAAATATTGTGGAGGGCCGGGCCAAAAGTTTAAACTCTATTCTGCATATGAATTTTATTTCTACATTGAAAGCAGCAAATGGCATTGTTTACACATGCTGGTAAGTGTCTGTGTTATTATTAGGTAAAGAGAAAGTGAGGGTTATTTTAACAAAAAATGTTTTTATTCAGTGCAGTTATTCAAAACAATTGTAAACATGAAACATTTGTAACTCTTTTTTTAATTACATTAACAAATATCATTAACAAGATATGTCACATTATGATTGTCAAACTGCCAAGCTGTGCAGACAAAAAGTAATAGTGAACACACTTTTGTGTATTTTCTTGTTCAGTGAGAGAAATCTAGCCTTTCCTGCCCTTTAACGAGTGCATTAAAGTCAGGTTGAATGTCTGAGGTGGAGATGCGAAGCACAGCTGACAGATGATCATCAGTAAGAGAGGATCTGAACCTGGATTTGGTAAACTTCATTACTGAGAATGTTTGTTCACATATGTAGGTAGATCCAAACAGAACCAACATCTTCTGAGCATGTCTCCTCATGTTTGGAAAGTTCTCCTCCTTAAGAGATGAGTAGAACTCCAGCAGTGATGCTGACTTAAAGTGCTCTGCCAGTACTGTGTCAGACTGCAGGTCAATGAGCTCCAGCTGAACATCACTGGGTGCATCATCTACTCTGCAGGCAAAGGGAGAGGAAACCAGGTGCATTTCATCCTCAATGTTTTTACAATCATCAAATCGCCTTAAAAACTCACCATGCAAATGTCCTAACATGGATGAGTACCTGCAGAGATGACTAGCTGATGGTCTGACTTCTTTAAGGGTTTGCATGTGAGTGAGAGTGTTGTTCTGTAGTTGACTTGAAAGAAACAGCAACTTTCTCATAAAAGCCTTCACCAGGTTATGCATGTCATGAACGAAAAGGCCCTTGCCTTGCAGTTTAGTGTTCAGTTCATTCATCAGTGCCGTCACATCAACAGCAAATGCAAAATCTGCCATCCAGTTCATATCTGAAAGCTCGGGATGTTTTTGCCTTTCATCTCACAAAACTCTTGAATCACTGTTTTCAGGTCCCAAAATCTTTTGAGCACTTTGCCCAGACTGAGCCATCTGACAGCTGTGTGGTACATGATGTCACCATGTTCATTCTCATGCTCTTCTAAAAGTGCAACAAACTGCCTGTGATTTAATGGTCGTGCCCTGATAAAGTTAACCATTTTTGTTACAACATCAAAAACATGGTTAAGTTTTAGCACAGACCTGCACAGTACATGCTGATGTATAATACAATGTATCAACACTAAATGATGCTCTGTGCCGAGTTCAGTCACTTTATCTTGGATCTGTTTCAAAAGTCCGACATGTTTTCCTGTCATATTCGGACAACCATCAGAAGTGACGCCTACCAGTTTGTCCCATTTCAGTCCAAGCTTGACCATGCATGCATCGACCTCCTTGAACAGATCGCTTCCCGTTGTCGTTCCTTTTATTGACCTCAATGCTGCCAGCTCCTCCGTAATCTTGAAGTCCTGCCTTATTCCCCGGAGAAACACCAGCAACTGGGCAGTGTCACGGACATCACAGCTCTCATCCAAAGCCAAAGAGAAAAAGTAAAAAAATTTCAACTCCACTTTTGAGCTGACATTCGAGATTCTCCGCGATTCCTTCCACCCTTCTGGTGACGGTTCGCCTGGACAGCGGGACTTTTTCAAATGCTTCTTTATTCTCAGGGCATATTAGCGCGGCAGAGTCCACCAAGCACTCTTTCACAAACTCGCCATCCGAGAACGGCTTGCTGTTTTTAGCTATTTTGTGGGATATGACGAAGCTGGTCTTGGTCACTGCATCCCGGGCTGTGTGTAACTTGCTAAAACAGCCTTGTTGTTTTGCTAGCTTTGCTAGCAAGTCTTCTGATATTCGCGCTCTCTCAGCCTCCGCCAAGTGTCTGTATTTCTCCGCGTGTTTTGTCTCATAATGCCGACTCACATTATACTCCTTAAACACGGCGACGTGCTCACCACAAACTAAACAGACGGGTTTACCACCGACTTCAGTAAACAAATATTTAGTGCTCCAAATCTTCTTGAAATTTCGGCCTTCAGCATCCACCTTTCTTTTCTTGACGTGCCCGTACATCATTGAGGGGCGACAATGACCGCTAATCACATGCACTGATTGACTTGTTTTACGGGTTACGTATACGACGTACGTAGGTTACGTACACTGTTCATAAATAAACAGGCTTCAAAGTAAAAGCATTTCCGTTTTAGTTTATACAGCCGATGGTTTTAGTCCACGCATTAAAATTCGAAAGAAGCTTTTGTTTTCTTAATTCTAAGCAATCTTTCGCGGGCCGGTCAGAATCGGGTCCCGCGGGCCTTAAAATGCCCAGGTCTGGCCTTGAGGAACATGGCCTTATTGTCAACCCTGCTAAGTGCCAGTTTGGTCTGCCTGTGATTGACTTTTTGGGTCATCGTATTTCAACTCAGGGTGCCATTCCGTTGCCTTCAAAGGTGCAAGCGGTGACAGATTTTCCTCGTCCAGCCTCGGTTAAGGCCCTGCAGGAGTTTTTGGGCATGATTAATTTCTACAACCTTTCATATTGAGATTACAACTATATACCAAATAAATGTTTTATCAGCTCTATCAATTACAATGGTCAAATTGTCTCAATGGCTACATACAGAAAATCGTGGGTTTAAATCAACCTGGAGGTGTTTGTGGAATTAACTTGTGTGTGCATGTGTTTCCTCAGGGTTCTCTGGTTTTCTTCCACAGTCCAATTAAATGCATGCTAATGGTAATACTAAACTGACTCTCTGTGTATGTCCCGTGGCAGACTGATGACGTGTTCTGTTTCTTTTGTGGCTGTGTAAAACACATTGGTTACTGTGGAACTGTGCTGTGTATTCATCAACAACATCTCACATGTTGGAAGATAAACAAGAGCACGGAGCAACATTTTATCAAAATAATTTATTTATGAAAAATTATTCATTAGAATAAATTGGTTATTTATCAAATAATAATGACATTGGGCCACCACCAGCTAAACTGGAAATAGTTAATGCCAAAAAAAGTGTTATTTAAATTGAATAATGTTTCTCTTTAGATATAACAATTTTGAATAACAGGGAAGGTGTGAGATTCGAGCGCAGGCTGTTTCAAACCAGTGAATTCAGGCCCAGGACCGCTTGACCCCGTCAGCTAGAAAGGGTATGTACTGGGTTTCAGAAGATGGCAGTGCCTCGAGGTCAGTGGGGACGCGCACTGGGTGGGGGGGAGTGAGTCTGTGACTCCCCCCCCCTTTTGTGCGAGTCCCTTGCGAAGATCGTGTGATAATCGCGGGAGACCTCCTCATACAAATGCATCTCCTTGTTTCTGTTGTGGTAAAGCCCGAGCCTCAGCAGAGCGTTGCTCGGTCTTTGACTCGAAGCCTGAATAAGGTTCTTCTGGTACAGACATGGTCTGTTTGCCTGAAATGTCTGTATTCTCTGGTTGAGTCATTGGAGCGTGCACAACCATGTCACCTTCGGTGCTCGGTTTTGTACCATGAAGAACCTGTTCAAGGTTAACATGGTGAGTGCTGGTGATGGTTTTGGTTGTGGAAATGAGGAGAGTTGTGTCATGCGTGTCGTCGCTGGTGAGGGACGAAGGCAGATTGTCAATGAGATGAGAATTAGTTCAAGATTGTGGAATGAACTGTCAGTTAACATCTCTAAAGGTGGAAATGCGGTCACTTTAATCTGACCAGGTGTCAGATAGGTGTCAGATTTTGGACCCGTGGGTTGGCTGAACGATGGCTGTTGGAAGCTGGGTGGCCTAGTTCTGTGTGGTGTGGTGCAAGTCCTGAGTGAAGCCTCGGATGTTTATGCTACACTCTTCCACCTGAAGTGGCTTTCCTTAAGTGGCATGCGCAAGCGTGGTTCTAGCAACCCGTGCGAAGGTGTCTGAACACATGAGGGGGATTTCTGACCCAGTACCAAGCAGTGAGAGAGTGTCAACAACCCCTACCACCACTGAAGTGTATCTGTGGTTGGCATAGCCAAGATTACCCAAGAATGTCAAATGGGCCTCTTTCACCTCCTGGATCTCCTCCTCCTGCCAAAATGAACTTTGTGTGCGGAGGGGAGGGGCCAAGTCATGCGGTCAGGGGGAGCCAGGTCCCTTCTTACCAGGCGGGTTCAGGTGCTGCTTCACCTCTCTGATGCAGGTTTTAATCCACTGTGGGACATCTGCATCCCAGTTGTTTTGAGTCTGACCTCAGCCTCGGTTTTTAGACTTACCTCTCCTCACCTGAGACCTCAGGACACCTGCATCACCATCATAGTTTTCACCTGAACGGTGGTGCAGCTCCCACACCATCTGCGCATGTTTGCGGAGGTCTTTCATGGTGGGGTTTTTGGTCCTGCAGAAAAGGGCGACATCGATCCTCACACTGTTGTGGAGGTTGTTAACGAAGAGGGACTTAAAAGTCTGGTCTTTGTCCAATCCTGGTGCATTGTGGCCTTGGAAGTAGGCAGCCCTTAGGCACCTATAAATACTATCTGGGAGTCTCCGCCCCCTTTTGAGTGATTGTAAATGCACCAAAGTTTGCAGAGGCAGGATCATTGTGCAGATGATCCTGCTTCCCTAAGTGCATGACAGAGGGCTGAGTAATGGTCTCTGATGGCAGATGGGAGGGACTCTATGTAAACATGGACACTCCTGGATGTCATCTTCCAGAGAAGCGTAAGCTTCTCTCGGGACGAAGGATGAGGCAGGTTGAAGAGGCAGCGTTCAACCTCCCCCAGGTAGTCCGCTACACGAATTTCCGGGTTGTTTGGTTCGAACTGCTCTATGTCCTCTGCAAGGGACTCAAGCTGGCTGGTCCAAAGACCAGGTACCCTTGGGATATCGGAATGGTCAGAGTCATCTGAGCTAGAACATCCTGGTTCTCTCCGGTAGAGAGAGTGAGGGAGCTGATAGCACTGTGAGGTGCTGGAAAATAACAATGTTCCTTCTCCTGAAAAGGAGTGAAAGAGCTGCGAGACCACGTGGTGGTGCGGCTGAGAGCACTGATGGATGTGTGTCATAGCAACTCGCTGTTGAGGTTTCTTCTCTCCTGTGTAGACAGCCATAGAAGACCGGCGACAACAGTCTTCAACTGGGTCATGTGGCTCCCGAGGTATCTTTGCTCTGAGCACGCAGTGTCTCTGACGACTCATGGTAGGAGTCACGCAAAAGCTGTGTTTCGAAAAGTGCGAAAATGTTGTTAATGCACAGGTGATGGCAGGTGGCTTTCACTTCTGTAGTCTATACAAATTGTAACCTCGCAACTATAACACAGTGTTTTTAGCACCTTGGTTGAGCAATAGTTGTGTTAGTGTACATATATCTGGGTAGATACTTGAATAGTGAAAGTACGAGTTTGTCCTAATGAAATTAAAACTTTATTCTAAAAACATACTCAGTATCTCGTCTGAAGCATCTTTTCGGCAACAACTGATGAAAAGACCATAACAGTCAAACCTAGCATAATAAAAGAGGTTGAAACTGCTTTAACCTAATAAACACTTCATGTTTAAACTTGAATTGAAAAGTACCAGTTTGCTCAAAGGAAATAAAAACTTTATTCCAAAATCACTCTATATCCCGTGTGGAGCATCATTTCGGCCACTCCTGATGAAATGAAAATAGCAGTTACTCCACTAAATAAAACTGGTTGAAACTGCTTGAACCTGATAAACACATCATTTAAACTTGAATTGAGAAAGTACTAGTTTGTTCTAATGAAATAAAAACTTTCTTCCAAAATTACTCTATATCCCGTGTGGAGCATCATTTCGGCCACTCCTAATGAAATGAAAATAGCAGTTACTCCACTAAATATAATTGGTTGAAAGTACTTGCAACTGCTAAGTCCATCATGTTTAAACTTGAATTGAGAAAGTACTAGTTTGTTCTAATGAAATAAAAACTTTATTCCAAAATCACTCTGTATCCCGTGAGGAGCATAATTTCGGCCACTACTGATGAAATGAAAATAGCAGTTACTCCACTAAATATAATTGTTTGAAAGTGCTTGCAACTGCTAAGTCCATCATGTTTAACCTTGAATTGAGAAAGTACTAGTTTGTTCTAATGAAATAAAAACTTTATTCCAAAATCACTCTATATCCCGTGAGGAGCATCATTTCGGCCACTCCTGATGAAATGAAAATAGCAGTTACTCCACTAAATATAATTGTTTGAAAGTGCTTGAACCTGATAAACACATCATTTAAACTTGAATTGAGAAAGTACTAGTTTGTTCTAATGAAATAAAAACTTTCTTCCAAAATCACTCTATATCTCGTGTGGAGCATCATTTCGGCCACTACTGATGAAATGAAAATAGCAGCTACTCCACTAAATATAATTGTTTGAAAGTGCTTGCAACTGCTAAGTCCATCATGTTTAACCTTGAATTGAGAAAGTACTAGTTTGTTCTAATGAAATAAAAACTTTCTTCCAAAATCACTCTATATCTCGTGTGGAGCATCATTTCGGCCACTCCTGATGAAATGAAAATAGCAGCTACTCCACTAAATATAATTGTTTGAAAGTACTTGCAACTGCTAAGTCCATCATGTTTAACCTTGAATTGAGAAAGTACTAGTTTGTTCTAATGAAATAAAAACTTTCTTCCAAAATCACTCTATATCTCATGTGGAGCATCATTTCGGCCACTACTGATGAAATGAAAATAGCAGTTACTCCACTAAATAAAACTGGTTGAAACTGCTTGAACCTGATAAACACATCATTTAAACTTGAATTGAGAAAGTACTAGTTTGTTCTAATGAAATAAAAACTTTATTCCAAAATCACTCTGTATCCCGTGAGGAGCATAATTTCGGCCACTACTGATGAAATGAAAATAGCAGTTACTCCACTAAATAAAACTGGTTGAAACTGCTTGAACCTGATAAACACATCATTTAAACTTGAATTGAGAAAGTACTAGTTTGTTCTAATGAAATAAAAACTTTATTCCAAAATCACTCTGTATCCCGTGAGGAGCATCATTTCGGCCACTACTGATGAAATGAAAATAGCAGTTACTACACTAAATAAAACTGGTTGAAACTGCTTGAACCTGATAAACACATCATTTAAAAGTTGAATAGTGAGAGTTTAGTATGTTTCGTGAAATACAAACTTTATTCTAAAAACACACTCAGTTAATCGTCTGAAGCATTTTTTCGGCCACAACTGATGAGAAGACCATAGCAGTCAAATCCAGCATAATGAAACTGCTTAAACCTGATAAACACTTCATGTTTAAACTTGAAAAGTGAAAGTACGACTATGATCTAGTAAAATACAAACTTTATTCTAAAAACCAACTCTCAAGCTCCTCATCCTATCTCTAAGGGTGCGCTCAGCCACCCTACGCAGGAAGCTCACGTCAACCGCTTGTATCCGGGATCTCGTTCTTTCGGTCATGACCCATAGTTCATGGCTGTGGTGGAGGCAATAACTTGGGTTTGGGAGGAGTTCGGAGAGGCCATGGAAGAGGACTTTCGGTCTGCCCCGAGGAAATTCTGGCAAACCGACTCCATACTCCGGGAGCATGGAGTCCGGGGCCCTTCATCCCTGCAACATCGCGTGACGCGGGGACGGTACCTCTGGACAGGCAGAATGGGGTCGTGGTCCCTCTCTTGTGGTGAGAGGGACCACGTGGTGAGGTGTGTTCCAACTACAGAGGGATCACACTCCTCAGCCTCCCCAGGAAAGTCTATTCCAGTGTACTGGAGTGGAGGGTCCGGCCGTTAGTCAAACCTTGGATCCAAGAGGAATAATGCGGTTTTCATTCTGGTCGTGGAACACTGGACCAGCTCTATACCCTCCACCAGCTGCTTGAGGGTTCATGGGAGTTTGCCCAACCAGTCCACATGTGTTTTCTGGATCTGGAGAAGGCGTTCGACCGCGTCCCCTGAGACATCCTGTGGGGGGGTGCTCCGGGAGCATGGAGTCCGGAGCCCTTTTTTAAGGGCTGTTCGGTCTTTGTATTCCCGGAACAGGAGTTTGGTTTGCATTGGTGGCAATAAGTCGGACCTGTTTGCAGTGGTTTCACCTAATCCGCCAGTGGCAGACAGAAAAAAGCATTAGCCAAATCTATACAAGAGAAAAATCTATGTTCAGGTGAGAGATGTGACAACGCAGGAATCTCGTTTCTCTGCACAGGTTGCCGGGACCGGCAGCCAGGGGGGACTCGGCTGAGATCCTCAACACCAGCCCCTGGGTTCTTCTCAGGGTGATAAAGAGGAAGTGGTCCGAGCCCAGGTGAACGGGTCGATTTAAGGTCGTCGAGAGGACGTCTCACGCTGTTCGGCTGAGTGACAAAGGCTCCCCAGGAAAGTCTATTCCAGGGTACTGGAGAGGAGGGTCCGGCCGTTAGTCGAACCCTGGATACAAGAGGAACAATGCGGTGCCATCTGTCGCAGTGTACTCTGGCGGGAAAACCACATCGCACTCTTATGAAAACCTCCATCCATCTGAAGCAAGTTGCCCCTTGATCGGCTAATCCAGGAGACAGCTCCACACGTCAAAGGGCAGTATAATCCCTGTACACCGAAGTAAGAAGAACACAGAGAAGTAGACGACAGCAAGGGAGGAGGTGAAATAGCGCTCCTCTCTGTTCATGTGACGTGACAAGTCCATCCATCCATCCATCCATCCATTTTCTGCCGCTTATCCGGGGCCGGGTCGCGAAGGCAGCAATCCAAGCAGAGTTGCCCAGACTTCCCTCGCCCCAGACACTTCCTCCAGCTCCTCCGGTGGCACCCCAAGGCGTTCCCAGGCCAGCCGAGAGACATAGTCTCTCCAGCGTGTCCTGGGTCTGCCCCGAGGCCTCCTACCGGAGGGACATGCCCGGAACACCTCTCTCGGGAGGCGTCCGGGGGGCATCCGAAATAGATGCCCGAGCCACCTCAGCTGGCTCCTCACGATGTGGAGGAGCAGCGGCTCTACTCCGAGCTCCTCCCTGGTGACTGAGCTCCTCACCCTATCTCTAAGGGTACGCCCAGCCACCCTACGGAGGAAGCTCATTTCAGCCGCTTGTATCCGGGATCTCGTTCTTTCGGTCATGACCCATAGTTCATGACCATAGGTGAGGGTAGGAACGAAGATCGACCGGTAAATCGAGAGCTTCGCTTTTTGGCTCAGCTCCTTCTTCACCACGACGGACCGATACAACGTCCGCATAACTGCAGACGCTGCACCGATCCGCCTGTCGATCTCACGCTCCATCTTTCCCCCACTCGTGAACAAGACCCCAAGATACTTAAACTCCTCCACTTGGGACAAGGGCACTCCACCGACCTGGAGGGGGCAAGCCACCTTTTTCCGGTCGAGAACCATGGCCTCGGATTTAGAGGTGCTGATCCTCATCCCAGCTGCTTCACACTCGGCTGCGAACCGTGTCAGTGCACGCTGGAGATCCAGGCTTGATGGGGCCAACAGAACCACATCATCCGCAAATAGCAGAGATGAGATTCTGTGGTCCCCAAGCCGGACCCCCTCCGGCCCCCGGCTGTGCCTAGAAATTCTGTCCATATATATGATGAACAGAACCGGTGATAAAGGACACCCCTGCCGGAGGCCAACGTGCACAGGGAACAGGTCCGACTTACTGCCGGCAATGCGAACCAGACTCCTGCTCCTGCTCGTATTATGTAATCTGATATATGTATTTTTGTAATCTCTTGTTTGTGTGATTATTAAATTCACTATAGAAGAAATTAACTCTGTTCTTACCTCTCCCGGATCAAACGAACAAGCAGGAATTCAGGGGAACACAGGAACGAATTCCAACACTAAGCATCTCTACCTAAAGTCAGTAAGACGATTTCTCTAGATTAAACCAGTCTGAGATGCTATATCTAAAGACAGTAACGGGATTGATATTTTTTTTTATTTATTTATTTTTTATTAAACCAGCCTGAGCAGCTCCATCTAGAGACAGTAACGTGATTTTCTAAATCAAACCAGCCTGATCAGCTCTATCTAAAGACAGTAATGTGATTTTCTAGATCAAACCAGCCTGATCAGCTCTATCTAAAGGCAGTAACACAATTTTTCAAGATTAAACCAGCCTGAGCAGCACGTGATTTTCTAGATTAAACCAGCAAGACCAGCTCTATCTCAAGGCAGTAACACAATTTGTCTAGATTAAACCAGCCTGAGCAGCTCTATCTTAAGAAAATAACATGATTTTTTTCTCAATTAAACCAGCCTGAGCAGCTCTATCTTAAAGGTGTACAGTAGGATTTTCCCGAATTTTAGGAAAGAACCGCCCTCTCCACCTTTTGAAAAATGCACATGCGCAAAGCTCTACCTGCTCCCGAGACGGAACACCTACTAAAACGTGTGCGAGAGACATGAACGAGCCCAGTTCTCCTCGTGCACGCCCTGTTTACAAGTCACAAGTCGGCATCGCTTACACAAGCTCACTTTGCAAGAAGATTTGAACTTTTTCCACTAATCAACCCTGGAAATTTACAATATAGACGTAGATAACTTTTACTGGAAGTGATTTGAAATGGATTTCTCCAAATAGAATGCCAAACTTTACCTGTCGAGTAGAAACTTCGCGACTGAAGCATCAGTGGGAAGCCCAACCTGGGCTTTCAGCGCACGCCATCGTGTGAAAGAATCTCCCAAAAACACTCTGGTCTTGTTTCTCTCTTCCGAAGCCTTTCTCTTCTTCTCATACACTTCGAAGACACTTTTTCTCTTTTGCGACCCTCTGCCATTTTCAAAGTACCCGGTGAGAACTGCGAGCTCGCTGAAGGCGTAGCTCACCATATACACCTGAAAGCGCGCATGCGCAGAAAGTGAAAACTAATAAATCCACGCTACCTGGGGACGAGCACGTATGACGGCCTTGCGTAATATATCACCAGAATGATTGACAGTTGGGAGTACCAATAGTCTTGATGATCCACCCGGAAAAAGAAAATCCTCCTGTACACCTTTAAGACAGTAACATGATTTTACTTGATTAAACCAGCCTGAGAAGCTCTATCTTAAAAAAGTACACTCAAAAATGAAATGACAGAATTGTTTTTTCAGTGTGACATGATTTTCCTCGATTAAACCATGGTCCAAGTGGAGGAACGTGGGAGCAGCGCTTCAAAGGGTTGAGTGGAAATCTCAACCCTTCATCGGGCTCATTCATCCCTCCGGACAGGGCCTCACAGCCATGTAGGTGAGCCGTTTAGGGACTATTCAGTAACAAGAACTTAGAGCTGTGATTTCACTTGTATATAAGTTAAAGATGTAAAGCAAAGTTGGACTCTTCAGGTGATGAAACATACATTAAATGTCCACCAATGACTGTTGAGATGGTTGATCATTTAGTTTTAAACGTAGTAAACATAGAAAATACTTTGGCTGGTTATTGTGATTAAATTAAATTACATCTCACAACAAAACATGCTTTTAAAATAACAAAGACATTTGATCCAAATTACATTGAATTTAATACAAGAGACCCATTCTACAAAACAAACCTTTCCTCCTGCAATTAGCCTTTCAATACCACCTCACTCCGTGTGTGTTGTCCTCACAATCAATCAAAGTGATCTGGTGTCTCCTGGTGTTGATCTTAAGTGTCTCTCAACTTGTGGAACCTGTGCATTTAACACTTTTCTTTTGTCTACAGTGTGTTGTGGGAATCTCCCAGAACCTGTATCTCGCCCACCTTGCTGCTCCTCCTGTCACCTGCAGTACAAGGTGATTTCGTCTGTCCACTTCTGGCTCTAAAGACTCTTCTGGCTGTTTGTACCTACATGAACATCATTACATGCAGCTTGTTTACCAGAGCTTTACTTCAAGTCATTGCACAGCTAGAAAACTTTAGTTTATTAAGTCTCAGTAAGGTCTGAGTGTGTATCACATGTTTAGGTGCAACCAGGGTTGGGTAGTAATGGAATACATGTAACAGTGTTTCATAACTAGGATACAAAAAACATATAACATATATGTTATATAACATATAACTGTAATCTGTTACAGTACATAAAAAAATTTGTAATCTCATTACAGGTATATTCGATAAAAACTGGGATTACTGAGCAGGATTACAGTAGAAATCAGATGGAATAAACTAGAAATGCAGCTGTCACATGCGCCATGCATTGGCATTGCGACACTTCCAGACGCTTTCAGGCTGACAATCCATGCTTTGCCATGGATTATGCAGAGAGTTGCTTTCATCACTATGTTTTAAAGTCGGAGAAATCTCTTAACCTCTCTGTACAATGCAAACTATGTCTCCCAGCCGTGAAAGTGCTGTGAACGTCCAGGAACTGGACATCTCACCTGAAGAAACATAGAAACATAAAACCCGCTCACTTTCACTGATACACACATGGACTCTGTTTACTAGTTTTATTAGCTTGTAACATGCTTCCTACCTGTTCTCAATACGTTTAGAGGGCGACACGTGCCATCACTTTTTTCTTTTTACTCAATGAGTGACTCATGCTGCCAGATACAGCCTCTCATCAAACATTCACATTTAGTCCGGAAAAAAAACAACATTAAAACTAATGAGTAAGCGGGGAGAGAGAGAGAGAGAGAGAGAGAGAGAGAGAGAGAGAGAGAGAGAGAGAGAGAGAGAGAGAGAGAGAGAGAGAGAGGGAGAGAGAGTTTTAGAAAAGATGGGCACATTTTCTTGAATAGAAATTGAAAGCTTTATTTATATTGTGGCTTTCTTGTCATTTTTTTATGTTTTATTATGGCCAGGCAAGAGTAGAGGCACGGCTTTTCAGAGGTTGATGGACTCGGTGCTGCGCGACCTCGCTTTCGTTTCTGTTTACCTGGACGACATCTTGGTGGCTAGTTCTTCAGTTGAGGAGCATTTTTCACACCTAAAGCAAGTTTTTCAGCGCCTTCAGCAGGGGTGGGCAATTATTTTTCCGAAGGGGCCAAATGAGAAGCAGAAAATATTGTGGAGGGCCGGGCCAAAAGTTTAAACTCTATTCTGCATATGAATTTTATTTCTACATTGAAAGCAGCAAATGGCATTGTTTACACATGCTGGTAAGTGTCTGTGTTATTATTAGGTAAAGAGAAAGTGAGGGTTATTTTAACAAAAAATGTTTTTATTCAGTGCAGTTATTCAAAACAATTGTAAACATGAAACATTTGTAACTCTTTTTTTAATTACATTAACCAAAAACACTTTTTTCTATTAAGACATCACAATGTCTTTGTATGTCAAATATCATCAACAAGATATGTCACATAATGATTGTCAAACTGCCAAGCTGTGCAGACAAAAAGTAATAGTGAACACACTTTTGTGTATTTTCTTGTTCAGTGAGAGAAATCTAGCCTTTGCTGCCCTTTAACGAGTGCATTAAAGTCAGGTTGAATGTCTGAGGTGGAGATGCGAAGCACAGCTGACAGATGATCATCAGTAAGAGAGGATCTGAACCTGGATTTGGTAAACTTCATTACTGAGAGTGTTTGTTCACATATGTAGGTAGATCCAAACAGAACCAACATCTTCTGAGCATGTCTCCTCATGTTTGGAAAGTTCTCCTCCTTAAGAGATGAGTAGAACTCCAGCAGTGATGCTGACTGCCAGTACTGTGTCAGACTGCAGGTCAATGAGCTCCAGCTGAACATCACTGGGTGCATCATCTACTCTGCAGGCAAAGGGAGAGGAAACCAGGTGCATTTCATCCTCAATGTTTTTACAATCATCAAATCGCCTTAAAAACTCACCATGCAAATGTCCTAACATGGATGAGTACCTGCAGAGATGATTAGTTGATGGTCTGACTTCTTTAAGGGTTTGCATGTGAGTGAGAGTGTTGTTCTGTAGTTGACTTGAAAGAAACAGCAACTTTCTCATAAAAGCCTTCACCAGGTTATGCATGTCATGAACGAAAAGGCCCTTGCCTTGCAGTTTAGTGTTCAGTTCATTCATCAGTGCCGTCACATCAACAGCAAATGCAAAATCTGCCATCCAGTTCATATCTGAAAGCTCGGGATGTTTTTGCCTTTCATCTCACAAAACTCTTGAATCACTGTTTTCAGGTCCCAAAATCTTTTGAGCACTTTGCCCAGACTGAGCCATCTGACAGCTGTGTGGTACATGATGTCACCATGTTCATTCTCATGCTCTTCTAAAAGTGCAACAAACTGCCTGTGATTTAATGGTCGTGCCCTGATAAAGTTAACCATTTTTGTTACAACATCAATAACATGGTTAAGTTTTAGCACAGACCTGCACAGTACATGCTGATGTATAATACAATGTATCAACACTAAATGATGCTCTGTGCCGAGTTCAGTCACTTTATCTTGGATCTGTTTCAAAAGTCCGACATGTTTTCCTGTCATATTCGGACAACCATCAGAAGTGACGCCTACCAGTTTGTCCCATTTCAGTCCAAGCTTGACCATGCATGCATCGACCTCCTTGAACAGATCGCTTCCCGTTGTCGTTCCTTTTATTGACCTCAATGCTGCCAGCTCCTCCGTAATCTTGAAGTCCTGCCTTATTCCCCGGAGAAACACCAGTAACTGGGCAGTGTCACGGACATCACAGCTCTCATCCAAAGCCAAAGAGAAAAAGTCAAAACTTTCAACTCCACTTTTGAGCTGACATTTGAGATTCTCCGCGATTCCTTCCACCCTTCTGGTGACGGTTCGCCTGGACAGCGGGACTTTTTCAAATGCTTCTTTATTCTCAGGGCATATTAGCGCGGCAGAGTCCACCAACCACTCTTTCACAAACTCGCCATCCGAGAACGGCTTGCTGTTTTTAGCTATTTTGTGGGATATGACGAAGCTGGTCTTGGTCGCTGCATCCCGGGCTGTGTGTAGCTTGCTAAAACAGCCTTGTTGTTTTGCTAGCTTTGCTAGCAAGTCTTCTGATATTCGCGCTCTCTCAGCCTCCGCCAAGTGTCTGTATTTCTCCGCGTGTTTTGTCTCATAATGCCGACTCACATTATACTCCTTAAACACGGCGACGTGCTCACCACAATCTAAACAGACGGGTTTACCACCGACTTCAGTAAACAAATATTTAGTGCTCCAAATCTTCTTGAAATTTCGGCCTTCAGCATCCACCTTTCTTTTCTTGACGTGCCCGTACATCATTGAGGGGCGACAATGACCGCTAATCACATGCACTGATTGACTTGTTTTACGGGGTACGTATACGACGTACGTAGGTTACGTACACTGTTCATAAATAAACAGGCTTCAAAGTAAAAGCATTTCCGTTTTAGTTTATACAGCCGATGGTTTTAGTCCACGCATTAAAATTCGAAAGAAGCTTTTGTTTTCTTAATTCTAAGCAATCTTTCGCGGGCCGGTCAGAATCGGGTCCCGCGGGCCTTAAAATACCCAGGTCTGGCCTTGAGGAACATGGCCTTATTGTCAACCCTGCTAAGTGCCAGTTTGGTCTGCCTGTGATTGACTTTTTGGGTCATCGTATTTCAACTCAGGGTGCCATTCCGTTGCCTTCTAAGGTGCAAGCGGTGACAGATTTTCCTCGTCCAGCCTCGGTTAAGGCCCTGCAGGAGTTTTTGGGCATGATTAATTTCTACAACCTTTCATATTGAGATTACAACTATATACCAAATAAATGTTTTATCAGCTCTATCAATTACAATGGTCAAATTGTCTGAATGGCTACATACAGAAAATCGTGGGTTTAAATCCACCTGGAGGTGTTTGTGGAATTAACTTGTGTGTGCATGTGTTTCCTCAGGGTTCTCTGGTTTTCTTCCACAGTCCAATTAAATGCATGCTAATGGTAATACTAAACTGACTCTCTGTGTATGTCCCGTGGCAGACTGATGACGTGTTCTGTTTCTTTTGTGGCTGTGTAAAACACATTGGTTACTGTGGAACTGTGCTGTGTATTCATCAACAACATCTCACATGTTGGAAGATAAACAAGAGCACGGAGCAACATTTTATCAAAAATAATTTATTTATGAAAAATTATTCATTAGAATAAATTGGTTATTTATCAAATAATAATGACATTGGGCCACCACCAGCTAAACTGGAAATAGTTAATGCCAAAAAAAGTGTTATTTAAATTGAATAATGTTTCTCTTTAGATATAACAATTTTGAATAACAGGGAAGGTGTGAGATTCGAGCGCAGGCTGTTTCAAACCAGTGAATTCAGGCCCAGGACCGCTTGACCCCGTCAGCTAGAAAGGGTATGTACTGGGTTTCAGAAGATGGCAGTGCCTCGAGGTCAGTGGGGACGCGCACTGGGTGGGGGGGAGTGAGTCTGTGACTCCCCCCCCCTTTTGTGCGAGTCCCTTGCGAAGATCGTGTGATAATCGCGGGAGACCTCCTCATACAAATGCATCTCCTTGTTTCTGTTGTGGTAAAGCGCGAGCCTCAGCAGAGCGTTGCTCGGTCTTTGACTCGAAGCCTGAATAAGGTTCTTCTGGTACAGACATGGTCTGTTTGCCTGAAATGTCTGTATTCTCTGGTTGAGTCATTGGAGCGTGCACAACCATGTCACCTTCGGTGCTCGGTTTTGTACCATGAAGAACCTGTTCAAGGTTAACATGGTGAGTGCTGGTGATGGTTTTGGTTGTGGAAATGAGGAGAGTTGTGTCATGCGTGTCGTCGCTGGTGAGGGACGAAGGCAGATTGTCAATGAGATGAGAATTAGTTCAAGATTGTGGAATGAACTGTCAGTTAACATCTCTAAAGGTGGAAATGCGGTCACTTTAATCTGACCAGGTGTCAGATAGGTGTCAGATTTTGGACCCGTGGGTTGGCTGAACGATGGCTGTTGGAAGCTGGGTGGCCTAGTTCTGTGTGGTGTGGTCAAGTCCTGAGTGAAGCCTCGGATGTTTATGCTACACTCTTCCACCTGAAGTGGCTTTCCTTAAGTGGCATGCGCAAGCGTGGTTCTAGCAACCCGTGCGAAGGTGTCTGAACACATGAGGGGGATTTCTGACCCAGTACCAAGCAGTGAGAGAGTGTCAACAACCCCTACCACCACTGAAGTGTATCTGTGGTTGGCATAGCCAAGATTACCCAAGAATGTCAAATGGGCCTCTTTCACCTCCTGGATCTCCTCCTCCTGCCAAAATGAACTTTGTGTGCGGAGGGGAGGGGCCAAGTCATGCGGTCAGGGGGAGCCAGGTCCCTTCTTACCAGGCGGGTTCAGGTGCTGCTTCACCTCTCTGATGCAGGTTTTAATCCACTGTGGGACATCTGCATCCCAGTTGTTTTGAGTCTGACCTCAGCCTCGGTTTTTAGACTTACCTCTCCTCACCTGAGACCTCAGGACACCTGCATCACCATCATAGTTTTCACCTGAACGGTGGTGCAGCTCCCACACCATCTGCGCATGTTTGCGGAGGTCTTTCATGGTGGGGTTTTTGGTCCTGCAGAAAAGGGCGACATCGATCCTCACACTGTTGTGGAGGTTGTTAACGAAGAGGGACTTAAAAGTCTGGTCTTTGTCCAATCCTGATGCATTGTGGCCTTGGAAGTAGGCAGCCCGTAGGCACCTATAAATACTATCTGGGAGTCTCCGCCCCCTTTTGAGTGATTGTAAATGCACCAAAGTTTGCAGAGGCAGGATCATTGTGCAGATGATCCTGCTTCCCTAAGTGCATGACAGAGGGCTGAGTAATGGTCTCTGATGGCAGATGGGAGGGACTCTATGTAAACATGGACACTCCTGGATGTCATCTTCCAGAGAAGCGTAAGCTTCTCTCGGGACGAAGGATGAGGCAGGTTGAAGAGGCAGCGTTCAACCTCCCCCAGGTAGTCCGCTACACAAATTTCCGGGTTGTTTGGTTCGAACTGCTCTATGTCCTCTGCAAGGGACCAGAGCCAGAGACCAGCCTGGTCTCTGGCTGGTCCAAAGACCAGGTACCCTTGGGATATCGGAATGGTCAGAGTCATCTGAGCTAGAACATCCTGGTTCTCTCCGGTAGAGAGAGTGAGGGAGCTGATAGCACTGTGAGGTGCTGGAAAATAACAATGTTCGTTCTCCTGAAAAGGAGTGAAAGAGCTGCGAGACCACGTGGTGGTGCGGCTGAGAGCACTGATGGATGTGTGTCATAGCAACTCGCTGTTGAGGTTTCTTCTCTCCTGTGTAGACAGCCATAGAAGACCGGCGACAACAGTCTTCAACTGGGTCATGTGGCTCCCGAGGTATCTTTGCTCTGAGCACGCAGTGTCTCTGACGACTCATGGTAGGAGTCACGCAAAAGCTGTGTTTCGAAAAGTGCGAAAATGTTGTTAATGCACAGGTGATGGCAGGTGGCTTTCACTTCTGTAGTCTATACAAATTGTAACCTCGCAACTATAACACAGTGTTTTTAGCACCTTGGTTGAGCAATAGTTGTGTTAGTGTACATATATCTGGGTAGATACTTGAATAGTGAAAGTACGAGTTTGTCCTAATGAAATTAAAACTTTATTCTAAAAACATACTCAGTATCTCGTCTGAAGCATCTTTTCGGCAACAACTGATGAAAAGACCATAACAGTCAAACCTAGCATAATAAAAGAGGTTGAAACTGCTTTAACCTAATAAACACTTCATGTTTAAACTTGAATTGAAAAGTACCAGTTTGCTCAAAGGAAATAAAAACTTTATTCCAAAATCACTCTATACCCCGTGTGGAGCATCATTTCGGCCACTCCTGATGAAATGAAAATAGCAGTTACTTCACTAAATAAAACTGGTTGAAACTGCTTGAACCTGATAAACACATCATTTAAACTTGAATTGAGAAAGTACTAGTTTGTTCTAATGAAATAAAAACTTTCTTCCAAAATCACTCTATATCCCGTGAGGAGCATCATTTCGGCCACTCCTAATGAAATGAAAATAGCAGTTACTCTACTAAATAAAACTGGTTGAAACTGCTTGAACCTGATAAACACATCATTTAAACTTGAATTGAGAAAGTACTAGTTTGTTCTAATGAAATAAAAACTTTATTCCAAAAGTACTCTATATCTCGTGTGGAGCATCATTTCGGCCACTCCTAATGAAATGAAAATAGCAGCTACTCCACTAAATATAATTGTTTGAAAGTGCCTACAACTGCTAAGTCCATTATGTTTAACCTTGAATTGAGAAAGTACTAGTTTGTTGTAATGAAATAAAAACTTTCTTCCAAAATTACTCTATATCCCGTGCGGAGCATCATTTCGGTAACTCCTAATGAAATGAAAATATCCAGTTACTCCACTAAATATAATTGGTTGAAAGTACTTGCAACTGCTAAGTCCATCATGTTTAAACTTGAATTGAGAAAGTACTAGTTTGTGTAATGAAATAAAAACTTTATACCAAAATCACTCTATATCCCGTGAGGAGCATCATTTCGGCCACTCCTAATGAAATGAAAATAGCAGCTACTCCACTAAATATAATTGTTTGAAAGTGCCTACAACTGCTAAGTCCATTATGTTTAACCTTGAATTGAGAAAGTACTAGTTTGTTCTAATGAAATAAAAACTTTCTTCCAAAATTACTCTATATCCCGTGTGGAGCATCATTTCGGTAACTCCTAATGAAATGAAAATATCCAGTTACTCCACTAAATATAATTGGTTGAAAGTACTTGCAACTGCTAAGTCCATCATGTTTAAACTTGAATTGAGAAAGTACTAGTTTGTGTAATGAAATAAAAACTTTATTCCAAAATCACTCTATATCCCGTGAGGAGCATCATTTCGGCCACTCCTAATGAAATGAAAATAGCAGCTACTCCACTAAATATAATTGTTTGAAAGTGATTGCAACTGCTAAGTCCATCATGTTTAACCTTGAATTGAGAAAGTACTAGTTTGTTCTAATGAAATAAAAACTTTCTTCCAAAATCACTCTATATCTCGTGTGGAGCATCATTTCGGCCACGACTGATGAAATGAAAATAGCAGTTACTCCACTAAATAAAACTGGTTGAAACTGCTTGAACCTGATAAACACATCATTTAAACTTGAATTGAGAAAGTACTAGTTTGTTCTACTGAAATAAAAACTTTATTCCAAAATTACTCTATATACCGTGTGGAGCATCATTTCGGCCACTCCTAATGAAATGAAAATAGCAGTTACTCCACTAAATATAATTGGTTGAAAGTACTTGCAACTGCTAAGTCCATCATGTTTAAACTTGAATTGAGAAAGTACTAGTTTGTGTAATGAAATAAAAACTTTATTCCAAAATCACTCTATATCCCGTGAGGAGCATCATTTCGGCCACTCCTAATGAAATGAAAATAGCAGCTACTCCACTAAATATAATTGTTTGAAAGTGATTGCAACTGCTAAGTCCATCATGTTTAACCTTGAATTGAGAAAGTACTAGTTTGTTCTAATGAAATAAAAACTTTCTTCCAAAATCACTCTATATCTCGTGTGGAGCATCATTTCGGCCACGACTGATGAAATGAAAATAGCAGTTACTCCACTAAATAAAACTGGTTGAAACTGCTTGAACCTGATAAACACATCATTTAAACTTGAATTGAGAAAGTACTAGTTTGTTCTACTGAAATAAAAACTTTATTCCAAAATTACTCTATATACCGTGTGGAGCATCATTTCGGCCACTCCTAATGAAATGAAAATAGCAGTTACTCCACTAAATATAATTGGTTGAAAGTACTTGCAACTGCTAAGTCCATCATGTTTAAACTTGAATTGAGAAAGTACTAGTTTGTTGTAATGAAATAAAAACTTTCTTCCAAAATTACTTTATATCCCGTGAGGAGCATCATTTCGGCCACTCCTAATGAAATGAAAATAGCAGCTACTCCACTAAATATAATTGTTTGAAAGTGATTGCAACTGCTAAGTCCATCATGTTTAACCTTGAATTGAGAAAGTACTAGTTTGTTCTAATGAAATAAAAACTTTATTCCAAAAGTACTCTATATCCCGTGTGGAGCATCATTTCGGCCACTCCTGATGAAATGAAAATAGCAGTTACTCTACTAAATAAAACTGGTTGAAACTGCTTGAACCTGATAAACACATCATTTAAACTTGAATTGAGAAAGTACTAGTTTGTTCTAATGAAATAAAAACTTTATTCCAAAATCACTCTATATCCCGTGAGGAGCATCATTTCGGCCACTCCTAATGAAATGAAAATAGCAGTTACTCCACTAAATATAATTGTTTGAAAGTGCTTGCAACTGCTAAGTCCATCATGTTTAACCTTGAATTGAGAAAGTACTAGTTTGTTCTAATGAAATAAAAACTTTATTCCAAAAGTACTCTATATCCCGTGTGGAGCATCATTTCGGCCACTACTGATGAAATGAAAATAGCAGTTACTCCACTAAATAAAATTGGTTGAAACTGCTTGAACCTGATAAACACATCATTTAAACTTGAATTGAGAAAGTACTAGTTTGTTCAAATGAAATAAAAACTTTATTCCAAAATCACTCTGTATCCCGTGAGGAGCATCATTTCAGCCACTCCTGATGAAATGAAAATAGCAGTTACTCCACTAAATAAAACAGGTTGAAACTGCTTGAACCTGATAAACACATCATTTAAACTTGAATTGAGAAAGTACTAGTTTGTTCTAATGAAATAAAAACTTTATTCCAAAATCACTCTATATCCCGTGAGGAGCATCATTTCGGCCACTCCTAATGAAATGGAAATAGCAGTTACTCCACTAAATATAATTGGTTGAAACTGCTTGAACCTGATAAACATATCATTTAAAAGTTGAATAGTGAGAGTTTAGTATGTTTCGTGAAATACAAACTTTATTCTAAAAACACACTCAGTATCTCGTCTGAAGCATTTTTTCGGCCACAACTGATGAGAAGACCATAGCAGTCAAATCCAGCATAATGAAACTGCTTAAACCTGATAAACACTTCATGTTTAAACTTGAAAAGTGAAAGTACGACTATGGTCTAGTAAAATACAAACTTTATTCTAAAAACCAACTCTCAAGCTCCTCATCCTATCTCTAAGGGTGCGCTCAGCCACCCTACGCAGGAAGCTCACTTCAACCGCTTGTATCCGGGATCTCGTTCTTTCGGTCATGACCCATAGTTCATGGCTGTGGTGGAGGCAATAACTCGGGTCTGGGAGGAGTTCGGAGGGGCCATGGAAGAGGACTTTCGGTCTGCCCCGAGGAAATTCTGGCAAACCGACTCCATACTCCGGGAGCATGGAGTCCGGGGCCCTTCATCCCTGCAACATCGCGTGATGCGGAGACGGTACCTCTGTACAGGCAGAATGGGGTCGTGGTCCCTCTCTTGTGGTGAGAGGGACCACGTGGGACACTCTGTAGTGTGTTCCAACTACAGAGGGATCACACTCCTCAGCCTCCCCAGGAAAGTCTATTCCAGTGTACTGGAGTGGAGGGTCCGGCCGTTAGTCAAACCTTGGATCCAAGAGGAATAATGCGGTTTTCATTCTGGTCGTGGAACACTGGACCAGCTCGATACCCTCCACCAGCTGCTTGAGGGTTCATGGGAGTTTGCCCAACCAGTCCACATGTGTTTTCTGGATCTGGAGAAGGCGTTCGACCGCGTCCCCTGAGACATCCTGTGGGGGGGTGCTCCGGGAGCATGGAGTCTGGGGCCCTTTGTTGAGGGCTGTTCGGTCTTTGTATTCCCGGAACAGGAGTTTCGTTTGCATTGGCGGCAATAAGTCGGACCTGTTTGCAGTGGTTTCACCTGATCCGCCAGTGCCGGACAGAAAAAAGCATTAGCCAAATCTATACAAGAGAAAAATCTATGTTCAGGTGAGAGATGTGACAACGCAGTTTTGAGATGTCTGGAATCTCGTTTCTCTGCACAGGTTGCCGGGACCGGCAGCCAGGGGGGACTCGGCTGAGATCCTCAACACCAGCCCTTGGGTTCTTCTCAGGGTGATAAAGAGGAAGTGGTCCGAGCCCAGGTGAACGGGTCGATTTAAGGTCGTCGAGAGGACGTCTCACGCTGTTCGGCTGAGTGACAAAGGCTCCCCAGGAAAGTCTATTCCAGGGTACTGGAGAGGAGGGTCCAGCCGTTAGTCGAACCCTGGATACAAGAGGAACAATGCGGTGCCATCTGTCGCAGTGTACTCTGGCGGGAGAACCACATCGCACTCTTCAGGAGACCTCCATCCATCTGAAGCAAGTTGCCCCTGGATCGGCTGATCCAGGAGACAGCTCCACACGTCAAAGGGCAGAATAATCCCTGTACACCGAAGTAAGAAGAACACAGAGAAGTAGATGACAGCAAGGGAGGAGGTGAAATAGTGCTCCTCTCTGTTCATGTGATGTGCCAAGTCCATCCATCCATCCATCCATCCATTTTCTGCCACTTATCCGGGGCCGGGTCGCGGAGGCAGCAGTCTGAGCAGAGTTGCCCAGACTTCCCTCACCCCAGACACTTCCTCCAGCTCCTCCGGTGGCACCCCAAGGCGTTCCCAGGCCAGCCGACAGACATAGTCTCTCCAGCGTGTCCTGGGTCTGCCCCGAGGCCTCCTACCGGAGGGACATGCCCGGAACACCTCCCTCGGGAGGCGTCCGGGGGGCATCCGAAATAGATGCCCGAGCCACCTCAGCTGGCTCCTCACGATGTGGAGGAGCAGCGGCTCTACTCCGAGCTCCTCCCTGGTGACTGAGCTCCTCACCCTATCTCTAAGGGTACGCCCAGCCACCCTACGGAGGAAGCTCATTTCAGCCGCTTGTATCCGGGATCTCGTTCTTTCGGTCATGACCCATAGTTCATGACCATAGGTGAGGGTAGGAACAAAGATCGACCGGTAAATCGAGAGCTTCGCTTTTTGGCTCAGCTCCTTCTTCACCACGACGGACCGATACAACGTCCGCATAACTGCAGACGCTGCACCGATCCGCCTGTCGATCTCAGGCTCCATCTTTCCCCCACTCGTGAACAAGACCTCAAGATACTTAAACTCCTCCACTTGGGACAAGGGCACTCCACCGACCTGGAGGGGGCAAGCCACCTTTTTCCGGTCGAGAACCATGGCCTCGGATTTAGAGGTGCTGATCCTCATCCCAGCTGCTTCACACTCGGCTGCGAACCGTGTCAGTGCACGCTGGAGATCCAAGCTTGATGGGGCCAACAGAACCACATCATCCGCAAATAGCAGAGGTGAGATTCTGTGGTCCCCAAGCCGGACCCCCTCCGGCCCCCGGCTGTGCCTAGAAATTCTGTCCATATATATGATGAACAGAACCGGTGATAAAGGACACCCCTGCCGGAGGCCAACGTGCACAGGGAACAGGTCCGACTTACTGCCGGCAATGCGAACCAGACTCCTGCTCCAGCTCGTATTATGTAATCTGATATATGTATTTTTGTAATCTCTTGTTTGTGTGATTATTAAATTCACTATAGAAGAAATTAACTCTGTTCCTGCCTCTCCCGGATCAAACGAACAAGCAGGAATTCAGGGGAACACAGGAACGAATTCCAACACTAAGCATCTCTACCTAAAGTCAGTAAGACGATTTCTCTAGATTAAACCAGTCTGAGATGCTATATCTAAAGACAGTAACGGGATTGATATTTTTTTTTTTTTTTTTTTTTTTTATTAAACCAGCCTGAGCAGCTCCATCTAGAGACAGTAACGTGATTTTCTAAATCAAACCAGCCTGAGCAGCACCATCTAGAGACAGTAACGTGATTTTCTAACTCAAACCAGCCTGATCAGCTCTATCTAAAGACAGTAATGTGATTTTCTAGATCAAACCAGCCTGATCAGCTCTATCAAAAGGCAGTAACACAATTTTTCAAGATTAAACCAGCCTGAGCAGCACGTGATTTTCTAGATTAAACCAGCAAGACCAGCTCTATCTCAAGGCAGTAACACATTTTTTCTAGATTAAACTAGCCTGAGCAGCTCTATCTAAAGACAGTAATATGACTTTTCTGGATCAAACCAGCCTGATCAGCTCTATCTAAAGGCAGTAACACGATTTTTCGAGATTAAACCAGCCTGAGCAGCACGTGATTTTCTAGATTAAACCAGCAAGATCAGCTCTATATAAACACAGTTACACGATTTGTCTAGATTAAACCAGCCTGAGCAGCTCTATCTTAAGAAAATAACATGATTTTTTTCTCAATTAAACCAGCCTGAGCAGCTCTATCTTAAAGGTGTACAGTAGGATTTTCCCGAATTTTAGGAAAGATTTTGAAAAATGCACATGCGCAAAGCTCTACCTGCTCCCGAGACGGAACGCCTACTAAAACGTGTGCGAGAGACATGAACGAGCCCAGTTCTCCTCGTGCACGCCCTGTTTACAAGTCACAAGTCGGCATCGCTTACACAAGCTCACTTTACAAGAAGATTTGAACTTTTTCCACTAATCAACCCTGGAAATTTACAATATAGACGTAGATAACTTTTACTGGAAGTGATTTGAAATGGATTTCTCCAAATAGAATGCCAAACTTTACCTGTCGAGTAGAAACTTCGCGACTGAAGCATCAGTGGGAAGCCCAACCTGGGCTTTCAGCGCACGCCATCGTGTGAAAGAATCTCCCAAAAACACTCTGGTCTTGTTTCTCTCTTCCGAAGCCTTTCTCTTCTTCTCATACACTTCGAAGACACTTTTTCTCTTTTGCGACCCTCTGCCATTTTCAAAGTACCCGGTGAGAACTGCGAGCTCGCTGAAGGCGTAGCTCACCATATACACCTGAAAGCGCGCATGCGCAGAAAGTGAAAACTAATAGATCCACGCTACCTGGGGACGAGCACGTACGACGGCCTTGCGTAATATATCACCAGAATGATTGACAGTTGGGAGTACCAATAGTCTTGATGATCCACCCGGAAAAAGAAAATCCTCCTGTACACCTTTAAGACAGTAACATGATTTTACTTGATTAAACCAGCCTGAGAAGCTCTATCTTAAAAAAGTACACTCAAAAATGAAATGACAGAATTGTTTTTTCAGTGTGACATGATTTTCCTCGATTAAACCATGGTCCAAGTGGAGGAACGTGGGAGCAGCGCTTCAAAGGGTTGAGTGGAAATCTCAACCCTTCATCGGGCTCATCCATCCCTCCGGACAGGGCCTCACAGCCATGTAGGTGAGCCGTTTAGGGACTATTCAGTAACAAGAACTTAGAGCTGTGATTTCACTTGTATATAAGTTAAAGATGTAAAGCAAAGTTGGACTCTTCAGGTGATGAAACATACATTAAATGTCCACCAATGACTGTTGAGATGGTTGATCATTTAGTTTTAAACGTAGTAAACATAGAAAATACTTTGGCTGGTTATTGTGATTAAATTAAATTACATCTCACAACAAAACATGCTTTTAAAATAACAAAGACATTTGATCCAAATTACATTGAATTTAATACAAGAGACCCATTCTACAAAACAAACCTTTCCTCCTGCAATTAGCCTTTCAATACCACCTCACTCCGTGTGCGTTGTCCTCACAATCAATCAAAGTGATCTGGTGTCTCCTGGTGTTGATCTTAAGAGTCTCTCAACTTGTGGAACCTGTGCATTTAACACTTTTCTTTTGTCTACAGTGTGTTGTGGGAATCTCCCAGAACCTGTATCTCGCCCACCTTGCTGCTCCTCCTGTCACCTGCAGTACAAGGTGATTTCATCTGTCCACTTCTGGCTCTAAAGACTCTTCTGGCTGTTTGTACCTACATGAACATCATTACATGCAGCTTGTTTACCAGAGCTTTACTTCAAGTCATTGCATAGCTAGAAAACTTTAGTTTATTAAGTCTCAGTAAGGTCTGAGTGTGTATCACATGTTTAGGTGCAACCAGGGTTGGGTAGTAATGGAATACATGTAACAGTGTTACATAATTAGGATACAAAAAACATATAACTGTAATCTGTTACAGTACATAAAAAAATGTGTAATCTCGTTACAGGTATATTCGATAAAAACTGGGATTACTGAGCAGGATTACAGTAGAAATCAGATGGAATCAACTAGAAATGCAGCTGTCACATGCGCCATGCATTGCGACACTTCCCGACGCTTTCAGGCTGACAATCCATGCTTTGCCATGGATTATGCAGAGAGTTGCTTTCATCACTATGTTTTAAAGTCGGAGAAATCTCTTAACCTCTCTGTACAATGCAAACTATGTCTCCCAGCCGTGAAAGTGCTGTGAACGTCCAGGAACTGGACATCTCACCTGAAGAAACATAGAAACATAAAACCCGCTCACTTTCACTGATACACACATGGACTCTGTTTACTAGTTTTATTAGCTTGTAACATGCTTCCTACCTGTTCTCAATACGTTTAGAGGGCGACATGTGCCCTCACTTTTTTCTTTTTACTCAATGAGTTATTCATGCTGCCAGATACAGCCTCTCATCAAACATTCACATTTATTCCGGAAAAAAACCAACATTAAAACTAATGAAGAAACGGGGCGAGAGAGAGAGAGAGAGAGAAAGAGAGAGAGAGAGAGAGAGAGAGAGAGAGAGAGAGGGAGAGAGAGTTTTAGAAAAGATGGGCACATTTTCTTGAATATAAATTGAAAGCTTTATTTATATTGTGGCTTTCTTGTCATTTTTTTACGTTTTATTATGGCCAGGCAAGAGTAGAGGCACGGCTTTTCAGAGGTTGATGGACTCGGTGCTGCGCGACCTCGCTTTCGTTTCTGTTTACCTGGACGACATCTTGGTGGCTAGTTCTTCAGTTGAGGAGCATTTTTCACACCTACAGCAAGTTTTTCAGCGCCTTGAGCAGGGGTGGGCAATTATTTTTCCGAAGGGGCCAAATGAGAAGCAGAAAATATTGTGGAGGGCCGGGCCAAAAGTTTAAACTCTATTCTGCATATGAATTTTATTTCTACATTGAAAGCAGCAAATGGCATTGTTTACACATGCTGGTAAGTGTCTGTGTTATTATTAGGTAAAGAGAAAGTGAGGGTTATTTTAACAAAAAATGTTTTTATTCAGTGCGGTTATTCAAAACAATTGTAAACATGAAACATTTGTAACTCTTTTTTTAATTACATTAACCAAAAACACTTTTTTCTATTAAGACATCACAATGTCTTTGTATGTCAAATATCATCAACAAGATATGTCACATAATGATTGTCAAACTGCCAAGCTGTGCAGACAAAAAGTAATAGTGAACACACTTTTGTGTATTTTCTTGTTCAGTGAGAGAAATCTAGCCTTTGCTACCCTTTAACGAGTGCATTAAAGTCAGGTTGAATGTCTGAGGTGGAGATGCGAAGCACAGCTGACAGATGATCATCAGTAAGAGAGGATCTGAACCTGGATTTGGTAAACTTCATTACTGAGAATGTTTGTTCACATATGTAGGTAGATCCAAACAGAACCAACATCTTCTGAGCATGTCTCCTCATGTTTGGAAAGTTCTCCTCCTTAAGAGATGAGTAGAACTCCAGCAGTGATGCTGACTTAAAGTGCTCTGCCAGTACTGTGTCAGACTGCAGGTCAATGAGCTCCAGCTGAACATCACTGGGTGCATCATCTACTCTGCAGGCAAAGGGAGAGGAAACCAGGTGCATTTCATCCTCAATGTTTTTACAATCATCAAATCGCCTTAAAAACTCACCATGCAAATGTCCTAACATGGATGAGTACCTGCAGAGATGATTAGCTGATGGTCTGACTTCTTTAAGGGTTTGCATGTGAGTGAGAGTGTTGTTCTGTAGTTGACTTGAAAGAAACAGCAACTTTCTCATAAAAGCCTTCACCAGGTTATGCATGTCATGAACGAAAAGGCCCTTGCCTTGCAGTTTAGTGTTCAGTTCATTCATCAGTGCCGTCACATCAACAGCAAATGCAAAATCTGCCATCCAGTTCATATCTGAAAGCTCGGGATGTTTTTGCCTTTCATCTCACAAAACTCTTGAATCACTGTTTTCAGGTCCCAAAATCTTTTGAGCACTTTGCCCAGACTGAGCCATCTGACAGCTGTGTGGTACATGATGTCACCATGTTCATTCTCATGCTCTTCTAAAAGTGCAACAAACTGCCTGTGATTTAATGGTCGTGCCCTGATAAAGTTAACCGTTTTTGTTACAACATCAATAACATGGTTAAGTTTTAGCACAGACCTGCACAGTACATGCTGATGTATAATACAATGTATCAACACTAAATGATGCTCTGTGCCGAGTTCAGTCACTTTATCTTGGATCTGTTTCAAAAGTCCGACATGTTTTCCTGTCATATTCGGACAACCATCAGAAGTGACGCCTACCAGTTTGTCCCATTTCAGTCCAAGCTTGACCATGCATGCATCGACCTCCTTGAACAGATCGCTTCCCGTTGTCGTTCCTTTTATTGACCTCAATGCTGCCAGCTCCTCCGTAATCTTGAAGTCCTGCCTTATTCCCCGGAGAAACACCAGTAACTGGGCAGTGTCACGGACATCACAGCTCTCATCCAAAGCCAAAGAGAAAAAGTCAAAACTTTCAACTCCACTTTTGAGCTGACATTTGAGATTCTCCGCGATTCCTTCCACCCTTCTGGTGACGGTTCGCCTGGACAGCGGGACTTTTTCAAATGCTTCTTTATTCTCAGGGCATATTAGCGCGGCAGAGTCCACCAAGCACTCTTTCACAAACTCGCCATCCGAGAACGGCTTGCTGTTTTTAGCTATTTTGTGGGATATGACGAAGCTGGTCTTGGTCGCTGCATCCCGGGCTGTGTGTAACTTGCTAAAACAGCCTTGTTGTTTTGCTAGCTTTGCTAGCAAGTCTTCTGATATTCGCGCTCTCTCAGCCTCCGCCAAGTGTCTGTATTTCTCCGCGTGTTTTGTCTCATAATGCCGACTCACATTATACTCCTTAAACACGGCGACGTGCTCACCACAATCTAAACAGACGGGTTTACCACCGACTTCAGTAAACAAATATTTAGTGCTCCAAATCTTCTTGAAATTTCGGCCTTCAGCATCCACCTTTCTTTTCTTGACGTGCCCGTACATCATTGAGGGGCGACAATGACCGCTAATCACATGCACTGATTGACTTGTTTTACGGGGTACGTATACGACGTACGTAGGTTACGTACACTGTTCATAAATAAACAGGCTTCAAAGTAAAAGCATTTCCGTTTTAGTTTATACAGCCGATGGTTTTAGTCCACGCATTAAAATTCGAAAGAAGCTTTTGTTTTCTTAATTCTAAGCAATCTTTCGCGGGCCGGTCAGAATCGGGTCCCGCGGGCCTTAAAATACCCAGGTCTGGCCTTGAGGAACATGGCCTTATTGTCAACCCTGCTAAGTGCCAGTTTGGTCTGCCTGTGATTGACTTTTTGGGTCATCGTATTTCAACTCAGGGTGCCATTCCGTTGCCTTCTAAGGTGCAAGCGGTGACAGATTTTCCTCGTCCAGCCTCGGTTAAGGCCCTGCAGGAGTTTTTGGGCATGATTAATTTCTACAACCTTTCATATTGAGATTACAACTATATACCAAATAAATGTTTTATCAGCTCTATCAATTACAATGGTCAAATTGTCTGAATGGCTACATACAGAAAATCGTGGGTTTAAATCCACCTGGAGGTGTTTGTGGAATTAACTTGTGTGTGCATGTGTTTCCTCAGGGTTCTCTGGTTTTCTTCCACAGTCCAATTAAATGCATGCTAATGGTAATACTAAACTGACTCTCTGTGTATGTCCCGTGGCAGACTGATGACGTGTTCTGTTTCTTTTGTGGCTGTGTAAAACACATTGGTTACTGTGGAACTGTGCTGTGTATTCATCAACAACATCTCACATGTTGGAAGATAAACAAGAGCACGGAGCAACATTTTATCAAAAATAATTTATTTATGAAAAATTATTCATTAGAATAAATTGGTTATTTATCAAATAATAATGACATTGGGCCACCACCAGCTAAACTGGAAATAGTTAATGCCAAAAAAAGTGTTATTTAAATTGAATAATGTTTCTCTTTAGATATAACAATTTTGAATAACAGGGAAGGTGTGAGATTCGAGCGCAGGCTGTTTCAAACCAGTGAATTCAGGCCCAGGACCGCTTGACCCCGTCAGCTAGAAAGGGTATGTACTGGGTTTCAGAAGATGGCAGTGCCTCGAGGTCAGTGGGGACGCGCACTGGGTGGGGGGGAGTGAGTCTGTGACTCCCCCCCCTTTTGTGCGAGTCCCTTGCGAAGATCGTGTGATAATCGCGGGAGACCTCCTCATACAAATGCATCTCCTTGTTTCTGTTGTGGTAAAGCGCGAGCCTCAGCAGAGCGTTGCTCGGTCTTTGACTCGAAGCCTGAATAAGGTTCTTCTGGTACAGACATGGTCTGTTTGCCTGAAATGTCTGTATTCTCTGGTTGAGTCATTGGAGCGTGCACAACCATGTCACCTTCGGTGCTCGGTTTTGTACCATGAAGAACCTGTTCAAGGTTAACATGGTGAGTGCTGGTGATGGTTTTGGTTGTGGAAATGAGGAGAGTTGTGTCATGCGTGTCGTCGCTGGTGAGGGACGAAGGCAGATTGTCAATGAGATGAGAATTAGTTCAAGATTGTGGAATGAACTGTCAGTTAACATCTCTAAAGGTGGAAATGCGGTCACTTTAATCTGACCAGGTGTCAGATAGGTGTCAGATTTTGGACCCGTGGGTTGGCTGAACGATGGCTGTTGGAAGCTGGGTGGCCTAGTTCTGTGTGGTGTGGTCAAGTCCTGAGTGAAGCCTCGGATGTTTATGCTACACTCTTCCACCTGAAGTGGCTTTCCTTAAGTGGCATGCGCAAGCGTGGTTCTAGCAACCCGTGCGAAGGTGTCTGAACACATGAGGGGGATTTCTGACCCAGTACCAAGCAGTGAGAGAGTGTCAACAACCCCTACCACCACTGAAGTGTATCTGTGGTTGGCATAGCCAAGATTACCCAAGAATGTCAAATGGGCCTCTTTCACCTCCTGGATCTCCTCCTCCTGCCAAAATGAACTTTGTGTGCGGAGGGGAGGGGCCAAGTCATGCGGTCAGGGGGAGCCAGGTCCCTTCTTACCAGGCGGGTTCAGGTGCTGCTTCACCTCTCTGATGCAGGTTTTAATCCACTGTGGGACATCTGCATCCCAGTTGTTTTGAGTCTGACCTCAGCCTCGGTTTTTAGACTTACCTCTCCTCACCTGAGACCTCAGGACACCTGCATCACCATCATAGTTTTCACCTGAACGGTGGTGCAGCTCCCACACCATCTGCGCATGTTTGCGGAGGTCTTTCATGGTGGGGTTTTTGGTCCTGCAGAAAAGGGCGACATCGATCCTCACACTGTTGTGGAGGTTGTTAACGAAGAGGGACTTAAAAGTCTGGTCTTTGTCCAATCCTGGTGCATTGTGGCCTTGGAAGTAGGCAGCCCTTAGGCACCTATAAATACTATCTGGGAGTCTCCGCCCCCTTTTGAGTGATTGTAAATGCACCAAAGTTTGCAGAGGCAGGATCATTGTGCAGATGATCCTGCTTCCCTAAGTGCATGACAGAGGGCTGAGTAATGGTCTCTGATGGCAGATGGGAGGGACTCTATGTAAACATGGACACTCCTGGATGTCATCTTCCAGAGAAGCGTAAGCTTCTCTCGGGACGAAGGATGAGGCAGGTTGAAGAGGCAGCGTTCAACCTCCCCCAGGTAGTCCGCTACACGAATTTCCGGGTTGTTTGGTTCGAACTGCTCTATGTCCTCTGCAAGGGACTCAAGCTGGCTGGTCCAAAGACCAGGTACCCTTGGGATATCGGAATGGTCAGAGTCATCTGAGCTAGAACATCCTGGTTCTCTCCGGTAGAGAGAGTGAGGGAGCTGATAGCACTGTGAGGTGCTGGAAAATAACAATGTTCCTTCTCCTGAAAAGGAGTGAAAGAGCTGCGAGACCACGTGGTGGTGCGGCTGAGAGCACTGATGGATGTGTGTCATAGCAACTCGCTGTTGAGGTTTCTTCTCTCCTGTGTAGACAGCCATAGAAGACCGGCGACAACAGTCTTCAACTGGGTCATGTGGCTCCCGAGGTATCTTTGCTCTGAGCACGCAGTGTCTCTGACGACTCATGGTAGGAGTCACGCAAAAGCTGTGTTTCGAAAAGTGCGAAAATGTTGTTAATGCACAGGTGATGGCAGGTGGCTTTCACTTCTGTAGTCTATACAAATTGTAACCTCGCAACTATAACACAGTGTTTTTAGCACCTTGGTTGAGCAATAGTTGTGTTAGTGTACATATATCTGGGTAGATACTTGAATAGTGAAAGTACGAGTTTGTCCTAATGAAATTAAAACTTTATTCTAAAAACATACTCAGTATCTCGTTTGAAGCATCTTTTCGGCAACAACTGATGAAAAGACCATAACAGTCAAACCTAGCATAATAAAAGAGGTTGAAACTGCTTTAACCTAATAAACACTTCATGTTTAAACTTGAATTGAAAAGTACCAGTTTGCTCAAAGGAAATAAAAACTTTATTCCAAAATCACTCTATATCCCGTGTGGAGCATCATTTCGGCCACTCCTGATGAAATGAAAATAGCAGTTACTTCACTAAATAAAACTGGTTGAAACTGCTTGAACCTGATAAACACATCATTTAAACTTGAATTGAGAAAGTACTAGTTTGTTCTAATGAAATAAAAACTTTCTTCCAAAATCACTCTATATCCCGTGAGGAGCATCATTTCGGCCACTCCTAATGAAATGAAAATAGCAGTTACTCCACTAAATAAAACTGGTTGAAACTGCTTGAACCTGATAAACACATCATTTAAACTTGAATTGAGAAAGTACTAGTTTGTTCTAATGAAATAAAAACTTTCTTCCAAAATTACTCTATATCCCGTGTGGAGCATCATTTCGGCCACTCCTAATGAAATGAAAATAGCAGTTACTCCACTAAATAAAACTGGTTGAAAGTACTTGCAACTGCTAAGTCCATCATGTTTAAACTTGAATTGAGAAAGTACTAGTTTGTTGTAATGAAATAAAAACTTTATTCCAAAATTACTCTATATCCCTTGTGGAGCATCATTTCCGCCACTTCTAATGAAATGAAAATAGCAGCTACTCCACTAAATATAATTGTTTGAAAGTGCTTGCAACTGCTCAGTCCATCATGTTTAACCTTGAATTGAGAAAGTACTAGTTTGTTCTAATGAAATAAAAACTTTATTCCAAAAGTACTCTATATCCCGTGTGGAGCATCATTTCGGCCACTTCTAATGAAATGAAAATAGCAGCTACTCCACTAAATATAATTGTTTGAAAGTGCTTGCAACTGCTAAGTCCATCATGTTTAACCTTGAATTGAGAAAGTACTAGTTTGTTCTAATGAAATAAAAACTTTATTCCAAAAGTACTCTATATCCCGTGTGGAGCATCATTTCGGCCACTCCTAATGAAATGAAAATAGCAGCTACTCCACTAAATAAAACTGGTTGAAACTGCTTGCAACTGCTAAGTCCATCATGTTTAACCTTGAATTGAGAAAGTACTAGTTTGTTCTAATGAAATAAAAACTTTCTTCCAAAATCACTCTATATCTCGTGTGGAGCATCATTTCGGCCACTACTGATGAAATGAAAATAGCAGTTACTCCACTAAATAAAACTGGTTGAAACTGCTTGAACCTGATAAACACATCATTTAAACTTGAATTGAGAAAGTACTAGTTTGTTCTAATGAAATAAAAACTTTCTTCCAAAATTACTCTATATCCCGTGTGGAGCATCATTTCGGCCACTCCTAATGAAATGAAAATAGCAGTTACTCCACTAAATATAATTGGTTGAAAGTACTTGCAACTGCTAAGTCCATCATGTTTAAACTTGAATTGAGAAAGTACTAGTTTGTTGTAATGAAATAAAAACTTTCTTCCAAAATTACTCTATATCCCGTGTGGAGCATCATTTCGGCCACTTCTAATGAAATGAAAATAGCAGCTACTCCACTAAATATAATTGTTTGAAAGTGCTTGCAACTGCTAAGTCCATCATGTTTAACCTTGAATTGAGAAAGTACTAGTTTGTTCTAATGAAATAAAAACTTTATTCCAAAAGTACTCTATATCCCGTGTGGAGCATCATTTCGGCCACTCCTAATGAAATGAAAATAGCAGCTACTCCACTAAATATAATTGTTTGAAAGTGATTGCAACTGCTAAGTCCATCATGTTTAACCTTGAATTGCGAAAGTACTAGTTTGTTCTAATGAAATAAAAACTTTATTCCAAAAGTACTCTATATCCCGTGTGGAGCATCATTTCGGCCACTCCTAATGAAATGAAAATAGCAGTTACTCCACTAAATATAATTGGTTGAAAGTACTTGCAACTGCTAAGTCCATCATGTTTAAACTTGAATTGAGAAAGTACTAGTTTGTTCTAATGAAATAAAAACTTTTTTCCAAAATCACTCTGTATCCCGTGAGGAGCATCATTTCGGCCACTACTGATGAAATGAAAATAGCAGTTACTCCACTAAATAAAACTGGTTTGAAACTGCTTGAACCTGATAAACATATCATTTAAAAGTTGAATAGTGAGAGTTTAGTATGTTTCGTGAAATACAAACTTTATTCTAAAAACACACTCAGTTAATCGTCTGAAGCATTTTTTCGGCCACAACTGATGAGAAGACCATAGCAGTCAAATCCAGCATAATGAAACTGCTTAAACCTGATAAACACTTCATGTTTAAACTTGAAAAGTGAAAGTACGACTATGGTCTAGTAAAATACAAACTTTATTCTAAAAACCAACTCTCAAGCTCCTCATCCTATCTCTAAGGGTGCGCTCAGCCACCCTACGCAGGAAGCTCACTTCAACCGCTTGTATCCGGGATCTCGTTCTTTCGGTCATGACCCATAGTTCATGGCTGTGGTGGAGGCAATAACTCGGGTCTGGGAGGAGTTCGGAGGGGCCATGGAAGAGGACTTTCGGTCTGCCCCGAGGAAATTCTGGTAAACCGACTCCATACTCCGGGAGCATGGAGTCCGGGGCCCTTCATCCCTGCAACATCGCGTGACGCGGAGACGGTACCTCTGTACAGGCAGAATGGGGTCGTGGTCCCTCTCTTGTGGTGAGAGGGACCACGTGGGACACTCTGTAGTGTGTTCCAACTACAGAGGGATCACACTCCTCAGCCTCCCCAGGAAAGTCTATTCCAGTGTACTGGAGTGGAGGGTCCGGCCGTTAGTCAAACCTTGGATCCAAGAGGAATAATGCGGTTTTCATTCTGGTCGTGGAACACTGGACCAGCTCGATACCCTCCACCAGCTGCTTGAGGGTTCATGGGAGTTTGCCCAACCAGTCCACATGTGTTTTCTGGATCTGGAGAAGGCGTTCGACCGCGTCCCCTGAGACATCCTGTGGGGGGGTGCTCCGGGAGCATGGAGTCTGGGGCCCTTTGTTGAGGGCTGTTCGGTCTTTGTATTCCCGGAACAGGAGTTTCGTTTGCATTGGCGGCAATAAGTCGGACCTGTTTGCAGTGGTTTCACCTGATCCGCCAGTGGCAGACAGAAAAAAGCATTAGCCAAATCTATACAAGAGAAAAATCTATGTTCAGGTGAGAGATGTGACAACGCAGTTTTGAGATGTCTGGAATCTCGTTTCTCTGCACAGGTTGCCGGGACCGGCAGCCAGGGGGGACTCGGCTGAGATCCTCAACACCAGCCCCTGGGTTCTTCTCAGGGTGATAAAGAGGAAGTGGTCCGAGCCCAGGTGAACGGGTCGATTTAAGGTCGTCGAGAGGACGTCTCACGCTGTTCGGCTGAGTGACAAAGGCTCCCCAGGAAAGTCTATTCCAGGGTACTGGAGAGGAGGGTCCGGCCGTTAGTCGAACCCTGGATACAAGAGGAACAATGCGGTGCCATCTGTCGCAGTGTACTCTGGCGGGAAAACCACATCGCACTCTTATGAAAACCTCCATCCATCTGAAGCAAGTTGCCCCTGGATCGGCTAATCCAGGAGACAGCTCCACACGTCAAAGGGCAGAATAATCCCTGTACACCGAAGTAAGAAGAACACAGAGAAGTAGACGACAGCAAGGGAGGAGGTGAAATAGCGCTCCTCTCTGTTCATGTGACGTGACAAGTCCATCCATCCATCCATCCATCCATTTTCTGCCGCTTATCCGGGGCCGGGTCGCGAAGGCAGCAATCCAAGCAGAGTTGCCCAGACTTCCCTCGCCCCAGACACTTCCTCCAGCTCCTCCGGTGGCACCCCAAGGCGTTCCCAGGCCAGCCGAGAGACAGAGTCTCTCCAGCGTGTCCTGGGTCTGCCCCGAGGCCTCCTACCGGAGGGACATGCCCGGAACACCTCTCTCGGGAGGCGTCCGGGGGGCATCCGAAATAGATGCCCGAGCCACCTCAGCTGGCTCCTCACGATGCTCCTCCGAGCTCCTCCCTGGTGACTGAGCTCCTCACCCTATCTCTAAGGGTACGCCCAGCCACCCTACGGAGGAAGCTCATTTCAGCCGCTTGTATCCGGGATCTCGTTCTTTCGGTCATGACCCATAGTTCATGACCATAGGTGAGGGTAGGAACAAAGATCGACCGGTAAATCGAGAGCTTCGCTTTTTGGCTCAGCTCCTTCTTCACCACGACGGACCGATACAACGTCCGCATAACTGCAGACGCTGCACCGATCCGCCTGTCGATCTCACGCTCCATCTTTCCCCCACTCGTGAACAAGACCCCAAGATACTTAAATTCCTCCACTTGGGACAAGGGCACTCCACCGACCTGGAGGGGGCAAGCCACCTTTTTCCGGTCGAGAACCATGGCCTCGGATTTAGAGGTGCTGATCCTCATCCCAGCTGCTTCACACTCGGCTGCGAACCGTGTCAGTGCACGCTGGAGATCCAGGCTTGATGGGGCCAACAGAACCACATCATCCGCAAATAGCAGAGATGAGATTCTGTGGTCCCCAAGCCGGACCCCCTCCGGCCCCCGGCTGTGCCTAGAAATTCTGTCCATATATATGATGAACAGAACCGGTGATAAAGGACACCCCTGCCGGAGGCCAACGTGCACAGGGAACAGGTCCGACTTACTGCCGGCAATGCGAACCAGACTCCTGCTCCAGCTCGTATTATGTAATCTGATATATGTATTTTTGTAATCTCTTGTTTGTGTGATTATTAAATTCACTATAGAAGAAATTAACTCTGTTCTTGCCTCTCCCGGATCAAACGAACAAGCAGGAATTCAGGGGAACACAGGAACGAATTCCAACACTAAGCATCTCTACCTAAAGTCAGTAAGACGATTTCTCTAGATTAAACCAGTCTGAGATGCTATATCTAAAGACAGTAACGGGATTGATATTTTTTTTTTTTTTTTTTTTTTTATTAAACCAGCCTGAGCAGCTCCATCTAGAGACAGTAACGTGATTTTCTAAATCAAACCAGCCTGAGCAGCACCATCTAGAGACAGTAACGTGATTTTCTAAATCAAACCAGCCTGATCAGCTCTATCTAAAGGCAGTAACACAATTTTTCAAGATTAAACCAGCCTGAGCAGCACGTGATTTTCTAGATTAAACCAGCAAGACCAGCTCTATCTCAAGGCAGTAACACAATTTTTCTAGATTAAACTAGCCTGAGCAGCTCTATCTAAAGACAGTAATATGACTTTTCTGGATCAAACCAGCCTGATCAGCTCTATCTAAAGGCAGTAACACGATTTTTCGAGATTAAACCAGCCTGAGCAGCACGTGATTTTCTAGATTAAACCAGCAAGATCAGCTCTATATAAACACAGTAACACGATTTGTCTAGATTAAACCAGCCTGAGCAGCTCTATCTTAAGAAAATAACATGATTTTTTTCTCAATTAAACCAGCCTGAGCAGCTCTATATTAAAGGTGTACAGTAGGATTTTCCCGAATTTTAGGAAAGAACCGCCCTCTCCACCTTTTGAAAAATGCACATGCGCAAAGCTCTACCTGCTCCCGAGACGGAACACCTACTAAAACGTGTGCGAGAGACATGAACGAGCCCAGTTCTCCTCGTGCACGCCCTGTTTACAAGTCACAAGTCGGCATCGCTTACACAAGCTCACTTTACAAGAAGATTTGAACTTTTTCCACTAATCAACCCTGGAAATTTACAATATAGACGTAGATAACTTTTACTGGAAGTGATTTGAAATGGATTTCTCCAAATAGAATGCCAAACTTTACCTGTCGAGTAGAAACTTCGCGACTGAAGCATCAGTGGGAAGCCCAACCTGGGCTTTCAGCGCACGCCATCGTGTGAAAGAATCTCCCAAAAACACTCTGGTCTTGTTTCTCTCTTCCGAAGCCTTTCTCTTCTTCTCATACACTTCGAAGACACTTTTTCTCTTTTGCGACCCTCTGCCATTTTCAAAGTACCCGGTGAGAACTGCGAGCTCGCTGAAGGCGTAGCTCACCATATACACCTGAAAGCGCGCATGCGCAGAAAGTGAAAACTAATAAATCCACGCTACCTGGGGACGAGCACGTATGACGGCCTTGCGTAATATATCACCAGAATGATTGACAGTTGGGAGTACCAATAGTCTTGATGATCCACCCGGAAAAAGAAAATCCTCCTGTACACCTTTAAGACAGTAACATGATTTTACTTGATTAAACCAGCCTGAGAAGCTCTATCTTAAAAAAGTACACTCAAAAATGAAATGACAGAATTGTTTTTTCAGTGTGACATGATTTTCCTCGATTAAACCATGGTCCAAGTGGAGGAACGTGGGAGCAGCGCTTCAAAGGGTTGAGTGGAAATCTCAACCCTTCATCGGGCTCATTCATCCCTCCGGACAGGGCCTCACAGCCATGTAGGTGAGCCGTTTAGGGACTATTCAGTAACAAGAACTTAGAGCTGTGATTTCACTTGTATATAAGTTAAAGATGTAAAGCAAAGTTGGACTCTTCAGGTGATGAAACATACATTAAATGTCCACCAATGACTGTTGAGATGGTTGATCATTTAGTTTTAAACGTAGTAAACATAGAAAATACTTTGGCTGGTTATTGTGATTAAATTAAATTACATCTCACAACAAAACATGCTTTTAAAATAACAAAGACATTTGATCCAAATTACATTGAATTTAATACAAGAGACCCATTCTACAAAACAAACCTTTCCTCCTGCAATTAGCCTTTCAATACCACCTCACTCCGTGTGTGTTGTCCTCACAATCAATCAAAGTGATCTGGTGTCTCCTGGTGTTGATCTTAAGTGTCTCTCAACTTGTGGAACCTGTGCATTTAACACTTTTCTTTTGTCTACAGTGTGTTGTGGGAATCTCCCAGAACCTGTATCTCGCCCACCTTGCTGCTCCTCCTGTCACCTGCAGTACAAGGTGATTTCGTCTGTCCACTTCTGGCTCTAAAGACTCTTCTGGCTGTTTGTACCTACATGAACATCATTACATGCAGCTTGTTTACCAGAGCTTTACTTCAAGTCATTGCACAGCTAGAAAACTTTAGTTTATTAAGTCTCAGTAAGGTCTGAGTGTGTATCACATGTTTAGGTGCAACCAGGGTTGGGTAGTAATGGAATACATGTAACAGTGTTTCATAACTAGGATACAAAAAACATATAACATATATGTTATATAACATATAACTGTAATCTGTTACAGTACATAAAAAAATTTGTAATCTCATTACAGGTATATTCGATAAAAACTGGGATTACTGAGCAGGATTACAGTAGAAATCAGATGGAATAAACTAGAAATGCAGCTGTCACATGCGCCATGCATTGGCATTGCGACACTTCCAGACGCTTTCAGGCTGACAATCCATGCTTTGCCATGGATTATGCAGAGAGTTGCTTTCATCACTATGTTTTAAAGTCGGAGAAATCTCTTAACCTCTCTGTACAATGCAAACTATGTCTCCCAGCCGTGAAAGTGCTGTGAACGTCCAGGAACTGGACATCTCACCTGAAGAAACATAGAAACATAAAACCCGCTCACTTTCACTGATACACACATGGACTCTGTTTACTAGTTTTATTAGCTTGTAACATGCTTCCTACCTGTTCTCAATACGTTTAGAGGGCGACACGTGCCATCACTTTTTTCTTTTTACTCAATGAGTGACTCATGCTGCCAGATACAGCCTCTCATCAAACATTCACATTTAGTCCGGAAAAAAAACAACATTAAAACTAATGAGTAAGCGGGGAGAGAGAGAGAGAGAGAGAGAGAGAGAGAGAGAGAGAGAGAGAGAGAGAGAGAGAGAGAGAGAGAGAGAGAGAGAGAGGGAGAGAGAGTTTTAGAAAAGATGGGCACATTTTCTTGAATAGAAATTGAAAGCTTTATTTATATTGTGGCTTTCTTGTCATTTTTTTATGTTTTATTATGGCCAGGCAAGAGTAGAGGCACGGCTTTTCAGAGGTTGATGGACTCGGTGCTGCGCGACCTCGCTTTCGTTTCTGTTTACCTGGACGACATCTTGGTGGCTAGTTCTTCAGTTGAGGAGCATTTTTCACACCTAAAGCAAGTTTTTCAGCGCCTTCAGCAGGGGTGGGCAATTATTTTTCCGAAGGGGCCAAATGAGAAGCAGAAAATATTGTGGAGGGCCGGGCCAAAAGTTTAAACTCTATTCTGCATATGAATTTTATTTCTACATTGAAAGCAGCAAATGGCATTGTTTACACATGCTGGTAAGTGTCTGTGTTATTATTAGGTAAAGAGAAAGTGAGGGTTATTTTAACAAAAAATGTTTTTATTCAGTGCAGTTATTCAAAACAATTGTAAACATGAAACATTTGTAACTCTTTTTTTAATTACATTAACAAATATCATTAACAAGATATGTCACATTATGATTGTCAAACTGCCAAGCTGTGCAGACAAAAAGTAATAGTGAACACACTTTTGTGTATTTTCTTGTTCAGTGAGAGAAATCTAGCCTTTGCTGCCCTTTAACGAGTGCATTAAAGTCAGGTTGAATGTCTGAGGTGGAGATGCGAAGCACAGCTGACAGATGATCATCAGTAAGAGAGGATCTGAACCTGGATTTGGTAAACTTCATTACTGAGAATGTTTGTTCACATATGTAGGTAGATCCAAACAGAACCAACATCTTCTGAGCATGTCTCCTCATGTTTGGAAAGTTCTCCTCCTTAAGAGATGAGTAGAACTCCAGCAGTGATGCTGACTTAAAGTGCTCTGCCAGTACTGTGTCAGACTGCAGGTCAATGAGCTCCAGCTGAACATCACTGGGTGCATCATCTACTCTGCAGGCAAAGGGAGAGGAAACCAGGTGCATTTCATCCTCAATGTTTTTACAATCATCAAATCGCCTTAAAAACTCACCATGCAAATGTCCTAACATGGATGAGTACCTGCAGAGATGACTAGCTGATGGTCTGACTTCTTTAAGGGTTTGCATGTGAGTGAGAGTGTTGTTCTGTAGTTGACTTGAAAGAAACAGCAACTTTCTCATAAAAGCCTTCACCAGGTTATGCATGTCATGAACGAAAAGGCCCTTGCCTTGCAGTTTAGTGTTCAGTTCATTCATCAGTGCCGTCACATCAACAGCAAATGCAAAATCTGCCATCCAGTTCATATCTGAAAGCTCGGGATGTTTTTGCCTTTCATCTCACAAAACTCTTGAATCACTGTTTTCAGGTCCCAAAATCTTTTGAGCACTTTGCCCAGACTGAGCCATCTGACAGCTGTGTGGTACATGATGTCACCATGTTCATTCTCATGCTCTTCTAAAAGTGCAACAAACTGCCTGTGATTTAATGGTCGTGCCCTGATAAAGTTAACCGTTTTTGTTACAACATCAATAACATGGTTAAGTTTTAGCACAGACCTGCACAGTACATGCTGATGTATAATACAATGTATCAACACTAAATAATGCTCTGTGCCGAGTTCAGTCACTTTATCTTGGATCTGTTTCAAAAGTCCGACATGTTTTCCTGTCATATTCGGACAACCATCAGAAGTGACGCCTACCAGTTTGTCCCATTTCAGTCCAAGCTTGACCATGCATGCATCGACCTCCTTGAACAGATCGCTTCCCGTTGTCGTTCCTTTTATTGACCTCAATGCTGCCAGCTCCTCCGTAATCTTGAAGTCCTGCCTTATTCCCCGGAGAAACACCAGTAACTGGGCAGTGTCACGGACATCACAGCTCTCATCCAAAGCCAAAGAGAAAAAGTCAAAACTTTCAACTCCACTTTTGAGCTGACATTCGAGATTCTCCGCGATTCCTTCCACCCTTCTGGTGACGGTTCGCCTGGACAGCGGGACTTTTTCAAATGCTTCTTTATTCTCAGGGCATATTAGCGTAGCAGAGTCCACCAAGCACTCTTTCACAAACTCGCCATCCGAGAACGGCTTGCTGTTTTTAGCTATTTTGTGGGATATGACGAAGCTGGTCTTGGTCGCTGCATCCCGGGCTGTGTGTAACTTGCTAAAACAGCCTTGTTGTTTTGCTAGCTTTGCTAGCAAGTCTTCTGATATTCGCGCTCTCTCAGCCTCCGCCAAGTGTCTGTATTTCTCCGCGTGTTTTGTCTCATAATGCCGACTCACATTATACTCCTTAAACACGGCGACGTGCTCACCACAAACTAAACAGACGGGTTTACCACCGACTTCAGTAAACAAATATTTAGTGCTCCAAATCTTCTTGAAATTTCGGCCTTCAGCATCCACCTTTCTTTTCTTGACGTGCCCGTACATCATTGAGGGGCGACAATGACCGCTAATCACATGCACTGATTGACTTGTTTTACGGGTTACGTATACGACGTACGTAGGTTACGTACACTGTTCATAAATAAACAGGCTTCAAAGTAAAAGCATTTCCGTTTTAGTTTATACAGCCGATGGTTTTAGTCCACGCATTAAAATTCGAAAGAAGCTTTTGTTTTCTTAATTCTAAGCAATCTTTCGCGGGCCGGTCAGAATCGGGTCCCGCGGGCCTTAAAATGCCCAGGTCTGGCCTTGAGGAACATGGCCTTATTGTCAACCCTGCTAAGTGCCAGTTTGGTCTGCCTGTGATTGACTTTTTGGGTCATCGTATTTCAACTCAGGGTGCCATTCCGTTGCCTTCTAAGGTGCAAGCGGTGACAGATTTTCCTCGTCCAGCCTCGGTTAAGGCCCTGCAGGAGTTTTTGGGCATGATTAATTTCTACAACCTTTCATATTGAGATTACAACTATATACCAAATAAATGTTTTATCAGCTCTATCAATTACAATGGTCAAATTGTCTCAATGGCTACATACAGAAAATCGTGGGTTTAAATCAACCTGGAGGTGTTTGTGGAATTAACTTGTGTGTCCATGTGTTTCCTCAGGGTTCTCTGGTTTTCTTCCACAGTCCAATTACATGCATGCTAATGGTAATACTAAACTGACTCACTGTGTATGTCCCGTGGCAGACTGATGACGTGTTCTGTTTCTTTTGTGGCTGTGTAAAACACATTGGTTACTGTGGAACTGTGCTGTGTATTCATCAACAACATCTCACATGTTGGAAGATAAACAAGAGCACGGAGCAACATTTTATCAAAAATAATTTATTTATGAAAAATTATTCATTAGAATAAATTGGTTATTTATCAAATAATAATGACATTGGGCCACCACCAGCTAAACTGGAAATAGTTAATGCCAAAAAAAGTGTTATTTAAATTGATTAATGTTTCTCTTTAGATATAACAATTTTGAATAACAGGGAAGGTGTGAGATTCGAGCGCAGGCTTTTTCAAACCAGTGAATTCAGGCCCAGGACCGCTTGACCCCGTCAGCTAGAAAGGGTATGTACTGGGTTTCAGAAGATGGCAGTGCCTCGAGGTCAGTGGGGACGCGCACTGGGTGGGGGGGAGTGAGTTTGTGACTCCCCCCCCCTTTTGTGCGAGTCCCTTGCGAAGATCGTGTGATAATCGCGGGAGACCTCCTCATACAAATGCATCTCCTTGTTTCTGTTGTGGTAAAGCGCGAGCCTCAGCAGAGCGTTGCTCGGTCTTTGACTCGAAGCCTGAATAAGGTTCTTCTGGTACAGACATGGTCTGTTTACCTGAAATGTCTGTATTCTCTGGTTGAGTCATTGGAGCGTGCACAACCATGTCACCTTCGGTGCTCGGTTTTGTACCATGAAGAACCTGTTCAAGGTTAACATGGTGAGTGCTGGTGATGGTTTTGGTTGTGGAAATGAGGAGAGTTGTGTCATGCGTGTCGTCGCTGGTGAGGGACGAAGGCAGATTGTCAATGAGATGAGAATTAGTTCAAGATTGTGGAATGAACTGTCAGTTAACATCTCTAAAGGTGGAAATGCGGTCACTTTAATCTGACCAGGTGTCAGATTAATGGACCCGTGGGTTGGCTGAACGATGGCTGTTGGAAGCTGGGTGGCCTAGTTCTGTGTGGTGTGGTGCAAGTCCTGAGTGAAGCCTCGGATGTTTATGCTACACTCTTCCACCTGAAGTGGCTTTCCTTAAGTGGCATGCGCAAGCGTGGTTCTAGCAACCCGTGCGAAGGTGTCTGAACACATGAGGGGGATTTCTGACCCAGTACCAAGCAGTGAGAGAGTGTCAACAACCCCTACCACCACTGAAGTGTATCTGTGGTTGGCATAGCCAAGATTACCCAAGAATGTCAAATGGGCCTCTTTCACCTCCTGGATCTCCTCCTCCTGCCAAAATGAACTTTGTGTGCGGAGGGGAGGGGCTAAGTCATGCGGTCAGGGGGAGCCAGGTCCCTTCTTACCAGGCGGGTTCAGGTGCTGCTTCACCACTCTGATGCAGGTTTTAATCCACTGTGGGACATCTGCAGCCCAGTTGTTTTGAGTCTGACCTCAGCCTCGGTTTTTAGACTTACCTCTCCTCACCTGAGACCTCAGGACACCTGCATCACCATCATAGTTTTCACCTGAACGGTGGTGCAGCTCCCACACCATCTGCGCATGTTTGCGGAGGTCTTTCATGGTGGGGTTTTTGGTCCTGCAGAAAAGGGCGACATCGATCCTCACACTGTTGTGGAGGTTGTTAACGAAGAGGGACTTAAAAGTCTGGTCTTTGTCCAATCCTGGTGCATTGTGGCCTTGGAAGTAGGCAGCCCGTAGGCACCTATAAATACTATCTGGGAGTCTCCGCCCCCTTTTGAGTGATTGTAAATGCACCAAAGTTTGCAGAGGCAGGATCATTGTGCAGATGATCCTGCTTCCCTAAGTGCATGACAGAGGGCTGAGTAATGGTCTCTGATGGCAGATGGGAGGGACTCTATGTAAACATGGACACTCCTGGATGTCATCTTCCAGAGAAGCGTAAGCTTCTCTCGGGACGAAGGATGAGGCAGGTTGAAGAGGCAGCGTTCAACCTCCCCCAGGTAGTCCGCTACACGAATTTCCGGGTTGTTTGGTTCGAACTGCTCTATGTCCTCTGCAAGGGACTCAAGCTGGCTGGTCCAAAGACCAGGTACCCTTGGGATATCGGAATGGTCAGAGTCATCTGAGCTAGAACATCCTGGTTCTCTCCGGTAGAGAGAGTGAGGGAGCTGATAGCACTGTGAGGTGCTGGAAAATAACAATGTTCCTTCTCCTGAAAAGGAGTGAAAGAGCTGCGAGACCACGTGGTGGTGCGGCTGAGAGCACTGATGGATGTGTGTCATAGCAACTCGCTGTTGAGGTTTCTTCTCTCCTGTGTAGACAGCCATAGAAGACCGGCGACAACAGTCTTCAACTGGGTCATGTGGCTCCCGAGGTATCTTTGCTCTGAGCACGCAGTGTCTCTGACGACTCATGGTAGGAGTCACGCAAAAGCTGTGTTTCGAAAAGTGCGAAAATGTTGTTAATGCACAGGTGATGGCAGGTGGCTTTCACTTCTGTAGTCTATACAAATTGTAACCTCGCAACTATAACACAGTGTTTTTAGCACCTTGGTTGAGCAATAGTTGTGTTAGTGTACATATATCTGGGTAGATACTTGAATAGTGAAAGTACGAGTTTGTCCTAATGAAATTAAAACTTTATTCTAAAAACATACTCAGTATCTCGTCTGAAGCATCTTTTCGGCAACAACTGATGAAAAGACCATAACAGTCAAACCTAGCATAATAAAAGAGGTTGAAACTGCTTTAACCTAATAAACACTTCATGTTTAAACTTGAATTGAAAAGTACCAGTTTGCTCAAAGGAAATAAAAACTTTATTCCAAAATCACTCTATACCCCGTGTGGAGCATCATTTCGGCCACTCCTGATGAAATGAAAATAGCAGTTACTTCACTAAATAAAACTGGTTGAAACTGCTTGAACCTGATAAACACATCATTTAAACTTGAATTGAGAAAGTACTAGTTTGTTCTAATGAAATAAAAACTTTCTTCCAAAATCACTCTATATCCCGTGAGGAGCATCATTTCGGCCACTCCTAATGAAATGAAAATAGCAGTTACTCCACTAAATAAAACTGGTTGAAACTGCTTGAACCTGATAAACACATCATTTAAACTTGAATTGAGAAAGTACTAGTTTGTTCTAATGAAATAAAAACTTTCTTCCAAAATTACTCTATATCCCGTGTGGAGCATCATTTCGGCCACTCCTAATGAAATGAAAATAGCAGTTACTCCACTAAATATAATTGGTTGAAAGTACTTGCAACTGCTAAGTCCATCATGTTTAAACTTGAATTGAGAAAGTACTAGTTTGTTGTAATGAAATAAAAACTTTATTCCAAAAGTACTCTATATCCCGTGTGGAGCATCATTTCGGCCACTCCTAATGAAATGAAAATAGCAGCTACTCCACTAAATATAATTGTTTGAAAGTGCCTACAACTGCTAAGTCCATTATGTTTAACCTTGAATTGAGAAAGTACTAGTTTGTTGTAATGAAATAAAAACTTTATTCCAAAAGTACTCTATATCCCGTGTGGAGCATCATTTCGGCCACTCCTAATGAAATGAAAATAGCAGCTACTCCACTAAATATAATTGTTTGAAAGTGCCTACAACTGCTAAGTCCATTATGTTTAACCTTGAATTGAGAAAGTACTAGTTTGTTCTAATGAAATAAAAACTTTATTCCAAAATCACTCTATATCCCGTGAGGAGCATCATTTCGGCCACTCCTGATGAAATGAAAATAGCAGTTACTCCACTAAATATAATTGTTTGAAAGTGCTTGCAACTGCTAAGTCCATCATGTTTAACCTTGAATTGAGAAAGTACTAGTTTGTTCTAATGAAATAAAAACTTTCTTCCAAAATCACTCTATATCTCGTGTGGAGAATCATTTCGGCCACTACTGATTAAATGAAAATAGCAGTTACTCCACTAAATAAAACTGGTTGAAACTGCTTGAACCTGATAAACACATCATTTAAACTTGAATTGAGAAAGTACTAGTTTGTTCTAATGAAATAAAAACTTTCTTCCAAAATCACTCTATATCTCGTGTGGAGCATCATTTCGGCCACTACTGATTGAATGAAAATAGCAGTTACTCCACTAAATAAAACTGGTTGAAACTGCTTGAACCTGATAAACACATCATTTAAACTTGAATTGAGAAAGTACTAGTTTGTTCTAATAAAATAAAAACTTTCTTCCAAAATCACTCTATATCCCGTGTGGAGCATCATTTCGGCCACTCCTGATGAAATGAAAATAGCAGTTACTTCACTAAATAAAACTGGTTGAAACTGCTTGAACCTGATAAACACATCATTTAAACTTGAATTGAGAAAGAACTAGTTTGTTCTAATGAAATAAAAACTTTCTTCCAAAATCACTCTATATCTCGTGTGGAGCATCATTTCGGCCACTACTGATGAAATGAAAATAGCAGCTACTCCACTAAATATAATTGTTTGAAAGTGCTTGCAACTGCTAAGTCCATCATGTTTAACCTTGAATTGAGAAAGGGTCCGCTCAGCCACCCTACGCAGGAAGCTCACGTCAACCGCTTGTATCCGGGATCTCGTTCTTTCGGTCATGACCCATAGTTCATGACCATAGGTGAGGGTAGGAACGAAGATCGACCGGTAAATCGAGAGCTTCGCTTTTTGGCTCAGCTCCTTCTTCACCACGACGGACCGATACAACGTCCGCATAACTGCAGACGCTGCACCGATCCGCCTGTCGATCTCACGCTCCATCTTTCCCCCACTCGTGAACAAGACCCCAAAATACTTAAACTCCTCCACTTGGGACAAGGGCACTCCACCGACCTGGAGGGGGCAAGCCACCTTTTTCCGGTCGAGAACCATGGCCTCGGATTTAGAGGTGCTGATCCTCATCCCAGCTGCTTCACACTCGGCTGCGAACCGTGTCAGTGCACGCTGGAGATCCAGGCTTGATGGGGCCAACAGAACCACATCATCCGCAAATAGCAGAGATGAGATTCTGTGGTCCCCAAGCCGGACCCCCTCCGGCCCCCGGCTGTGCCTAGAAATTCTGTCCATATATATGATGAACAGAACCGGTGATAAAGGACACCCCTGCCGGAGGCCAACGTGCACAGGGAACAGGTCCGACTTACTGCCGGCAATGCGAACCAGACTCCTGCTCCTGCTCGTATTATGTAATCTGGTATATGTATTTTTGTAATCTCTTGTTTGTGTGATTATTAAATTCACTATAGAAGAAATTAACTCTGTTCTTGCCTCTCCCGGATCAAACGAACAAGCAGGAATTCAGTGGAACACAGGAACAAATTCCAACACTAAGCATCTCTACCTAAAGTCAGTAAGACGATTTCTCTAGATTAAACCAGTCTGAGATGCTATATCTAAAGACAGTAACGGGATTGATATTTTTTTTTATTTATTTTTTTTTTATTAAACCAGCCTGAGCAGCTCCATCTAGAGACAGTAATGTGATTTTCTAAATCAAACCAGCCTGAGCAGCACCATCTAGAGACAGTAACGTGATTTTCTAAATCAAACCAGCCTGATCAGCTCTATCTAAAGACAGTAATGTGATTTTCTAGATCAAACCAGCCTGATCAGCTCTATCAAAAGGCAGTAACACAATTTTTCAAGATTAAACCAGCCTGAGAAGCACGTGATTTTCTAGATTAAACCAGCAAGACCAGCTCTATCTCAAGGCAGTAACACAATTTTTCTAGATTAAACTAACCTGAGCAGCTCTATCTAAAGACAGTAATATGACTTTTCTGGATCAAACCAGCCTGATCAGCTCTATCTAAAGGCAGTAACACGATTTTTCGAGATTAAACCAGCCTGAGCAGCACGTGATTTTCTAGATTAAACCAGCAAGATCAGCTCTATATAAACACAGTAACACGATTTGTCTAGATTAAACCAGCCTGAGCAGCTCTATCTTAAGAAAATAACATGATTTTTTTCTCAATTAAACCAGCCTGAGCAGCTCTATCTTAAAGGTGTACAGTAGGATTTTCCCAAATTTTAGGAAAGAACCGCCCTCTCCACCTTTTGAAAAATGCACATGCGCAAAGCTCTACCTGCTCCCGAGACGGAACACCTACTAAAACGTGTGCGAGAGACATGAACGAGCCCAGTTCTCCTCGTGCACGCCCTGTTTACAAGTCACAAGTCGGCATCGCTTACACAAGCTCACTTTGCAAGAAGATTTGAACTTTTTCCACTAATCAACCCTGGAAATTTACAATATAGACGTAGATAACTTTTACTGGAAGTGATTTGAAATGGATTTCTCCAAATAGAATGCCAAACTTTACCTGTCGAGTAGAAACTTCGCGACTGAAGCATCAGTGGGAAGCCCAACCTGGGCTTTCAGCGCACGCCATCGTGTGAAAGAATCTCCCAAAAACACTCTGGTCTTGTTTCTCTCTTCCGAAGCCTTTCTCTTCTTCTCATACACTTCGAAGACACTTTTTCTCTTTTGCGACCCTCTGCCATTTTCAAAGTACCCGGTGAGAACTGCGAGCTCGCTGAAGGCGTAGCTCACCATATACACCTGAAAGCGCGCATGCGCAGAAAGTGAAAACTAATAAATCCACGCTACCTGGGGACGAGCACGTATGACGGCCTTGCGTAATATATCACCAGAATGATTGACAGTTGGGAGTACCAATAGTCTTGATGATCCACCCGGAAAAAGAAAATCCTCCTGTACACCTTTAAGACAGTAACATGATTTTACTTGATTAAACCAGCCTGAGAAGCTCTATCTTAAAAAAGTACACTCAAAAATGAAATGACAGAATTGTTTTTTCAGTGTGACATGATTTTCCTCGATTAAACCATGGTCCAAGTGGAGGAACGTGGGAGCAGCGCTTCAAAGGGTTGAGTGGAAATCTCAACCCTTCATCGGGCTCATCCATCCCTCCGGACAGGGCCTCACAGCCATGTAGGTGAGCCGTTTAGGGACTATTCAGTAACAAGAACTTAGAGCTGTGATTTCACTTGTATATAAGTTAAAGATGTAAAGCAAAGTTGGACTCTTCAGGTGATGAAACATACATTAAATGTCCACCAATGACTGTTGAGATGGTTGATCATTTAGTTTTAAACGTAGTAAACATAGAAAATACTTTGGCTGGTTATTGTGATTAAATTAAATTACATCTCACAACAAAACATGCTTTTAAAATAACAAAGACATTTGATCCAAATTACATTGAATTTAATACAAGAGACCCATTCTACAAAACAAACCTTTCCTCCTGCAATTAGCCTTTCAATACCACCTCACTCCGTGTGTGTTGTCCTCACAATCAATCAAAGTGATCTGGTGTCTCCTGGTGTTGATCTTAAGAGTCTCTCAACTTGTGGAACCTGTGCATTTAACACTTTTCTTTTGTCTACAGTGTGTTGTGGGAATCTCCCAGAACCTGTATCTCGCCCACCTTGCTGCTCCTCCTGTCACCTGCAGTACAAGGTGATTTCGTCTGTCCACTTCTGGCTCTAAAGACTCTTCTGGCTGTTTGTACCTACATGAACATCATTACATGCAGCTTGTTTACCAGAGCTTTACTTCAAGTCATTGCACAGCTAGAAAACTTTAGTTTATTAAGTCTCAGTAAGGTCTGAGTGTGTATCACATGTTTAGGTGCAACCAGGGTTGGGTAGTAATGGAATACATGTAACAGTGTTTCATAACTAGGATACAAAAAACATATAACATATATGTTATATAACATATAACTGTAATCTGTTACAGTACATAAAAAAATTTGTAATCTCATTACAGGTATATTCGATAAAAACTGGGATTACTGAGCAGGATTACAGTAGAAATCAGATGGAATAAACTAGAAATGCAGCTGTCACATGCGCCATGCATTGGCATTGCGACACTTCCAGACGCTTTCAGGCTGACAATCCATGCTTTGCCATGGATTATGCAGAGAGTTGCTTTCATCACTATGTTTTAAAGTCGGAGAAATCTCTTAACCTCTCTGTATAATGCAAACTATGTCTCCCAGCCGTGAAAGTGCTGTGAACGTCCAGGAACTGGACATCTCACCTGAAGAAACATAGAAACATAAAACCCGCTCACTTTCACTGATACACACATGGACTCTGTTTACTAGTTTTATTAGCTCGTAACATGCTTCCTACCTGTTCTCAATACGTTTAGAGGGCGACACGTGCCATCACTTTTTTCTTTTTACTCAATGAGTGACTCATGCTGCCAGATACAGCCTCTCATCAAACATTCACATTTAGTCCGGAAAAAAAACAACATTAAAACTAATGAGTAAGCGGGGAGAGAGAGAGAGAGAGAGAGAGAGAGAGAGAGAGAGAGAGAGAGAGAGAGAGAGAGAGAGAGAGAGAGAGAGAGAGTTTTAGAAAAGATGGGCACATTTTCTTGAATAGAAATTGAAAGCTTTATTTATATTGTGGCTTTCTTGTCATTTTTTTATGTTTTATTATGGCCAGGCAAGAGTAGAGGCATGGCTTTTCAGAGGTTGATGGACTCGGTGCTGCGCGACCTCGCTTTCGTTTCTGTTTACCTGGACGACATCTTGGTGGCTAGTTCTTCAGTTGAGGAGCATTTTTCACACCTAAAGCAAGTTTTTCAGCGCCTTGAGCAGGGGTGGGCAATTATTTTTCCGAAGGGGCCAAATGAGAAGCAGAAAATATTGTGGAGGGCCGGGCCAAAAGTTTAAACTCTATTCTGCATATGAATTTTATTTCTACATTGAAAGCAGCAAATGGCATTGTTTACACATGCTGGTAAGTGTCTGTGTTATTATTATTATTGTTATTATTGTTTCTGTTGTGGTAAAGCCCGAGCCTCAGCAGAGCGTTGCTCGGTCTTTGACTCGAAGCCTGAATAAGGTTCTTCTGGTACAGACATGGTCTGTTTACCTGAAATGTCTGTATTCTCTGGTTGAGTCATTGGAGCGTGCACAACCATGTCACCTTCGGTGCTCGGTTTTGTACCATGAAGAACCTGTTCAAGGTTAACATGGTGAGTGCTGGTGATGGTTTTGGTTGTGGAAATGAGGAGAGTTGTGTCATGCGTGTCGTCGCTGGTGAGGGACGAAGGCAATGAGATGAGAATTAGTTCAAGATTGTGGAATGAACTGTCAGTTAACATCTCTAAAGGTGGAAATGCGGTCACTTTAATCTGACCAGGTGTCAGATAGGTGTCAGATTTTGGACCCGTGGGTTGGCTGAACGATGGCTGTTGGAAGCTGGGTGGCCTAGTTCTGTGTGGTGTGGTGCAAGTCCTGAGTGAAGCCTCGGATGTTTATGCTACACTCTTCCACCTGAAGTGGCTTTCAGTGGCATGCGCAAGCGTGGTTCTAGCAACCCGTGCGAAGGTGTCTGAACACATGAGGGGGATTTCTGACCCAGTGAGAGAGTGTCAACAACCCCTACCACCACTGAAGTGTATCTGTGGTTGGCATAGCCAAGATTACCCAAGAATGTCAAATGGGCCTCTTTCACCTCCTGGATCTCCTCCTCCTGCCAAAATGAACTTTGTGTGCGGAGGGGAGGGGCTAAGTCATGCGGTCAGGGGGAGCCAGGTCCCTTCTTACCAGGCGGGTTCAGGTGCTACTTCACCTCTGTGATGCAGGTTTTAATCCACTGTGGGACATCTGCAGCCCAGTTGTTTTGAGTCTGACCTCAGCCTCGGTTTTTTGACTTACCTCTCCTCACCTGAGACCTCAGGACACCTGCATCACCATCATAGTTTTCACCTGAACGGTGGTGCAGCTCCCACACCATCTGCGCATGTTTGCGGAGGTCTTTCATGGTGGGGTTTTTGGTCCTGCAGAAAAGGGCGACATCGATCCTCACACTGTTGTGGAGGTTGTTAACGAAGAGGGACTTAAAAGTCTGGTCTTTGTCCAATCCTGGTGCATTGTGGCCTTGGAAGTAGGCAGCCCGTAGGCACCTATAAATACTATCTGGGAGTCTCCGCCCCCTTTTGAGTGATTGTAAATGCACCAAAGTTTGCAGAGGCAGGATCATTGTGCAGATGATCCTGCTTCCCTAAGTGCATGACAGAGGGCTGAGTAATGGTCTCTGATGGCAGATGGGAGGGACTCTATGTAAACATGGACACTCCTGGATGTCATCTTCCAGAGAAGCGTAAGCTTCTCTCGGGACGAAGGATGAGGCAGGTTGAAGAGGCAGCGTTCAACCTCCCCCAGGTAGTCCGCTACACGAATTTCCGGGTTGTTTGGTTCGAACTGCTCTATGTCCTCTGCAAGGGACTCAAGCTGGCTGGTCCAAAGACCAGGTACCCTTGGGATATCGGAATGGTCAGAGTCATCTGAGCTAGAACATCCTGGTTCTCTCCGGTAGAGAGAGTGAGGGAGCTGATAGCACTGTGAGGTGCTGGAAAATAACAATGTTCCTTCTCCTGAAAAGGAGTGAAAGAGCTGCGAGACCAGGTGGTGGTGCGGCTGAGAGCACTGATGGATGTGTGTCATAGCAACTCGCTGTTGAGGTTTCTTCTCTCCTGTGTAGACAGCCATAGAAGACCGGCGACAACAGTCTTCAACTGGGTCATGTGGCTCCCGAGGTATCTTTGCTCTGAGCATGCAGTGTCTCTGACGACTCATGGTAGGAGTCACGCAAAAGCTGTGTTTCGAAAAGTGCGAAAATGTTAATAATGCACAGGTGATGGCAGGTGGCTTTCACTTCTGTAGTCTATACAAATTGTAACCTCGCAACTATAACACAGTGTTTTTAGCACCTTGGTTGAGCAATAGTTGTGTTAGTGTACATATATCTGGGTAGATACTTGAATAGTGAAAGTACGAGTTTGTCCTAATGAAATTAAAACTTTATTCTAAAAACATACTCAGTATCTCGTCTGAAGCATCTTTTCGGCAACAACTGATGAAAAGATCATAACAGTCAAACCTAGCATAATAAAAGAGGTTGAAACTGCTTTAACCTAATAAACACTTCATGTTTAAACTTGAATTGAAAAGTACCAGTTTGCTCAAAGGAAATAAAAACTTTATTCCAAAATCACTCTATATCCCGTGAGGAGCATCATTTCGGCCACTCCTAATGAAATGAAAATAGCAGTTACTCCACTAAATAAAACTGGTTGAAACTGCTTGAACCTGATAAACACATCATTTAAACTTGAATTGAGAAAGTACTAGTTTGTTCTAATGAAATAAAAACTTTCTTCCAAAATTACTCTATATCCCGTGTGGAGCATCATTTCGGCCACTCCTAATGAAATGAAAATAGCAGTTACTCCACTAAATATAATTGGTTGAAAGTACTTGCAACTGCTAAGTCCATCATGTTTAAACTTGAATTGAGAAAGTACTAGTTTGTTGTAATGAAATAAAAACTTTATTCCAAAATTACTCTATATCCCGTGTGGAGCATCATTTCGGCCACTTCTAATGAAATGAAAATAGCAGCTACTCCACTAAATATAATTGTTTGAAAGTGCTTGCAACTGCTCAGTCCATCATGTTTAACCTTGAATTGAGAAAGTACTAGTTTGTTCTAATGAAATAAAAACTTTATTCCAAAAGTACTCTATATCCCGTGTGGAGCATCATTTCGGCCACTTCTAATGAAATGAAAATAGCAGCTACTCCACTAAATATAATTGTTTGAAAGTGCTTGCAACTGCTAAGTCCATCATGTTTAACCTTGAATTGAGAGAGTACTAGTTTGTTCTAATGAAATAAAAACTTTATTCCAAAAGTGCTCTATATCCCGTGTGGAGCATCATTTCGGCCACTCCTAATGAAATGAAAATAGCAGCTACTCCACTAAATATAATTGTTTGAAAGTGCCTACAACTGCTAAGTCCATTATGTTTAACCTTGAATTGAGAAAGTACTAGTTTGTTCTAATGAAATAAAAACTTTATTCCAAAATCACTCTATATCCCGTGAGGAGCATCATTTCGGCCACTGCTGATGAAATGAAAATAGCAGTTACTCCACTAAATATAATTGTTTGAAAGTGCTTGCAACTGCTAAGTCCATCATGTTTAACCTTGAATTGAGAAAGTACTAGTTTGTTCTAATGAAATAAAAACTTTATTCCAAAATCACTCTATATCTCGTGTGGAGCATCATTTCGGCCACTACTGATGAAATGAAAATAGCAGTTACTCCACTAAATAAAACTGGTTGAAACTGCTTGTACCTGATAAACACATAATTTAAACTTGAATTGAGAAAGTACTAGTTTGTTCTAATGAAATAAAAACTTTCTTCCAAAATTACTCTATATCCCGTGTGGAGCATCATTTCGGCCACTCCTAATGAAATGAAAATAGCAGTTACTCCACTAAATATAATTGGTTGAAAGTACTTGCAACTGCTAAGTCCATCATGTTTAAACTTGAATTGAGAAAGTACTAGTTTGTTGTAATGAAATAAAAACTTTATTCCAAAATTACTCTATATCCCGTGTGGAGCATCATTTCGGCCACTTCTAATGAAATGAAAATAGCAGCTACTCCACTAAATATAATTGTTTGAAAGTGCTTGCAACTGCTAAGTCCATCATGTTTAACCTTGAATTGAGAGAGTACTAGTTTGTTCTAATGAAATAAAAACTTTATTCCAAAAGTACTCTATATCCCGTGTGGAGCATCATTTCGGCCACTCCTAATGAAATGAAAATAGCAGCTACTCCACTAAATATAATTGTTTGAAAGTGCCTACAACTGCTAAGTCCATTATGTTTAACCTTGAATTGAGAAAGTACTAGTTTGTTCTAATGAAATAAAAACTTTATTCCAAAATCACTCTGTATCCCGTGAGGAGCATCATTTCGGCCACTACTGATGAAATGAAAATAGCAGTTACTCCACTAAATAAAACTGGTTGAAACTGCTTGAACCTGATAAACACATCATTTAAACTTGAATTGAGAAAGTACTAGTTTGTTCTAATGAAATAAAAACTTTCTTCCAAAATTACTCTATATCCCGTGTGGAGCATCATTTCGGCCACTCCTAATGAAATGAAAATAGCAGTTACTCCACTAAATATAATTGGTTGAAAGTACTTGCAACTGCTAAGTCCATCATGTTTAAACTTGAATTGAGAAAGTACTAGTTTGTTGTAATGAAATAAAAACTTTATTCCAAAATTACTCTATATCCCGTGTGGAGCATCATTTCGGCCACTTCTAATGAAATGAAAATAGCAGCTACTCCACTAAATATAATTGTTTGAAAGTGCTTGCAACTGCTAAGTCCATCATGTTTAACCTTGAATTGAGAGAGTACTAGTTTGTTCTAATGAAATAAAAACTTTATTCCAAAAGTACTCTATATCCCGTGTGGAGCATCATTTCGGCCACTCCTAATGAAATGAAAATAGCAGCTACTCCACTAAATATAATTGTTTGAAAGTGCCTACAACTACTAAGTCCATTATGTTTAACCTTGAATTGAGAAAGTACTAGTTTGTTCTAATGAAATAAAAACTTTATTCCAAAATCACTCTGTATCCCGTGAGGAGCATCATTTCGGCCACTACTGATGAAATGAAAATAGCAGTTACTCCACTAAATAAAACTGGTTGAAACTGCTTGAACCTGATAAACACATCATTTAAAAGTTGAATAGTGAGAGTTTAGTATGTTTCGTGAAATACAAACTTTATTCTAAAAACACACTCAGTTAATCGTCTGAAGCATTTTTTCGGCCACAACTGATGAGAAGACCATAGCAGTCAAATCCAGCATAATGAAACTGCTTAAACCTGATAAACACTTCATGTTTAAACTTGAATACTGAAAGTACGACTATGGTCTAGTAAAATACAAACTTTATTCTAAAAACCAACTCTCAAGCTCCTCATCCTATCTCTAAGGGTGCGCTCAGCCACCCTACGCAGGAAGCTCACGTCAACCGCTTGTATCCGGGATCTCGTTCTTTCGGTCATGACCCATAGTTCATGGCTGTGGTGGAGGCAATAACTCGGGTTTGGGAGGAGTTCGGAGAGGCCATGGAAGAGGACTTTCGGTCTGCCCTGAGGAAATTCTGGCAAACCGACTCCATACTCCGGGAGCATGGAGTCCGGGGCCCTTCATCCCTGCAACATCGCGTGACGCGGGGACGGTACCTCTGGACAGGCAGAATGGGGTCGTGGTCCCTCTCTTGTGGTGAGAGGGACCACGTGGTGAGGTGTGTTCCAACTACAGAGGGATCACACTCCTCAGCCTCCCCAGGAAAGTCTATTCCAGTGTACTGGAGTGGCGGGTCCGGCCGTTAGTCAAACCTTGGATCCAAGAGGAATAATGCGGTTTTCATTCTGGTCGTGGAACACTGGACCAGCTCTATACCCTCCACCAGCTGCTTGAGGGTTCATGGGAGTTTGCCCAACCAGTCCACATGTGTTTTCTGGATCTGGAGAAGGCGTTCGACCGCGTCCCCTGAGACATCCTGTGGGGGGGTGCTCCGGGAGCATGGAGTCCGGGGCCCTTTTTTAAGGGCTGTTCGGTCTTTGTTTTCCCGGAACAGGAGTTTGGTTTGCATTGGCGGCAATAAGTCGGACCTGTTTGCAGTGGTTTCACCTGATCCGCCAGTGGCAGACAGAAAAAAGCATTAGCCAAATCTATACAAGAGAAAAATCTATGTTCAGGTGAGAGATGTGACAACGCAGGAATCTCGTTTCTCTGCACAGGTTGCCGGGACCGGCAGCCAGGGGGGACTCGGCTGAGATCCTCAACACCAGCCCCTGGGTTCTTCTCAGGGTGATAAAGAGGAAGTGGTCCGAGCCCAGGTGAACGGGTCGATTTAAGGTCGTCGAGAGGACGTCTCACGCTGTTCGGCTGAGTGACAAAGGCTCCCCAGGAAAGTCTATTCCAGGGTACTGGAGAGGAGGGTCCGGCCGTTAGTCGAACCCTGGATACAAGAGGAACAATGCGGTGCCATCTGTCGCAGTGTACTCTGGCGGGAAAACCACATCGCACTCTTATGAAAACCTCCATCCATCTGAAGCAAGTTGCCCCTTGATCGGCTAATCCAGGAGACAGCTCCACACGTCAAAGGGCAGTATAATCCCTGTACACCGAAGTAAGAAGAACACAGAGAAGTAGACGACAGCAAGGGAGGAGGTGAAATAGCGCTCCTCTCTGTTCATGTGACGTGACAAGTCCATCCATCCATCCATCCATCCATTTTCTGCCGCTTATCCGGGGCCGGGTCGCGAAGGCAGCAATCCAAGCAGAGTTGCCCAGACTTCCCTCGCCCCAGACACTTCCTCCAGCTCCTCCGGTGGCACCCCAAGGCGTTCCCAGGCCAGCCGAGAGACATAGTCTCTCCAGCGTGTCCTGGGTCTGCCCCGAGGCCTCCTACCGGAGGGACATGCCCGGAACACCTCTCTCGGGAGGCGTCCGGGGGGCATCCGAAATAGATGCCCGAGCCACCTCAGCTGGCTCCTCACGATGTGGAGGAGCAGCGGCTCTACTCCGAGCTCCTCCCTGGTGACTGAGCTCCTCACCCTATCTCTAAGGGTACGCCCAGCCACCCTACGGAGGAAGATCATTTCAGCCGCTTGTATCCGGGATCTCGTTCTTTCGGTCATGACCCATAGTTCATGACCATAGGTGAGGGTAGGAACGAAGATCGACCGGTAAATCGAGAGCTTCGCTTTTTGGCTCAGCTCCTTCTTCACCACGACGGACCGATACAACGTCCGCATAACTGCAGACGCTGCACCGATCCGCCTGTCGATCTCACGCTCCATCTTTCCCCCACTCGTGAACAAGACCCCAAGATACTTAAACTCCTCCACTTGGGACAAGGGCACTCCACCAACCTGGAGGGGGCAAGCCACCTTTTTCCGGTCGAGAACCATGGCCTCGGATTTAGAGGTGCTGATCCTCATCCCAGCTGCTTCACACTCGGCTGCGAACCGTGTCAGTGCACGCTGGAGATCCAGGCTTGATGGGGCCAACAGAACCACATCATCCGCAAATAGCAGAGATGAGATTCTGTGGTCCCCAAGCCGGACCCCCTCCGGCCCCCGGCTGTGCCTAGAAATTCTGTCCATATATATGATGAACAGAACCGGTGATAAAGGACACCCCTGCCGGAGGCCAACGTGCACAGGGAACAGGTCCGACTTACTGCCGGCAATGCGAACCAGACTCCTGCTCCTGCTCGTATTATGTAATCTGATATATGTATTTTTGTAATCTCTTGTTTGTGTGATTATTAAATTCACTATAGAAGAAATTAACTCTGTTCCTGCCTCTCCCGGATCAAACGAACAAGCAGGAATTCAGGGGAACACAGGAACGAATTCCAACACTAAGCATCTCTACCTAAAGTCAGTAAGACGATTTCTCTAGATTAAACCAGTCTGAGATGCTATATCTAAAGACAGTAACGGGATTGATATTTTTTTTTATTTTTTTATTTTTATTAAACTAGCCTGAGCAGCTCCATCTAGAGACAGTAACGTGATTTTCTAAATCAAACCAGCCTGAGCAGCACCATCTAGAGACAGTAACGTGATTTTCTAAATCAAACCAGCCTGATCAGCTCTATCTAAAGACAGTAATGTGATTTTCTAGATCAAACCAGCCTGATCAGCTCTATCTAAAGGCAGTAACACAATTTTTCAAGATTAAACCAGCCTGAGCAGCACGTGATTTTCTAGATTAAACCAGCAAGACCAGCTCTATCTCAAGGCAGTAACACAATTTTTCTAGATTAAACTAGCCTGAGCAGTTCTATCTAAAGACAGTAATATGACTTTTCTGGATCAAACCAGCCTGATCAGCTCTATCTAAAGGCAGTAACACGATTTTTCGAGATTAAACCAGCCTGAGCAGCACGTGATTTTCTAGATTAAACCAGCAAGATCAGCTCTATATAAACACAGTAACACGATTTGTCTAGATTAAACCAGCCTGAGCAGCTCTATCTTAAGAAAATAACATGATTTTTTTCTCAATTAAACCAGCCTGAGCAGCTCTATCTTAAAGGTGTACAGTAGGATTTTCCCGAATTTTAGGAAAGAACCGCCCTCTCCACCTTTTGAAAAATGCACATGCGCAAAGCTCTACCTGCTCCCGAGACGGAACGCCTACTAAAACGTGTGCGAGAGACATGAACGAGCCCAGTTCTCCTCGTGCACGCCCTGTTTACAAGTCACAAGTCGGCATCGCTTACACAAGCTCACTTTACAAGAAGATTTGAACTTTTTCCACTAATCAACCCTGGAAATTTACAATATAGACGTAGATAACTTTTACTGGAAGGGATTTGAAATGGATTTCTCCAAATAGAATGCCAAACTTTACCTGTCGAGTAGAAACTTCGCGACTGAAGCATCAGTGGGAAGCCCAACCTGGGATTTCAGCGCACGCCATCGTGTGAAAGAATCTCCCAAAAACACTCTGGTCTTGTTTCTCTCTTCCGAAGCCTTTCTCTTCTTCTCATACACTTCGAAGACACTTTTTCTCTTTTGCGACCCTCTGCCATTTTCAAAGTACCCGGTGAGAACTGCGAGCTCGCTGAAGGCGTAGCTCACCATATACACCTGAAACCGCGCATGCGCAGAAAGTGAAAACTAATAAATCCACGCTACCTGGGGACGAGCACGTACGACGGCCTTGCGTAATATATCACCAGAATGATTGACAGTTGGGAGTACCAATAGTCTTGATGATCCACCCGGAAAAAGAAAATCCTCCTGTACACCTTTAAGACAGTTCATGATTTTACTTGATTAAACCAGCCTGAGAAGCTCTATCTTAAAAAAGTACACTCAAAAATGAAATGACAGAATTGTTTTTTCAGTGTGACATGATTTTCCTCGATTAAACCATGGTCCAAGTGGAGGAACGTGGGAGCAGCGCTTCAAAGGGTTGAGTGGAAATCTCCACCAACGGCTGATCCCACGTTTCATCGGGCTCATCCATCCCTCCGGACAGGGCCTCACAGCCATGTAGGTGAGCCGTTTAGGGACTATTCAGTAACAAGAACTTAGAGCTGTGATTTCACTTGTATATAAGTTAAAGATGTAAAGCAAAGTTGGACTCTTCAGGTGATGAAACATACATTAAATGTCCACCAATGACTGTTGAGATGGTTGATCATTTAGTTTTAAACGTAGTAAACATAGAAAATACTTTGGCTGGTTATTGTGATTAAATTAAATTACATCTCACAACAAAACATGCTTTTAAAATAACAAAGACATTTGATCCAAATTACATTGAATTTAATACAAGAGACCCATTCTACAAAACAAACCTTTCCTCCTGCAATTAGCCTTTCAATACCACCTCACTCCGTGTGTGTTGTCATCACAATCAATCAAAGTGGTCTGGTGTCTCCTGGTGTTGATCTTAAGAGTCTCTCAACTTGTGGAACCTGTGCATTTAACACTTTTCTTTTGTCTACAGTGTGTTGTGGGAATCTCCCAGAACCTGTATCTCGCCCACCTTGCTGCTCCTCCTGTCACCTGCAGTACAAGGTGATTTCGTCTGTCCACTTCTGGCTCTAAAGACTCTTCTGGCTGTTTGTACCTACATGAACATCATTACATGCAGCTTGTTTACCAGAGCTTTACTTCAAGTCATTGCACAGCTAGAAAACTTTAGTTTATTAAGTCTCAGTAAGGTCTGAGTGTGTATCACATGTTTAGGTGCAACCAGGGTTGGGTAGTAATGGAATACATGTAACAGTGTTTCATAACTAGGATACAAAAAACATATAACATATATGTTATATAACATATAACTGTAATCTGTTACAGTACATAAAAAAATGTGTAATCTCATTACAGGTATATTCGATAAAAACTGGGATTACTGAGCAGGATTACAGTAGAAATCAGATGGAATAAACTAGAAATGCAGCTGTCACATGCGCCATGCATTGGCATTGCGACACTTCCAGACGCTTTCAGGCTGACAATCCATGCTTTGCCATGGATTATGCAGAGAGTTGCTTTCATCACTATGTTTTAAAGTCGGAGAAATCTCTTAACCTCTCTGTACAATGCAAACTATGTCTCCCAGCCGTGAAAGTGCTGTGAACGTCCAGGAACTGGACATCTCACCTGAAGAAACATAGAAACATAAAACCCGCTCACTTTCACTGATACACACATGGACTCTGTTTACTAGTTTTATTAGCTTGTAACATGCTTCCTACCTGTTCTCAATACGTTTAGAGGGCGACACGTGCCATCACTTTTTTCTTTTTACTCAATGAGTGACTCATGCTGCCAGATACAGCCTCTCATCAAACATTCACATTTAGTCCGGAAAAAAAACAACATTAAAACTAATGAGGAAGCAGGGAGAGAGAGAGAGAGAGAGAGAGAGAGAGAGAGAGAGAGAGAGAGAGAGAGAGAGGGGGAGAGAGAGTTTTAGAAAAGATGGGCACATTTTCTTGAATAGAAATTGAAAGCTTTATTTATATTGTGGCTTTCTTGTCATTTTTTTATGTTTTATTATGGCCAGGCAAGAGTAGAGGCACGGCTTTTCAGAGGTTGATGGACTCGGTGCTGCGCGACCTCGCTTTCGTTTCTGTTTACCTGGATGACATCTTGGTGGCTAGTTCTTCAGTTGAGGAGCATTTTTCACACCTAAAGCAAGTTTTTCAGCGCCTTGAGCAGGGGTGGGCAATTATTTTTCCGAAGGGGCCAAATGAGAAGCAGAAAATATTGTGGAGGGCCGGGCCAAAAGTTTAAACTCTATTCTGCATATGAATTTTATTTCTACATTGAAAGCAGCAAATGGCATTGTTTACACATGCTGGTAAGTGTCTGTGTTATTATTATTATTGTTATTATTGTTTCTGTTGTGGTAAAGCCCGAGCCTCAGCAGAGCGTTGCTCGGTCTTTGACTCGAAGCCTGAATAAGGTTCTTCTGGTACAGACATGGTCTGTTTACCTGAAATGTCTGTATTCTCTGGTTGAGTCATTGGAGCGTGCACAACCATGTCACCTTCGGTGCTCGGTTTTGTACCATGAAGAACCTGTTCAAGGTTAACATGGTGAGTGCTGGTGATGGTTTTGGTTGTGGAAATGAGGAGAGTTGTGTCATGCGTGTCGTCGCTGGTGAGGGACGAAGGCAGATTGTCAATGAGATGAGAATTAGTTCAAGATTGTGGAATGAACTGTCAGTTAACATCTCTAAAGGTGGAAATGCGGTCACTTTAATCTGACCAGGTGTCAGATAGGTGTCAGATTTTGGACCCGTGGGTTGGCTGAACGATGGCTGTTGGAAGCTGGGTGGCCTAGTTCTGTGTGGTGTGGTGCAAGTCCTGAGTGAAGCCTCGGATGTTTATGCTACACTCTTCCACCTGAAGTGGCTTTCCTTAAGTGGCATGCGCAAGCGTGGTTCTAGCAACCCGTGCGAAGGTGTCTGAACACATGAGGGGGATTTCTGACCCAGTACCAAGCAGTGAGAGAGTGTCAACAACCCCTACCACCACTGAAGTGTATCTGTGGTTGGCATAGCCAAGATTACCCAAGAATGTCAAATGGGCCTCTTTCACCTCCTGGATCTCCTCCTCCTGCCAAAATGAACTTTGTGTGCGGAGGGGAGGGGCCAAGTCATGCGGTCAGGGGGAGCCAGGTCCCTTCTTACCAGGCGGGTTCAGGTGCTGCTTCACCTCTCTGATGCAGGTTTTAATCCACTGTGGGACATCTGCATCCCAGTTGTTTTGAGTCTGACCTCAGCCTCGGTTTTTAGACTTACCTCTCCTCACCTGAGACCTCAGGACACCTGCATCACCATCATAGTTTTCACCTGAACGGTGGTGCAGCTCCCACACCATCTGCGCATGTTTGCGGAGGTCTTTCATGGTGGGGTTTTTGGTCCTGCAGAAAAGGGCGACATCGATCCTCACACTGTTGTGGAGGTTGTTAACGAAGAGGGACTTAAAAGTCTGGTCTTTGTCCAATCCTGGTGCATTGTGGCCTTGGAAGTAGGCAGCCCTTAGGCACCTATAAATACTATCTGGGAGTCTCCGCCCCCTTTTGAGTGATTGTAAATGCACCAAAGTTTGCAGAGGCAGGATCATTGTGCAGATGATCCTGCTTCCCTAAGTGCATGACAGAGGGCTGAGTAATGGTCTCTGATGGCAGATGGGAGGGACTCTATGTAAACATGGACACTCCTGGATGTCATCTTCCAGAGAAGCGTAAGCTTCTCTCGGGACGAAGGATGAGGCAGGTTGAAGAGGCAGCGTTCAACCTCCCCCAGGTAGTCCGCTACACGAATTTCCGGGTTGTTTGGTTCGAACTGCTCTATGTCCTCTGCAAGGGACTCAAGCTGGCTGGTCCAAAGACCAGGTACCCTTGGGATATCGGAATGGTCAGAGTCATCTGAGCTAGAACATCCTGGTTCTCTCCGGTAGAGAGAGTGAGGGAGCTGATAGCACTGTGAGGTGCTGGAAAATAACAATGTTCCTTCTCCTGAAAAGGAGTGAAAGAGCTGCGAGACCACGTGGTGGTGCGGCTGAGAGCACTGATGGATGTGTGTCATAGCAACTCGCTGTTGAGGTTTCTTCTCTCCTGTGTAGACAGCCATAGAAGACCGGCGACAACAGTCTTCAACTGGGTCATGTGGCTCCCGAGGTATCTTTGCTCTGAGCACGCAGTGTCTCTGACGACTCATGGTAGGAGTCACGCAAAAGCTGTGTTTCGAAAAGTGCGAAAATGTTGTTAATGCACAGGTGATGGCAGGTGGCTTTCACTTCTGTAGTCTATACAAATTGTAACCTCGCAACTATAACACAGTGTTTTTAGCACCTTGGTTGAGCAATAGTTGTGTTAGTGTACATATATCTGGGTAGATACTTGAATAGTGAAAGTACGAGTTTGTCCTAATGAAATTAAAACTTTATTCTAAAAACATACTCAGTATCTCGTCTGAAGCATCTTTTCGGCAACAACTGATGAAAAGACCATAACAGTCAAACCTAGCATAATAAAAGAGGTTGAAACTGCTTTAACCTAATAAACACTTCATGTTTAAACTTGAATTGAAAAGTACCAGTTTGCTCAAAGGAAATAAAAACTTTATTCCAAAATCACTCTATATCCCGTGTGGAGCATCATTTCGGCCACTCCTGATGAAATGAAAATAGCAGTTACTTCACTAAATAAAACTGGTTGAAACTGCTTGAACCTGATAAACACATCATTTAAACTTGAATTGAGAAAGTACTAGTTTGTTCTAATGAAATAAAAACTTTCTTCCAAAATCACTCTATATCCCGTGAGGAGCATCATTTCGGCCACTCCTAATGAAATGAAAATAGCAGTTACCCCACTAAATAAAACTGGTTGAAACTGCTTGAACCTGATAAACACATCATTTAAACTTGAATTGAGAAAGTACTAGTTTGTTCTAATGAAATAAAAACTTTCTTCCAAAATTACTCTATATCCCGTGTGGAGCATCATTTCGGCCACTCCTAATGAAATGAAAATAGCAGTTACTCCACTAAATATAATTGGTTGAAAGTACTTGCAACTGCTAAGTCCATCATGTTTAAACTTGAATTGAGAAAGTACTAGTTTGTTGTAATGAAATAAAAACTTTATTCCAAAATCACTCTATATCCCGTGAGGAGCATCATTTCGGCCACTCCTGATGAAATGAAAATAGCAGTTACTCCACTAAATATAATTGTTTGAAAGTGCTTGCAACTGCTAAGTCCATCATGTTTAACCTTGAATTGAGAAAGTACTAGTTTGTTCTAATGAAATAAAAACTTTATTCCAAAATCACTCTGTATCCCGTGAGGAGCATAATTTCGGCCACTACTGATGAAATGAAAATAGCAGTTACTCCACTAAATAAAACTGGTTGAAACTGCTTGAACCTGATAAACACATCATTTAAACTTGAATTGAGAAAGTACTAGTTTGTTCTAATGAAATAAAAACTTTCTTCCAAAATCACTCTGTATCTCGTGTGGAGCATCATTTCGGCCACTACTGATTAAATGAAAATAGCAGTTACTCCACTAAATATAATTGTTTGAAAGTGCTTGCAACTGCTAAGTCCATCATGTTTAACCTTGAATTGAGAAAGTACTAGTTTGTTCTAATGAAATAAAAACTTTATTCCAAAATCACTCTATATCCCGTGAGGAGCATCATTTCGGCCACTCCTGATGAAATGAAAATAGCAGTTACTCCACTAAATATAATTGTTTGAAAGTGCTTGAACCTGATAAACACATCATTTAAACTTGAATTGAGAAAGTACTAGTTTGTTCTAATGAAATAAAAACTTTCTTCCAAAATCACTCTATATCTCGTGTGGAGCATCATTTCGGCCACTACTGATGAAATGAAAATAGCAGCTACTCCACTAAATATAATTGTTTGAAAGTGCTTGCAACTGCTAAGTCCATCATGTTTAACCTTGAATTGAGAAAGTACTAGTTTGTTCTAATGAAATAAAAACTTTCTTCCAAAATCACTCTATATCTCGTGTGGAGCATCATTTCGGCCACTCCTGATGAAATGAAAATAGCAGCTACTCCACTAAATATAATTGTTTGAAAGTACTTGCAACTGCTAAGTCCATCATGTTTAACCTTGAATTGAGAAAGTACTAGTTTGTTCTAATGAAATAAAAACTTTCTTCCAAAATCACTCTGTATCCCGTGAGGAGCATAATTTCGGCCACTACTGATGAAATGAAAATAGCAGTTACTCCACTAAATAAAACTGGTTGAAACTGCTTGAACCTGATAAACACATCATTTAAACTTGAATTGAGAAAGTACTAGTTTGTTCTAATGAAATAAAAACTTTATTCCAAAATCACTCTGTATCCCGTGAGGAGCATCATTTCGGCCACTACTGATGAAATGAAAATAGCAGTTACTACACTAAATAAAACTGGTTGAAACTGCTTGAACCTGATAAACACATCATTTAAAAGTTGAATAGTGAGAGTTTAGTATGTTTCGTGAAATACAAACTTTATTCTAAAAACACACTCAGTTAATCGTCTGAAGCATTTTTTCGGCCACAACTGATGAGAAGACCATAGCAGTCAAATCCAGCATAATGAAACTGCTTAAACCTGATAAACACTTCATGTTTAAACTTGAATACTGAAAGTACGACTATGGTCTAGTAAAATACAAACTTTATTCTAAAAACCAACTCTCAAGCTCCTCATCCTATCTCTAAGGGTGCGCTCAGCCACCCTACGCAGGAAGCTCACGTCAACCGCTTGTATCCGGGATCTCGTTCTTTCGGTCATGACCCATAGTTCATGGCTGTGGTGGAGGCAATAACTTGGGTTTGGGAGGAGTTCGGAGAGGCCATGGAAGAGGACTTTCGGTCTGCCCCGAGGAAATTCTGGCAAACCGACTCCATACTCCGGGAGCATGGAGTCCGGGGCCCTTCATCCCTGCAACATCGCGTGACGCGGGGACGGTACCTCTGGACAGGCAGAATGGGGTCGTGGTCCCTCTCTTGTGGTGAGAGGGACCACGTGGTGAGGTGTGTTCCAACTACAGAGGGATCACACTCCTCAGCCTCCCCAGGAAAGTCTATTCCAGTGTACTGGAGTGGAGGGTCCGGCCGTTAGTCAAACCTTGGATCCAAGAGGAATAATGCGGTTTTCATTCTGGTCGTGGAACACTGGACCAGCTCTATACCCTCCACCAGCTGCTTGAGGGTTCATGGGAGTTTGCCCAACCAGTCCACATGTGTTTTCTGGATCTGGAGAAGGCGTTCGACCGCGTCCCCTGAGACATCCTGTGGGGGGGTGCTCCGGGAGCATGGAGTCCGGAGCCCTTTTTTAAGGGCTGTTCGGTCTTTGTATTCCCGGAACAGGAGTTTGGTTTGCATTGGTGGCAATAAGTCGGACCTGTTTGCAGTGGTTTCACCTGATCCGCCAGTGGCAGACAGAAAAAAGCATTAGCCAAATCTATACAAGAGAAAAATCTATGTTCAGGTGAGAGATGTGACAACGCAGGAATCTCGTTTCTCTGCACAGGTTGCCGGGACCGGCAGCCAGGGGGGACTCGGCTGAGATCCTCAACACCAGCCCCTGGGTTCTTCTCAGGGTGATAAAGAGGAAGTGGTCCGAGCCCAGGTGAACGGGTCGATTTAAGGTCGTCGAGAGGACGTCTCACGCTGTTCGGCTGAGTGACAAAGGCTCCCCAGGAAAGTCTATTCCAGGGTACTGGAGAGGAGGGTCCGGCCGTTAGTCGAACCCTGGATACAAGAGGAACAATGCGGTGCCATCTGTCGCAGTGTACTCTGGCGGGAAAACCACATCGCACTCTTATGAAAACCTCCATCCATCTGAAGCAAGTTGCCCCTTGATCGGCTAATCCAGGAGACAGCTCCACACGTCAAAGGGCAGTATAATCCCTGTACACCGAAGTAAGAAGAACACAGAGAAGTAGACGACAGCAAGGGAGGAGGTGAAATAGCGCTCCTCTCTGTTCATGTGACGTGACAAGTCCATCCATCCATCCATCCATCCATTTTCTGCCGCTTATCCGGGGCCGGGTCGCGAAGGCAGCAATCCAAGCAGAGTTGCCCAGACTTCCCTCGCCCCAGACACTTCCTCCAGCTCCTCCGGTGGCACCCCAAGGCGTTCCCAGGCCAGCCGAGAGACATAGTCTCTCCAGCGTGTCCTGGGTCTGCCCCGAGGCCTCCTACCGGAGGGACATGCCCGGAACACCTCTCTCGGGAGGCGTCCGGGGGGCATCCGAAATAGATGCCCGAGCCACCTCAGCTGGCTCCTCACGATGTGGAGGAGCAGCGGCTCTACTCCGAGCTCCTCCCTGGTGACTGAGCTCCTCACCCTATCTCTAAGGGTACGCCCAGCCACCCTACGGAGGAAGCTCATTTCAGCCGCTTGTATCCGGGATCTCGTTCTTTCGGTCATGACCCATAGTTCATGACCATAGGTGAGGGTAGGAACGAAGATCGACCGGTAAATCGAGAGCTTCGCTTTTTGGCTCAGCTCCTTCTTCACCACGACGGACCGATACAACGTCCGCATAACTGCAGACGCTGCACCGATCCGCCTGTCGATCTCACGCTCCATCTTTCCCCCACTCGTGAACAAGACCCCAAGATACTTAAACTCCTCCACTTGGGACAAGGGCACTCCACCGACCTGGAGGGGGCAAGCCACCTTTTTCCGGTCGAGAACCATGGCCTCGGATTTAGAGGTGCTGATCCTCATCCCAGCTGCTTCACACTCGGCTGCGAACCGTGTCAGTGCACGCTGGAGATCCAGGCTTGATGGGGCCAACAGAACCACATCATCCGCAAATAGCAGAGATGAGATTCTGTGGTCCCCAAGCCGGACCCCCTCCGGCCCCCGGCTGTGCCTAGAAATTCTGTCCATATATATGATGAACAGAACCGGTGATAAAGGACACCCCTGCCGGAGGCCAACGTGCACAGGCAACAGGTCCGACTTACTGCCGGCAATGCGAACCAGACTCCTGCTCCTGCTCGTATTATGTAATCTGATATATGTATTTTTGTAATCTCTTGTTTGTGTGATTATTAAATTCACTATAGAAGAAATTAACTCTGTTCTTACCTCTCCCGGATCAAACGAACAAGCAGGAATTCAGGGGAACACAGGAACGAATTCCAACACTAAGCATCTCTACCTAAAGTCAGTAAGACGATTTCTCTAGATTAAACCAGTCTGAGATGCTATATCTAAAGACAGTAACGGGATTGATATTTTTTTTTATTTATTTATTTTTTATTAAACCAGCCTGAGCAGCTCCATCTAGAGACAGTAACGTGATTTTCTAAATCAAACCAGCCTGATCAGCTCTATCTAAAGACAGTAATGTGATTTTCTAGATCAAACCAGCCTGATCAGCTCTATCTAAAGGCAGTAACACAATTTTTCAAGATTAAACCAGCCTGAGCAGCACGTGATTTTCTAGATTAAACCAGCAAGACCAGCTCTATCTCAAGGCAGTAACACAATTTGTCTAGATTAAACCAGCCTGAGCAGCTCTATCTTAAGAAAATAACATGATTTTTTTCTCAATTAAACCAGCCTGAGCAGCTCTATCTTAAAGGTGTACAGTAGGATTTTCCCGAATTTTAGGAAAGAACCGCCCTCTCCACCTTTTGAAAAATGCACATGCGCAAAGCTCTACCTGCTCCCGAGACGGAACACCTACTAAAACGTGTGCGAGAGACATGAACGAGCCCAGTTCTCCTCGTGCACGCCCTGTTTACAAGTCACAAGTCGGCATCGCTTACACAAGCTCACTTTGCAAGAAGATTTGAACTTTTTCCACTAATCAACCCTGGAAATTTACAATATAGACGTAGATAACTTTTACTGGAAGTGATTTGAAATGGATTTCTCCAAATAGAATGCCAAACTTTACCTGTCGAGTAGAAACTTCGCGACTGAAGCATCAGTGGGAAGCCCAACCTGGGCTTTCAGCGCACGCCATCGTGTGAAAGAATCTCCCAAAAACACTCTGGTCTTGTTTCTCTCTTCCGAAGCCTTTCTCTTCTTCTCATACACTTCGAAGACACTTTTTCTCTTTTGCGACCCTCTGCCATTTTCAAAGTACCCGGTGAGAACTGCGAGCTCGCTGAAGGCGTAGCTCACCATATACACCTGAAAGCGCGCATGCGCAGAAAGTGAAAACTAATAAATCCACGCTACCTGGGGACGAGCACGTATGATGGCCTTGCGTAATATATCACCAGAATGATTGACAGTTGGGAGTACCAATAGTCTTGATGATCCACCCGGAAAAAGAAAATCCTCCTGTACACCTTTAAGACAGTAACATGATTTTACTTGATTAAACCAGCCTGAGAAGCTCTATCTTAAAAAAGTACACTCAAAAATGAAATGACAGAATTGTTTTTTCAGTGTGACATGATTTTCCTCGATTAAACCATGGTCCAAGTGGAGGAACGTGGGAGCAGCGCTTCAAAGGGTTGAGTGGAAATCTCAACCCTTCATCGGGCTCATCCATCCCTCCGGACAGGGCCTCACAGCCATGTAGGTGAGCCGTTTAGGGACTATTCAGTAACAAGAACTTAGAGCTGTGATTTCACTTGTATATAAGTTAAAGATGTAAAGCAAAGTTGGACTCTTCAGGTGATGAAACATACATTAAATGTCCACCAATGACTGTTGAGATGGTTGATCATTTAGTTTTAAACGTAGTAAACATAGAAAATACTTTGGCTGGTTATTGTGATTAAATTAAATTACATCTCACAACAAAACATGCTTTTAAAATAACAAAGACATTTGATCCAAATTACATTGAATTTAATACAAGAGACCCATTCTACAAAACAAACCTTTCCTCCTGCAATTAGCCTTTCAATACCACCTCACTCCGTGTGTGTTGTCCTCACAATCAATCAAAGTGATCTGGTGTCTCCTGGTGTTGATCTTAAGTGTCTCTCAACTTGTGGAACCTGTGCATTTAACACTTTTCTTTTGTCTACAGTGTGTTGTGGGAATCTCCCAGAACCTGTATCTCGCCCACCTTGCTGCTCCTCCTGTCACCTGCAGTACAAGGTGATTTCGTCTGTCCACTTCTGGCTCTAAAGACTCTTCTGGCTGTTTGTACCTACATGAACATCATTACATGCAGCTTGTTTACCAGAGCTTTACTTCAAGTCATTGCACAGCTAGAAAACTTTAGTTTATTAAGTCTCAGTAAGGTCTGAGTGTGTATCACATGTTTAGGTGCAACCAGGGTTGGGTAGTCATGGAATACATGTAACAGTGTTTCATAACTAGGATACAAAAAACATATAACATATATGTTATATAACATATAACTGTAATCTGTTACAGTACATAAAAAAATTTGTAATCTCATTACAGGTATATTCGATAAAAACTGGGATTACTGAGCAGGATTACAGTAGAAATCAGATGGAATAAACTAGAAATGCAGCTGTCACATGCGCCATGCATTGGCATTGCGACACTTCCAGACGCTTTCAGGCTGACAATCCATGCTTTGCCATGGATTATGCAGAGAGTTGCTTTCATCACTATGTTTTAAAGTCGGAGAAATCTCTTAACCTCTCTGTACAATGCAAACTATGTCTCCCAGCCGTGAAAGTGCTGTGAACGTCCAGGAACTGGACATCTCACCTGAAGAAACATAGAAACATAAAACCCGCTCACTTTCACTGATACACACATGGACTCTGTTTACTAGTTTTATTAGCTCGTAACATGCTTCCTACCTGTTCTCAATACGTTTAGAGGGCGACACGTGCCATCACTTTTTTCTTTTTACTCAATGAGTGACTCATGCTGCCAGATACAGCCTCTCATCAAACATTCACATTTAGTCCGGAAAAAAAACAACATTAAAACTAATGAGTAAGCGGGGAGAGAGAGAGAGAGAGAGAGAGAGAGAGAGAGAGAGAGAGAGAGAGAGAGAGAGAGAGAGAGAGAGAGAGAGAGAGAGAGAGAGAGAGAGAGAGAGGGAGAGAGAGTTTTAGAAAAGATGGGCACATTTTCTTGAATAGAAATTGAAAGCTTTATTTATATTGTGGCTTTCTTGTCATTTTTTTATGTTTTATTATGGCCAGGCAAGAGTAGAGGCACGGCTTTTCAGAGGTTGATGGACTCGGTGCTGCGCGACCTCGCTTTCGTTTCTGTTTACCTGGACGACATCTTGGTGGCTAGTTCTTCAGTTGAGGAGCATTTTTCACACCTAAAGCAAGTTTTTCAGCGCCTTCAGCAGGGGTGGGCAATTATTTTTCCGAAGGGGCCAAATGAGAAGCAGAAAATATTGTGGAGGGCCGGGCCAAAAGTTTAAACTCTATTCTGCATATGAATTTTATTTCTACATTGAAAGCAGCAAATGGCATTGTTTACACATGCTGGTAAGTGTCTGTGTTATTATTAGGTAAAGAGAAAGTGAGGGTTATTTTAACAAAAAATGTTTTTATTCAGTGCAGTTATTCAAAACAATTGTAAACATGAAACATTTGTAACTCTTTTTTTAATTACATTAACAAATATCATTAACAAGATATGTCACATTATGATTGTCAAACTGCCAAGCTGTGCAGACAAAAAGTAATAGTGAACACACTTTTGTGTATTTTCTTGTTCAGTGAGAGAAATCTAGCCTTTGCTGCCCTTTAACGAGTGCATTAAAGTCAGGTTGAATGTCTGAGGTGGAGATGCGAAGCACAGCTGACAGATGATCATCAGTAAGAGAGGATCTGAACCTGGATTTGGTAAACTTCATTACTGAGAATGTTTGTTCACATATGTAGGTAGATCCAAACAGAACCAACATCTTCTGAGCATGTCTCCTCATGTTTGGAAAGTTCTCCTCCTTAAGAGATGAGTAGAACTCCAGCAGTGATGCTGACTTAAAGTGCTCTGCCAGTACTGTGTCAGACTGCAGGTCAATGAGCTCCAGCTGAACATCACTGGGTGCATCATCTACTCTGCAGGCAAAGGGAGAGGAAACCAGGTGCATTTCATCCTCAATGTTTTTACAATCATCAAATCGCCTTAAAAACTCACCATGCAAATGTCCTAACATGGATGAGTACCTGCAGAGATGACTAGCTGATGGTCTGACTTCTTTAAGGGTTTGCATGTGAGTGAGAGTGTTGTTCTGTAGTTGACTTGAAAGAAACAGCAACTTTCTCATAAAAGCCTTCACCGGGTTATGCATGTCATGAACGAAAAGGCCCTTGCCTTGCAGTTTAGTGTTCAGTTCATTCATCAGTGCCGTCACATCAACAGCAAATGCAAAATCTGCCATCCAGTTCATATCTGAAAGCTCGGGATGTTTTTGCCTTTCATCTCACAAAACTCTTGAATCACTGTTTTCAGGTCCCAAAATCTTTTGAGCACTTTGCCCAGACTGAGCCATCTGACAGCTGTGTGGTACATGATGTCACCATGTTCATTCTCATGCTCTTCTAAAAGTGCAACAAACTGCCTGTGATTTAATGGTCGTGCCCTGATAAAGTTAACCGTTTTTGTTACAACATCAATAACATGGTTAAGTTTTAGCACAGACCTGCACAGTACATGCTGATGTATAATACAATGTATCAACACTAAATGATGCTCTGTGCCGAGTTCAGTCACTTTATCTTGGATCTGTTTCAAAAGTCCGACATGTTTTCCTGTCATATTCGGACAACCATCAGAAGTGACGCCTACCAGTTTGTCCCATTTCAGTCCAAGCTTGACCATGCATGCATCGACCTCCTTGAACAGATCGCTTCCCGTTGTCGTTCCTTTTATTGACCTCAATGCTGCCAGCTCCTCCGTAATCTTGAAGTCCTGCCTTATTCCCCGGAGAAACACCAGTAACTGGGCAGTGTCACGGACATCACAGCTCTCATCCAAAGCCAAAGAGAAAAAGTAAAAAAATTTCAACTCCACTTTTGAGCTGACATTCGAGATTCTCCGCGATTCGTTCCACCCTTCTGGTGACGGTTCGCCTGGACAGCGGGACTTTTTCAAATGCTTCTTTATTCTCAGGGCATATTAGCGCGGCAGAGTCCACCAAGCACTCTTTCACAAACTTGTCATCCGAGAACGGCTTGCTGTTTTTAGCTATTTTGTGGGATATGACGAAGCTGGTCTTGGTCGCTGCATCCCGGGCTGTGTGTAACTTACTAAAACAGCCTTGTTGTTTTGCTAGCTTTGCTAGCAAGTCTTCTGATATTCGCGCTCTCTCAGCCTCCGCCAAGTGTCTGTATTTCTCCGCGTGTTTTGTCTCATAATGCCGACTCACATTATACTCCTTAAACACGGCGACGTGCTCACCACAAACTAAACAGACGGGTTTACCACCGACTTCAGTAAACAAATATTTAGTGCTCCAAATCTTCTTGAAATTTCGGCCTTCAGCATCCACCTTTCTTTTCTTGACGTGCCCGTACATCATTGAGGGGCGACAATGACCGCTAATCACATGCACTGATTGACTTGTTTTACGGGTTACGTATACGACGTACGTAGGTTACGTACACTGTTCATAAATAAACAGGCTTCAAAGTAAAAGCATTTCCGTTTTAGTTTATACAGCCGATGGTTTTAGTCCACGCATTAAAATTCGAAAGAAGCTTTTGTTTTCTTAATTCTAAGCAATCTTTCGCGGGCCGGTCAGAATCGGGTCCCGCGGGCCTTAAAATGCCCAGGTCTGGCCTTGAGGAACATGGCCTTATTGTCAACCCTGCTAAGTGCCAGTTTGGTCTGCCTGTGATTGACTTTTTGGGTCATCGTATTTCAACTCAGGGTGCCATTCCGTTGCCTTCTAAGGTGCAAGCGGTGACAGATTTTCCTCGTCCAGCCTCGGTTAAGGCCCTGCAGGAGTTTTTGGGCATGATTAATTTCTACAACCTTTCATATTGAGACTACAACTATATACCAAATAAATGTTTTATCAGCTCTATCAATTACAATGATCAAATTGTCTCAATGGCTACATACAGAAAATCGTGGGTTTAAATCAACCTGGAGGTGTTTGTGGAATTAACTTGTGTGTGCATGTGTTTCCTCAGGGTTCTCTGATTTTCTTCCACAGTCCAATTAAATGCATGCTAATGGTAATACTAAACTGACTCTCTGTGTATGTCCCGTGGCAGACTGATGACGTGTTCTGTTTCTTTTGTGGCTGTGTAAAACACATTGGTTACTGTGGAACTGTGCTGTGTATTCATCAACAACATCTCACATGTTGGAAGATAAACAAGAGCACGGAGCAACATTTTATCAAAAATAATTTATTTATGAAAAATTATTCATTAGAATAAATTGGTTATTTATCAAATAATAATGACATTGGGCCACCACCAGCTAAACTGGAAATAGTTAATGCCAAAAAAAGTGTTATTTAAATTGAATAATGTTTCTCTTTAGATATAACAATTTTGAATAACAGGGAAGGTGTGAGATTCGAGCGCAGGCTGTTTCAAACCAGTGAATTCAGGCCCAGGACCGCTTGACCCCGTCAGCTAGAAAGGGTATGTACTGGGTTTCAGAAGATGGCAGTGCCTCGAGGTCAGTGGGGACGCGCACTGGGTGGGGGGGAGTGAGTCTGTGACTCCCCCCCCCTTTTGTGCGAGTCCCTTGCGAAGATCGTGTGATAATCGCGGGAGACCTCCTCATACAAATGCATCTCCTTGTTTCTGTTGTGGTAAAGCCCGAGCCTCAGCAGAGCGTTGCTCGGTCTTTGACTCGAAGCCTGAATAAGGTTCTTCTGGTACAGACATGGTCTGTTTGCCTGAAATGTCTGTATTCTCTGGTTGAGTCATTGGAGCGTGCACAACCATGTCACCTTCGGTGCTCGGTTTTGTACCATGAAGAACCTGTTCAAGGTTAACATGGTGAGTGCTGGTGATGGTTTTGGTTGTGGAAATGAGGAGAGTTGTGTCATGCGTGTCGTCGCTGGTGAGGGACGAAGGCAGATTGTCAATGAGATGAGAATTAGTTCAAGATTGTGGAATGAACTGTCAGTTAACATCTCTAAAGGTGGAAATGCGGTCACTTTAATCTGACCAGGTGTCAGATAGGTGTCAGATTTTGGACCCGTGGGTTGGCTGAACGATGGCTGTTGGAAGCTGGGTGGCCTAGTTCTGTGTAATGAGGTGCAAGTCCTGAGTGAAGCCTCGGATGTTTATGCTACACTCTTCCACCTGAAGTGGCTTTCCTTAAGTGGCATGCGCAAGCGTGGTTCTAGCAACCCGTGCGAAGGTGTCTGAACACATGAGGGGGATTTCTGACCCAGTACCAAGCAGTGAGAGAGTGTCAACAACCCCTACCACCACTGAAGTGTATCTGTGGTTGGCATAGCCAAGATTACCCAAGAATGTCAAATGGGCCTCTTTCACCTCCTGGATCTCCTCCTCCTGCCAAAATGAACTTTGTGTGCGGAGGGGAGGGGCCAAGTCATGCGGTCAGGGGGAGCCAGGTCCCTTCTTACCAGGCGGGTTCAGGTGCTGCTTCACCTCTCTGATGCAGGTTTTAATCCACTGTGGGACATCTGCATCCCAGTTGTTTTGAGTCTGACTTCAGCCTCGGTTTTTAGACTTACCTCTCCTCACCTGAGACCTCAGGACACCTGCATCACCATCATAGTTTTCACCTGAACGGTGGTGCAGCTCCCACACCATCTGCGCATGTTTGCGGAGGTCTTTCAGGGTGGGGTTTTTGGTCCTGCAGAAAAGGGCGACATCGAACCTCACACTGTTGTGGAGGTTGTTAACGAAGAGGGACTTAAAAGTCTGGTCTTTGTCCAATCCTGGTGCATTGTGGTCTTGGAAGTAGGCAGCCCGTAGGCACCTATAAATACTATCTGGGAGTCTCCGCCCCCTTTTGAGTGATTGTAAATGCACCAAAGTTTGCAGAGGCAGGATCATTGTGCAGATGATCCTGCTTCCCTAAGTGCATGACAGAGGGCTGAGTAATGGTCTCTGATGGCAGATGGGAGGGACTCTATGTAAACATAGACACTCCTGGATGTCATCTTCCAGAGAAGCGTAAGCTTCTCTCGGGACGAAGGATGAGGCAGGTTGAAGAGGCAGCGTTCAACCTCCCCCAGGTAGTCCGCTACACGAATTTCCGGGTTGTTTGGTTCGAACTGCTCTATGTCCTCTGCAAGGGACTCAAGCTGGCTGGTCCAAAGACCAGGTACCCTTGGGATATCGGAATGGTCAGAGTCATCTGAGCTAGAACATCCTGGTTCTCTCCGGTAGAGAGAGTGAGGGAGCTGATAGCACTGTGAGGTGCTGGAAAATAACAATGTTCCTTCTCCTGAAAAGGAGTGAAAGAGCTGCGAGACCACGTGGTGGTGCGGCTGAGAGCACTGATGGATGTGTGTCATAGCAACTCGCTGTTGAGGTTTCTTCTCTCCTGTGTAGACAGCCATAGAAGACCGGCGACAACAGTCTTCAACTGGGTCATGTGGCTCCCGAGGTATCTTTGCTCTGAGCACGCAGTGTCTCTGACGACTCATGGTAGGAGTCACGCAAAAGCTGTGTTTCGAAAAGTGCGAAAATGTTGTTAATGCACAGGTGATGGCAGGTGGCTTTCACTTCTGTAGTCTATACAAATTGTAACCTCGCAACTATAACACAGTGTTTTTAGCACCTTGGTTGAGCAATAGTTGTGTTAGTGTACATATATCTGGGTAGATACTTGAATAGTGAAAGTACGAGTTTGTCCTAATGAAATTAAAACTTTATTCTAAAAACATACTCAGTATCTCGTCTGAAGCATCTTTTCGGCAACAACTGATGAAAAGACCATAACAGTCAAACCTAGCATAATAAAAGAGGTTGAAACTGCTTTAACCTAATAAACACTTCATGTTTAAACTTGAATTGAAAAGTACCAGTTTGCTCAAAGGAAATAAAAACTTTATTCCAAAATCACTCTATATCCCGTGTGGAGCATCATTTCGGCCACTCCTGATGAAATGAAAATAGCAGTTACTTCACTAAATAAAACTGGTTGAAACTGCTTGAACCTGATAAACACATCATTTAAACTTGAATTGAGAAAGTACTAGTTTGTTCTAATGAAATAAAAACTTTCTTCCAAAAGCACTCTATATCCCGTGAGGAGCATCATTTCGGCCACTCCTAATGAAATGAAAATAGCAGTTACTCCACTAAATATAATTGGTTGAAAGTGATTGCAACTGCTAAGTCCATTATGTTTAACCTTGAATTGAGAAAGTACTAGTTTGTTCTAATGAAATAAAAACTTTATTCCAAAAGTACTCTATATCCCGTGTGGAGCATCATTTCGGCCACTTCTAATGAAATGAAAATAGCAGCTACTCCACTAAATATAATTGTTTGAAAGTGCTTGCAACTGCTAAGTCCATCATGTTTAACCTTGAATTGAGAGAGTACTAGTTTGTTCTAATGAAATAAAAACTTTATTCCAAAAGTGCTCTATATCCCGTGTGGAGCATCATTTCGGCCACTCCTAATGAAATGAAAATAGCAGTTACTCCACTAAATATAATTGTTTGAAAGTGCTTGCAACTGCTAAGTCCATCATGTTTAACCTTGAATTGAGAAAGTACTAGTTTGTTCTAATGAAATAAAAACTTTATACCAAAATCACTCTATATCTCGTGTGGAGCATCATTTCGGCCACTCCTAATGAAATGAAAATAGCAGCTACTCCACTAAATATAATTATTTGAAAGTGCCTACAACTGCTAAGTCCATTATGTTTAACCTTGAATTGAGAAAGTACTAGTTTGTTCTAATGAAATAAAAACTTTATTCCAAAATCACTCTGTATCCCGTGAGGAGCATCATTTCGGCCACTACTGATGAAATGAAAATAGCAGTTACTCCACTAAATAAAACTGGTTGAAACTGCTTGAACCTGATAAACACATCATTTAAACTTGAATTGAGAAAGTACTAGTTTGTTGTAATGAAATAAAAACTTTATTCCAAAATTACTCTATATCCCGTGTGGAGCATCATTTCGGCCACTCCTAATGAAATGAAAATAGCAGTTACTCCACTAAATATAATTGGTTGAAAGTACTTGCAACTGCTAAGTCCATCATGTTTAAACTTGAATTGAGAAAGTACTAGTTTGTTGTAATGAAATAAAAACTTTATTCCAAAATTACTCTATATCCCGTGTGGAGCATCATTTCGGCCACTTCTAATGAAATGAAAATAGCAGCTACTCCACTAAATATAATTGTTTGAAAGTGCTTGCAACTGCTCAGTCCATCATGTTTAACCTTGAATTGAGAAAGTACTAGTTTGTTCTAATGAAATAAAAACTTTATTCCAAAAGTACTCTATATCCCGTGTGGAGCATCATTTCGGCCACTTCTAATGAAATGAAAATAGCAGCTACTCCACTAAATATAATTGTTTGAAAGTGCTTGCAACTGCTAAGTCCATCATGTTTAACCTTGAATTGAGAGAGTACTAGTTTGTTCTAATGAAATAAAAACTTTATTCCAAAAGTGCTCTATATCCCGTGTGGAGCATCATTTCGGCCACTCCTAATGAAATGAAAATAGCAGTTACTCCACTAAATATAATTGTTTGAAAGTGCTTGCAACTGCTAAGTCCATCATGTTTAACCTTGAATTGAGAAAGTACTAGTTTGTTCTAATGAAATAAAAACTTTATTCCAAAATCACTCTATATCTCGTGTGGAGCATCATTTCGGCCACTACTGATGAAATGAAAATAGCAGTTACTCCACTAAATAAAACTGGTTGAAACTGCTTGAACCTGATAAACACATCATTTAAACTTGAATTGAGAAAGTACTAGTTTGTTGTAATGAAATAAAAACTTTATTCCAAAATTACTCTATATCCCGTGTGGAGCATCATTTCGGCCACTTCTAATGAAATGAAAATAGCAGCTACTCCACTAAATATAATTGTTTGAAAGTGCTTGCAACTGCTAAGTCCATCATGTTTAACCTTGAATTGAGAGAGTACTAGTTTGTTCTAATGAAATAAAAACTTTATTCCAAAAGTACTCTATATCCCGTGTGGAGCATCATTTCGGCCACTCCTAATGAAATGAAAATAGCAGCTACTCCACTAAATATAATTGTTTGAAAGTGCCTACAACTGCTAAGTCCATTATGTTTAACCTTGAATTGAGAAAGTACTAGTTTGTTCTAATGAAATAAAAACTTTATTCCAAAATCACTCTGTATCCCGTGAGGAGCATCATTTCGGCCACTACTGATGAAATGAAAATAGCAGTTACTCCACTAAATAAAACTGGTTGAAACTGCTTGAACCTGATAAACACATCATTTAAACTTGAATTGAGAAAGTACTAGTTTGTTCTAATGAAATAAAAACTTTCTTCCAAAATTACTCTATATCCCGTGTGGAGCATCATTTCGGCCACTCCTAATGAAATGAAAATAGCAGTTACTCCACTAAATATAATTGGTTGAAAGTACTTGCAACTGCTAAGTCCATCATGTTTAAACTTGAATTGAGAAAGTACTAGTTTGTTGTAATGAAATAAAAACTTTATTCCAAAATTACTCTATATCCCGTGTGGAGCATCATTTCGGCCACTTCTAATGAAATGAAAATAGCAGCTACTCCACTAAATATAATTGTTTGAAAGTGCTTGCAACTGCTAAGTCCATCATGTTTAACCTTGAATTGAGAGAGTACTAGTTTGTTCTAATGAAATAAAAACTTTATTCCAAAAGTACTCTATATCCCGTGTGGAGCATCATTTCGGCCACTCCTAATGAAATGAAAATAGCAGCTACTCCACTAAATATAATTGTTTGAAAGTGCCTACAACTGCTAAGTCCATCATGTTTAACCTTGAATTGAGAGAGTACTACTTTGTTCTAATGAAATAAAAACTTTATTCCAAAATCACTCTATATCCCGTGAGGAGCATCATTTCGGCCACTCCTGATGAAATGAAAATAGCAGTTACTCCACTAAATAAAACTGGTTGAAACTGCTTGAACCTGATAAACACATCATTTAAACTTGAATTGAGAAAGTACTAGTTTGTTCTAATGAAATAAAAACTTTATTCCAAAATCACTCTGTATCCCATGAGGAGCATCATTTCGGCCACTACTGATGAAATGAAAATAGCAGTTACTCCACTAAATAAAACTGGTTGAAACTGCTTGAACCTGATAAACACATCATTTAAAAGTTGAATAGTGAGAGTTTAGTATGTTTCGTGAAATACAAACTTTATTCTAAAAACACACTCAGTTAATCGTCTGAAGCATTTTTTCGGCCACAACTGATGAGAAGACCATAGCAGTCAAATCCAGCATAATGAAACTGCTTAAACCTGATAAACACTTCATGTTTAAACTTGAATACTGAAAGTACGACTATGGTCTAGTAAAATACAAACTTTATTCTAAAAACCAACTCTCAAGCTCCTCATCCTATCTCTAAGGGTGCGCTCAGCCACCCTACGCAGGAAGCTCACGTCAACCGCTTGTATCCGGGATCTCGTTCTTTCGGTCATGACCCATAGTTCATGGCTGTGGTGGAGGCAATAACTCGGGTTTGGGAGGAGTTCGGAGAGGCCATGGAAGAGGACTTTCGGTCTGCCCCGAGGAAATTCTGGCAAACCGACTCCATACTCCGGGAGCATGGAGTCCGGGGCCCTTCATCCCTGCAACATCGCGTGACGCGGGGACGGTACCTCTGGACAGGCAGAATGGGGTCGTGGTCCCTCTCTTGTGGTGAGAGGGACCACGTGGTGAGGTGTGTTCCAACTACAGAGGGATCACACTTCTCAGCCTCCCCAGGAAAGTCTATTCCAGTGTACTGGAGTGGCGGGTCCGGCCGTTAGTCAATCCAAGAGGAATAATGCGGTTTTCATTCTGGTCGTGGAACACTGGACCAGCTCTATACCCTCCACCAGCTGCTTGAGGGTTCATGGGAGTTTGCCCAACCAGTCCACATGTGTTTTCTGGATCTGGAGAAGGCGTTCGACCGCGTCCCCTGAGACATCCTGTGGGGGGGTGCTCCGGGAGCATGGAGTCCGGGGCCCTTTTTTAAGGGCTGTTCGGTCTTTGTTTTCCCGGAACAGGAGTTTGGTTTGCATTGGCGGCAATAAGTCGGACCTGTTTGCAGTGGTTTCACCTGATCCGCCAGTGGCAGACAGAAAAAAGCATTAGCCAAATCTATACAAGAGAAAAATCTATGTTCAGGTGAGAGATGTGACAACGCAGGAATCTCGTTTCTCTGCACAGGTTGCCGGGACCGGCAGCCAGGGGGGACTCGGCTGAGATCCTCAACACCAGCCCCTGGGTTCTTCTCAGGGTGATAAAGAGGAAGTGGTCCGAGCCCAGGTGAACGGGTCGATTTAAGGTCGTCGAGAGGACGTCTCACGCTGTTCGGCTGAGTGACAAAGGCTCCCCAGGAAAGTCTATTCCAGGGTACTGGAGAGGAGGGTCCGGCCGTTAGTCGAACCCTGGATACAAGAGGAACAATGCGGTGCCATCTGTCGCAGTGTACTCTGGCGGGAAAACCACATCGCACTCTTATGAAAACCTCCATCCATCTGAAGAAAGTTGCCCCTGGATCGGCTAATCCAGGAGACAGCTCCACACGTCAAAGGGCAGAATAATCCCTGTACACCGAAGTACGAAGAACACAGAGAAGTAGACGACAGCAAGGGAGGAGGTGAAATAGCGCTCCTCTCTGTTCATGTGACGTGACATGTCCATCCATCCATCCATCCATCCATTTTCTGCCGCTTATCCGGGGCCGAGTCGCGAAGGCAGCAATCCAAGCAGAGTTGCCCAGACTTCCCTCGCCCCAGACACTTCCTCCAGCTCCTCCGGTGGCACCCCAAGGCGTTCCCAGGCCAGCCGAGAGACATAGTCTCTCCAGCGTGTCCTGGGTCTGCCCCGAGGCCTCCTATCGGAGGGACATGCCCGGAAGACCTCTCTCGGGAGGCGTCCGGGGGGCATCCGAAATAGATGCCCGAGCCACCTCAGCTGGCTCCTCACGATGTGGAGGAGCAGCGGCTCTACTCCGAGCTCCTCCCTGGTGACTGAGCTCCTCACCCTATCTCTAAGGGTACGCCCAGCCACCCTACGGAGGAAGATCATTTCAGCCGCTTGTATCCGGGATCTCGTTCTTTCGGTCATGACCCATAGTTCATGACCATAGGTGAGGGTAGGAACGAAGATCGACCGGTAAATCGAGAGCTTCGCTTTTTGGCTCAGCTCCTTCTTCACCACGACGGACCGATACAACGTCCGCATAACTGCAGACGCTGCACCGATCCGCCTGTCGATCTCACGCTCCATCTTTCCCCCACTCGTGAACAAGACCCCAAGATACTTAAACTCCTCCACTTGGGACAAGGGCACTCCACCAACCTGGAGGGGGCAAGCCACCTTTTTCCGGTCGAGAACCATGGCCTCGGATTTAGAGGTGCTGATCCTCATCCCAGCTGCTTCACACTCGGCTGCGAACCGTGTCAGTGCACGCTGGAGATCCAGGCTTGATGGGGCCAACAGAACCACATCATCCGCAAATAGCAGAGATGAGATTCTGTGGTCCCCATGCCGGACCCCCTCCGGCCCCCGGCTGTGCCTAGAAATTCTGTCCATATATATGATGAACAGAACCGGTGATAAAGGACACCCCTGCCGGAGGCCAACGTGCACAGGGAACAGGTCCGACTTACTGCCGGCAATGCGAACCAGACTCCTGCTCCTGCTCGTATTATGTAATCTGATATATGTATTTTTGTAATCTCTTGTTTGTGTGATTATTAAATTCACTATAGAAGAAATTAACTCTGTTCCTGCCTCTCCCGGATCAAACGAACAAGCAGGAATTCAGGGGAACACAGGAACGAATTCCAACACTAAGCATCTCTACCTAAAGTCAGTAAGACGATTTCTCTAGATTAAACCAGTCTGAGATGCTATATCTAAAGACAGTAACGGGATTGATATTTTTTTTTTTTTTTTTTTTTTATTAAACCAGCCTGAGCAGCTCCATCTAGAGACAGTAACGTGATTTTCTAAATCAAACCAGCCTGAGCAGCACCATCTAGAGACAGTAACGTGATTTTCTAAATCAAACCAGCCTGATCAGCTCTATCTAAAGACAGTAATGTGATTTTCTAGATCAAACCAGCCTGATCAGCTCTATCTAAAGGCAGTAACACAATTTTTCAAGATTAAACCAGCCTGAGCAGTTCTATCTAAAGACAGTAATATGACTTTTCTGGATCAAACCAGCCTGATCAGCTCTATCTAAAGGCAGTAACACGATTTTTCGAGATTAAACCAGCCTGAGCAGCACGTGATTTTCTAGATTAAACCAGCAAGATCAGCTCTATATAAACACAGTAACACGATTTGTCTAGATTAAACCAGCCTGAGCAGCTCTATCTTAAGAAAATAACATGATTTTTTTCTCAATTAAACCAGCCTGAGCAGCTCTATCTTAAAGGTGTACAGTAGGATTTTCCCGAATTTTAGGAAAGAACCGCCCTCTCCACCTTTTGAAAAATGCACATGCGCAAAGCTCTACCTGCTCCCGAGACGGAACGCCTACTAAAACGTGTGCGAGAGACATGAACGAGCCCAGTTCTCCTCGTGCACGCCCTGTTTACAAGTCACAAGTCGGCATCGCTTACACAAGCTCACTTTACAAGAAGATTTGAACTTTTTCCACTAATCAACCCTGGAAATTTACAATATAGACGTAGATAACTTTTACTGGAAGGGATTTGAAATGGATTTCTCCAAATAGAATGCCAAACTTTACCTGTCGAGTAGAAACTTCGCGACTGAAGCATCAGTGGGAAGCCCAACCTGGGATTTCAGCGCACGCCATCGTGTGAAAGAATCTCCCAAAAACACTCTGGTCTTGTTTCTCTCTTCCGAAGCCTTTCTCTTCTTCTCATACACTTCGAAGACACTTTTTCTCTTTTGCGACCCTCTGCCATTTTCAAAGTACCCGGTGAGAACTGCGAGCTCGCTGAAGGCGTAGCTCACCATATACACCTGAAAGCGCGCATGCGCAGAAAGTGAAAACTAATAAATCCACGCTACCTGGGGACGAGCACGTACGACGGCCTTGCGTAATATATCACCAGAATGATTGACAGTTGGGAGTACCAATAGTCTTGATGATCCACCCGGAAAAAGAAGATCCTCCTGTACACCTTTAAGACAGTAACATGATTTTACTTGATTAAACCAGCCTGAGAAGCTCTATCTTAAAAAAGTACACTCAAAAATGAAATGACAGAATTGTTTTTTCAGTGTGACATGATTTTCCTCGATTAAACCATGGTCCAAGTGGAGGAACGTGGGAGCAGCGCTTCAAAGGGTTGAGTGGAAATCTCCACCAACGGCTGATCCCACGTTTCATCGGGCTCATCCATCCCTCCGGACAGGGCCTCACAGCCAGAGACAGGTGAGCCGTTTAGGGACTATTCAGTAACAAGAACTTAGAGCTGTGATTTCACTTGTATATAAGTTAAAGATGTAAAGCAAAGTTGGACTCTTCAGGTGATGAAACATACATTAAATGTCCACCAATGACTGTTGAGATGGTTGATCATTTAGTTTTAAACGTAGTAAACATAGAAAATACTTTGGCTGGTTATTGTGATTAAATTAAATTACATCTCACAACAAAACATGCTTTTAAAATAACAAAGACATTTGATCCAAATTACATTGAATTTAATACAAGAGACCCATTCTACAAAACAAACCTTTCCTCCTGCAATTAGCCTTTCAATACCACCTCACTCCGTGTGTGTTGTCATCACAATCAATCAAAGTGGTCTGGTGTCTCCTGGTGTTGATCTTAAGAGTCTCTCAACTTGTGGAACCTGTGCATTTAACACTTTTCTTTTGTCTACAGTGTGTTGTGGGAATCTCCCAGAACCTGTATCTCGCCCACCTTGCTGCTCCTCCTGTCACCTGCAGTACAAGGTGATTTCGTCTGTCCACTTCTGGCTCTAAAGACTCTTCTGGCTGTTTGTACCTACATGAACATCATTACATGCAGCTTGTTTACCAGAGCTTTACTTCAAGTCATTGCACAGCTAGAAAACTTTAGTTTATTAAGTCTCAGTAAGGTCTGAGTGTGTATCACATGTTTAGGTGCAACCAGGGTTGGGTAGTAATGGAATACATGTAACAGTGTTTCATAACTAGGATACAAAAAACATATAACATATATGTTATATAACATATAACTGTAATCTGTTACAGTACATAAAAAAATGTGTAATCTCATTACAGGTATATTCGATAAAAACTGGGATTACTGAGCAGGATTACAGTAGAAATCAGATGGAATAAACTAGAAATGCAGCTGTCACATGCGCCATGCATTGGCATTGCGACACTTCCAGACGCTTTCAGGCTGACAATCCATGCTTTGCCATGGATTATGCAGAGAGTTGCTTTCATCACTATGTTTTAAAGTCGGAGAAATCTCTTAACCTCTCTGTACAATGCAAACTATGTCTCCCAGCCGTGAAAGTGCTGTGAACGTCCAGGAACTGGACATCTCACCTGAAGAAACATAGAAACATAAAACCCGCTCACTTTCACTGATACACACATGGACTCTGTTTACTAGTTTTATTAGCTTGTAACATGCTTCCTACCTGTTCTCAATACGTTTAGAGGGCGACACGTGCCATCACTTTTTTCTTTTTACTCAATGAGTGACTCATGCTGCCAGATACAGCCTCTCATCAAACATTCACATTTAGTCCGGAAAAAAAACAACATTAAAACTAATGAGGAAGCGGGGAGAGAGAGAGAGAGAGAGAGAGAGAGAGAGAGAGAGAGAGAGAGAGAGAGAGAGAGAGGAGAGAGAGTTTTAGAAAAGATGGGCACATTTTCTTGAATAGAAATTGAAAGCTTTATTTATATTGTGGCTTTCTTGTCATTTTTTTATGTTTTATTATGGCCAGGCAAGAGTAGAGGCACGGCTTTTCAGAGGTTGATGGACTCGGTGCTGCGCGACCTCGCTTTCGTTTCTGTTTACCTGGACGACATCTTGGTGGCTAGTTCTTCAGTTGAGGAGCATTTTTCACACCTAAAGCAAGTTTTTCAGCGCCTTCAGCAGGGGTGGGCAATTATTTTTCCGAAGGGGCCAAATGAGAAGCAGAAAATATTGTGGAGGGCCGGGCCAAAAGTTTAAACTCTATTCTGCATATGAATTTTATTTCTACATTGAAAGCAGCAAATGGCATTGTTTACACATGCTGGTAAGTGTCTGTGTTATTATTAGGTAAAGAGAAAGTGAGGGTTATTTTAACAAAAAATGTTTTTATTCAGTGCAGTTATTCAAAACAATTGTAAACATGAAACATTTGTAACTCTTTTTTTAATTACATTAACCAAAAACACTTTTTTCTATTAAGACATCACAATGTCTTTGTATGTCAAATATCATCAACAAGATATGTCACATAATGATTGTCAAACTGCCAAGCTGTGCAGACAAAAAGTAATAGTGAACACACTTTTGTGTATTTTCTTGTTCAGTGAGAGAAATCTAGCCTTTGCTGCCCTTTAACGAGTGCATTAAAGTCAGGTTGAATGTCTGAGGTGGAGATGCGAAGCACAGCTGACAGATGATCATCAGTAAGAGAGGATCTGAACCTGGATTTGGTAAACTTCATTACTGAGAGTGTTTGTTCACATATGTAGGTAGATCCAAACAGAACCAACATCTTCTGAGCATGTCTCCTCATGTTTGGAAAGTTCTCCTCCTTAAGAGATGAGTAGAACTCCAGCAGTGATGCTGACTGCCAGTACTGTGTCAGACTGCAGGTCAATGAGCTCCAGCTGAACATCACTGGGTGCATCATCTACTCTGCAGGCAAAGGGAGAGGAAACCAGGTGCATTTCATCCTCAATGTTTTTACAATCATCAAATCGCCTTAAAAACTCACCATGCAAATGTCCTAACATGGATGAGTACCTGCAGAGATGATTAGCTGATGGTCTGACTTCTTTAAGGGTTTGCATGTGAGTGAGAGTGTTGTTCTGTAGTTGACTTGAAAGAAACAGCAACTTTCTCATAAAAGCCTTCACCAGGTTATGCATGTCATGAACGAAAAGGCCCTTGCCTTGCAGTTTAGTGTTCAGTTCATTCATCAGTGCCGTCACATCAACAGCAAATGCAAAATCTGCCATCCAGTTCATATCTGAAAGCTCGGGATGTTTTTGCCTTTCATCTCACAAAACTCTTGAATCACTGTTTTCAGGTCCCAAAATCTTTTGAGCACTTTGCCCAGACTGAGCCATCTGACAGCTGTGTGGTACATGATGTCACCATGTTCATTCTCATGCTCTTCTAAAAGTGCAACAAACTGCCTGTGATTTAATGGTCGTGCCCTGATAAAGTTAACCATTTTTGTTACAACATCAATAACATGGTTAAGTTTTAGCACAGACCTGCACAGTACATGCTGATGTATAATACAATGTATCAACACTAAATGATGCTCTGTGCCGAGTTCAGTCACTTTATCTTGGATCTGTTTCAAAAGTCCGACATGTTTTCCTGTCATATTCGGACAACCATCAGAAGTGACGCCTACCAGTTTGTCCCATTTCAGTCCAAGCTTGACCATGCATGCATCGACCTCCTTGAACAGATCGCTTCCCGTTGTCGTTCCTTTTATTGACCTCAATGCTGCCAGCTCCTCCGTAATCTTGAAGTCCTGCCTTATTCCCCGGAGAAACACCAGTAACTGGGCAGTGTCACGGACATCACAGCTCTCATCCAAAGCCAAAGAGAAAAAGTCAAAACTTTCAACTCCACTTTTGAGCTGACATTTGAGATTCTCCGCGATTCCTTCCACCCTTCTGGTGACGGTTCGCCTGGACAGCGGGACTTTTTCAAATGCTTCTTTATTCTCAGGGCATATTAGCGCGGCAGAGTCCACCAAGCACTCTTTCACAAACTCGCCATCCGAGAACGGCTTGCTGTTTTTAGCTATTTTGTGGGATATGACGAAGCTGGTCTTGGTCGCTGCATCCCGGGCTGTGTGTAACTTGCTAAAACAGCCTTGTTGTTTTGCTAGCTTTGCTAGCAAGTCTTCTGATATTCGCGCTCTCTCAGCCTCCGCCAAGTGTCTGTATTTCTCCGCGTGTTTTGTCTCATAATGCCGACTCACATTATACTCCTTAAACACGGCGACGTGCTCACCACAATCTAAACAGACGGGTTTACCACCGACTTCAGTAAACAAATATTTAGTGCTCCAAATCTTCTTGAAATTTCGGCCTTCAGCATCCACCTTTCTTTTCTTGACGTGCCCGTACATCATTGAGGGGCGACAATGACCGCTAATCACATGCACTGATTGACTTGTTTTACGGGGTACGTATACGACGTACGTAGGTTACGTACACTGTTCATAAATAAACAGGCTTCAAAGTAAAAGCATTTCCGTTTTAGTTTATACAGCCGATGGTTTTAGTCCACGCATTAAAATTCGAAAGAAGCTTTTGTTTTCTTAATTCTAAGCAATCTTTCGCGGGCCGGTCAGAATCGGGTCCCGCGGGCCTTAAAATACCCAGGTCTGGCCTTGAGGAACATGGCCTTATTGTCAACCCTGCTAAGTGCCAGTTTGGTCTGCCTGTGATTGACTTTTTGGGTCATCGTATTTCAACTCAGGGTGCCATTCCGTTGCCTTCTAAGGTGCAAGCGGTGACAGATTTTCCTCGTCCAGCCTCGGTTAAGGCCCTGCAGGAGTTTTTGGGCATGATTAATTTCTACAACCTTTCATATTGAGATTACAACTATATACCAAATAAATGTTTTATCAGCTCTATCAATTACAATGGTCAAATTGTCTGAATGGCTACATACAGAAAATCGTGGGTTTAAATCCACCTGGAGGTGTTTGTGGAATTAACTTGTGTGTGCATGTGTTTCCTCAGGGTTCTCTGGTTTTCTTCCACAGTCCAATTAAATGCATGCTAATGGTAATACTAAACTGACTCTCTGTGTATGTCCCGTGGCAGACTGATGACGTGTTCTGTTTCTTTTGTGGCTGTGTAAAACACATTGGTTACTGTGGAACTGTGCTGTGTATTCATCAACAACATCTCACATGTTGGAAGATAAACAAGAGCACGGAGCAACATTTTATCAAAAATAATTTATTTATGAAAAATTATTCATTAGAATAAATTGGTTATTTATCAAATAATAATGACATTGGGCCACCACCAGCTAAACTGGAAATAGTTAATGCCAAAAAAAGTGTTATTTAAATTGAATAATGTTTCTCTTTAGATATAACAATTTTGAATAACAGGGAAGGTGTGAGATTCGAGCGCAGGCTGTTTCAAACCAGTGAATTCAGGCCCAGGACCGCTTGACCCCGTCAGCTAGAAAGGGTATGTACTGGGTTTCAGAAGATGGCAGTGCCTCGAGGTCAGTGGGGACGCGCACTGGGTGGGGGGGAGTGAGTCTGTGACTCCCCCCCCCTTTTGTGCGAGTCCCTTGCGAAGATCGTGTGATAATCGCGGGAGACCTCCTCATACAAATGCATCTCCTTGTTTCTGTTGTGGTAAAGCGCGAGCCTCAGCAGAGCGTTGCTCGGTCTTTGACTCGAAGCCTGAATAAGGTTCTTCTGGTACAGACATGGTCTGTTTGCCTGAAATGTCTGTATTCTCTGGTTGAGTCATTGGAGCGTGCACAACCATGTCACCTTCGGTGCTCGGTTTTGTACCATGAAGAACCTGTTCAAGGTTAACATGGTGAGTGCTGGTGATGGTTTTGGTTGTGGAAATGAGGAGAGTTGTGTCATGCGTGTCGTCGCTGGTGAGGGACGAAGGCAGATTGTCAATGAGATGAGAATTAGTTCAAGATTGTGGAATGAACTGTCAGTTAACATCTCTAAAGGTGGAAATGCGGTCACTTTAATCTGACCAGGTGTCAGATAGGTGTCAGATTTTGGACCCGTGGGTTGGCTGAACGATGGCTGTTGGAAGCTGGGTGGCCTAGTTCTGTGTGGTGTGGTCAAGTCCTGAGTGAAGCCTCGGATGTTTATGCTACACTCTTCCACCTGAAGTGGCTTTCCTTAAGTGGCATGCGCAAGCGTGGTTCTAGCAACCCGTGCGAAGGTGTCTGAACACATGAGGGGGATTTCTGACCCAGTACCAAGCAGTGAGAGAGTGTCAACAACCCCTACCACCACTGAAGTGTATCTGTGGTTGGCATAGCCAAGATTACCCAAGAATGTCAAATGGGCCTCTTTCACCTCCTGGATCTCCTCCTCCTGCCAAAATGAACTTTGTGTGCGGAGGGGAGGGGCCAAGTCATGCGGTCAGGGGGAGCCAGGTCCCTTCTTACCAGGCGGGTTCAGGTGCTGCTTCACCTCTCTGATGCAGGTTTTAATCCACTGTGGGACATCTGCATCCCAGTTGTTTTGAGTCTGACCTCAGCCTCGGTTTTTAGACTTACCTCTCCTCACCTGAGACCTCAGGACACCTGCATCACCATCATAGTTTTCACCTGAACGGTGGTGCAGCTCCCACACCATCTGCGCATGTTTGCGGAGGTCTTTCATGGTGGGGTTTTTGGTCCTGCAGAAAAGGGCGACATCGATCCTCACACTGTTGTGGAGGTTGTTAACGAAGAGGGACTTAAAAGTCTGGTCTTTGTCCAATCCTGATGCATTGTGGCCTTGGAAGTAGGCAGCCCGTAGGCACCTATAAATACTATCTGGGAGTCTCCGCCCCCTTTTGAGTGATTGTAAATGCACCAAAGTTTGCAGAGGCAGGATCATTGTGCAGATGATCCTGCTTCCCTAAGTGCATGACAGAGGGCTGAGTAATGGTCTCTGATGGCAGATGGGAGGGACTCTATGTAAACATGGACACTCCTGGATGTCATCTTCCAGAGAAGCGTAAGCTTCTCTCGGGACGAAGGATGAGGCAGGTTGAAGAGGCAGCGTTCAACCTCCCCCAGGTAGTCCGCTACACGAATTTCCGGGTTGTTTGGTTCGAACTGCTCTATGTCCTCTGCAAGGGACCAGAGCCAGAGACCAGGTACCCTTGGGATATCGGAATGGTCAGAGTCATCTGAGCTAGAACATCCTGGTTCTCTCCGGTAGAGAGAGTGAGGGAGCTGATAGCACTGTGAGGTGCTGGAAAATAACAATGTTCCTTCTCCTGAAAAGGAGTGAAAGAGCTGCGAGACCACGTGGTGGTGCGGCTGAGAGCACTGATGGATGTGTGTCATAGCAACTCGCTGTTGAGGTTTCTTCTCTCCTGTGTAGACAGCCATAGAAGACCGGCGACAACAGTCTTCAACTGGGTCATGTGGCTCCCGAGGTATCTTTGCTCTGAGCACGCAGTGTCTCTGACGACTCATGGTAGGAGTCACGCAAAAGCTGTGTTTCGAAAAGTGCGAAAATGTTGTTAATGCACAGGTGATGGCAGGTGGCTTTCACTTCTGTAGTCTATACAAATTGTAACCTCGCAACTATAACACAGTGTTTTTAGCACCTTGGTTGAGCAATAGTTGTGTTAGTGTACATATATCTGGGTAGATACTTGAATAGTGAAAGTACGAGTTTGTCCTAATGAAATTAAAACTTTATTCTAAAAACATACTCAGTATCTCGTCTGAAGCATCTTTTCGGCAACAACTGATGAAAAGACCATAACAGTCAAACCTAGCATAATAAAAGAGGTTGAAACTGCTTTAACCTAATAAACACTTCATGTTTAAACTTGAATTGAAAAGTACCAGTTTGCTCAAAGGAAATAAAAACTTTATTCCAAAATCACTCTATACCCCGTGTGGAGCATCATTTCGGCCACTCCTGATGAAATGAAAATAGCAGTTACTTCACTAAATAAAACTGGTTGAAACTGCTTGAACCTGATAAACACATCATTTAAACTTGAATTGAGAAAGTACTAGTTTGTTCTAATGAAATAAAAACTTTCTTCCAAAATCACTCTATATCCCGTGTGGAGCATCATTTCGGCCACTCCTAATGAAATGAAAATAGCAGTTACTCTACTAAATAAAACTGGTTGAAACTGCTTGAACCTGATAAACACATCATTTAAACTTGAATTGAGAAAGTACTAGTTTGTTCTAATGAAATAAAAACTTTATTCCAAAAGTACTCTATATCTCGTGTGGAGCATCATTTCGGCCACTCCTAATGAAATAAAAATAGCAGCTACTCCACTAAATATAATTGTTTGAAAGTGCCTACAACTGCTAAGTCCATTATGTTTAACCTTGAATTGAGAAAGTACTAGTTTGTTGTAATGAAATAAAAACTTTCTTCCAAAATTACTCTATATCCCGTGCGGAGCATCATTTCGGTAACTCCTAATGAAATGAAAATATCCAGTTACTCCACTAAATATAATTGGTTGAAAGTACTTGCAACTGCTAAGTCCATCATGTTTAAACTTGAATTGAGAAAGTACTAGTTTGTGTAATGAAATAAAAACTTTATACCAAAATCACTCTATATCCCGTGAGGAGCATCATTTCGGCCACTCCTAATGAAATGAAAATAGCAGCTACTCCACTAAATATAATTGTTTGAAAGTGCCTACAACTGCTAAGTCCATTATGTTTAACCTTGAATTGAGAAAGTACTAGTTTGTTCTAATGAAATAAAAACTTTCTTCCAAAATTACTCTATATCCCGTGTGGAGCATCATTTCGGTAACTCCTAATGAAATGAAAATATCCAGTTACTCCACTAAATATAATTGGTTGAAAGTACTTGCAACTGCTAAGTCCATCATGTTTAAACTTGAATTGAGAAAGTACTAGTTTGTGTAATGAAATAAAAACTTTATTCCAAAATCACTCTATATCCCGTGAGGAGCATCATTTCGGCCACTCCTAATGAAATGAAAATAGCAGCTACTCCACTAAATATAATTGTTTGAAAGTGATTGCAACTGCTAAGTCCATCATGTTTAACCTTGAATTGAGAAAGTACTAGTTTGTTGTAATGAAATAAAAACTTTCTTCCAAAATCACTCTATATCTCGTGTGGAGCATCATTTCGGCCACGACTGATGAAATGAAAATAGCAGTTACTCCACTAAATAAAACTGGTTGAAACTGCTTGAACCTGATAAACACATCATTTAAACTTGAATTGAGAAAGTACTAGTTTGTTCTACTGAAATAAAAACTTTATTCCAAAATTACTCTATATACCGTGTGGAGCATCATTTCGGCCACTCCTAATGAAATGAAAATAGCAGTTACTCCACTAAATATAATTGGTTGAAAGTACTTGCAACTGCTAAGTCCATCATGTTTAAACTTGAATTGAGAAAGTACTAGTTTGTGTAATGAAATAAAAACTTTATTCCAAAATCACTCTATATCCCGTGAGGAGCATCATTTCGGCCACTCCTAATGAAATGAAAATAGCAGCTACTCCACTAAATATAATTGTTTGAAAGTGATTGCAACTGCTAAGTCCATCATGTTTAACCTTGAATTGAGAAAGTACTAGTTTGTTCTAATGAAATAAAAACTTTCTTCCAAAATCACTCTATATCTCGTGTGGAGCATCATTTCGGCCACGACTGATGAAATGAAAATAGCAGTTACTCCACTAAATAAAACTGGTTGAAACTGCTTGAACCTGATAAACACATCATTTAAACTTGAATTGAGAAAGTACTAGTTTGTTCTACTGAAATAAAAACTTTATTCCAAAATTACTCTATATACCGTGTGGAGCATCATTTCGGCCACTCCTAATGAAATGAAAATAGCAGTTACTCCACTAAATATAATTGGTTGAAAGTACTTGCAACTGCTAAGTCCATCATGTTTAAACTTGAATTGAGAAAGTACTAGTTTGTTGTAATGAAATAAAAACTTTCTTCCAAAATTACTTTATATCCCGTGAGGAGCATCATTTCGGCCACTCCTAATGAAATGAAAATAGCAGCTACTCCACTAAATATAATTGTTTGAAAGTGATTGCAACTGCTAAGTCCATCATGTTTAACCTTGAATTGAGAAAGTACTAGTTTGTTCTAATGAAATAAAAACTTTATTCCAAAAGTACTCTATATCCCGTGTGGAGCATCATTTCGGCCACTCCTGATGAAATGAAAATAGCAGTTACTCTACTAAATAAAACTGGTTGAAACTGCTTGAACCTGATAAACACATCATTTAAACTTGAATTGAGAAAGTACTAGTTTGTTCTAATGAAATAAAAACTTTATTCCAAAATCACTCTATATCCCGTGAGGAGCATCATTTCGGCCACTCCTAATGAAATGA